>NW_028270175.1:75423088-75735169 GCF_037043375.1 Chiloscyllium plagiosum
CAACAAGTCTTTGCCATGACATATATACTCCCTTTGGCTGATTAACTGAAATGGTCGGTCTGAGCTATCCCTTCTGAATGAACATCACAAAGTTACATTGAGAAGGGTCTTTGTGAAGTGCCTGTGTTCTGTATCTGTTCTCCCATGTAGCCCGCCCTCCGAATACAATACCTTACAAAACCTTAAACCCTGGTTGTTAACTTTCAGCAGAAGCAGCCTAGGGCACTGAACACAGACTGAATTACTCAGTGACGCTTGGATCAGGTCAGATCAAATTCTCAAGCAAACGGATGGCTGGGGAAATTCAGCTGATCAGGCAGCAACGGTGAAGAGAGAGAGGAACTATTCGCATTTCAAGTGACCCTTTCCTCAAAACGGTCTGTTCCGAAGGAACTTTCCCGCAGAAGTCACTGGATTGAAAGGTGAACTCTCTCTGTCTCTCTCCCTCTCCCTTCAGAGATGCTGCCGGACATGCTCAGCTTCTACAGCAACCTATTGAGGTTTCAGGTCTCCAACGCGTCCGTACAGATTGACTTTAGTGTTGAATTCCCAAGCTTGCTCTGTTAAAGGGATAGAATTCCTCCACATGTTCGTGATGCCAACATTATTGGCTCAATCTCTATCATGAGCTGAAAAATGTGTTGCTGGAAAAGCGCAGCAGGTCAGGCAGCATCCAAGGAGCAGGAGAATCGACGTTTCGGGAATAAGCCCTTCTTCAGGAATCATGCCCTAAATGTCGATTCTCCTGCTCCTTGGATGCTGCCTGACCTGTTGCACTTCTCCAGCAACACATTTTCAGCTCTGATCTCCAGCATCTGCAGTCCTCACTTTCTCTTCGCCAATCTCTATCATGTCTGAAATTATTATGAAGGCCCCAGCTTCTCAACCTCGCCCCTCACCTGAGGTGTGTGACCCAACAGGCCTCTCTCTCTGATGATACAGCAGCTCTCCGTCCTCCTGGTCTATGGTAACTTTCCACTTAAAAGGGACACTACAGTAAGAGAGCTCTCTGCGTGATTCAGGTCAAAATCCTGGAGTTCCCTCCCTCACATCAACGTGGGACACAAGGACTATAGCAGGAGAATACAGCTCACCCCCATCTTCCAGACAAATGGATGGTGTGGTAATCTAATGCAAGTGAAATTTGAAAGTAACTTTTATTACAAGGTCACGCTGGATGGTCACAAAGACTGTTTCTTTACCTCTGTTCAAATCAGCGTAACGGAGAACCAAAGGATGGGTTGAAAGTGGCAGTGATAGCATTTCGTAGGTTGGTATTTGTTTGAGGGTGCATCGTCTCTATGAATTTTTGAGCACTTATTCAAGGGCATGGAGGTAGCTGCCAGAGGATGTGGTGGGGACTGGTACAATTGCGACATTTAAAAGGCATCTGGATGGGTATATGAATAGGAAGGGGTTAGAGGGATATCAGCCAAATACAAGCAAATAGAACTAAATTAAGTTGGATATCTGGTTGGCATGAATACGTTGGGTCGAAGGGTATGTTTCCATGCTACGCATCTCTCTGAATAGACTGTTGCAGAGTTTCAGACAGGGCTTGGATTGTGTGTCTCTCTCATGCTTTCTCAGAATCTGCAAACGCAATATTTCCACAAAACATAAAGAAATAGAAAAAAACGGTCAGTACAGAGGGAGTGCTGCACTGTCAGAGGGTCAGTTCGGATGGAGTGCTGCACTATCAGAGGGTCAGTACTGAGGGGGCGCTGCACTGTCAGAGGGTCAGTACTGAGGGAGTGCTGCACTGTCAGAGGGTCAGTACTGAGGGGGCGCTGCACTGTCAGAGGGTCAGTACTGAGGGAGTGCTACACTGTCAGAGGGTCAGTACTGAGCGAGTGTCGCACTGTCAGAGGATCAGTACTGAGTGAGCGCTGCACCATCAAAGGGTCAGTACTGAGGGAGTGCTGCACTGTCAGTGGGTCAGTACTGAGGGAATGCTGCACTGTCAGAGGGTCAGTACTGAGGGAATGCTGCAATGTTAGAGGGTCAGTACTGAGGGAGTGCTGCACTATCAGTGAGTCAGTACTGAGGGAGTGCTGCACTGTCAGTGGATCAGTACTGAGGGAGAGCCGCACTGTCAGTGGGTCAGTACTGTGGGTCCGTCGGAATGTCGGAAGGCAGTATGGATGGAATAGCGCACTGTCGGAGAGTGACTACTGAGGGAGTGCTGCACTGTCAGAGGGTCAGTACTGAGGGAGTGTCACACTGTCAGAGGGTCAGTATGAAGGGAGTTCCACACTGTGAGAGGGTCAGTGCTGAGGGAAGGCAGCACTGTCGGAGGGTCAGTACTGAGGGAGTGTGACACTGTCAGAGGGTCAGTACGAAGGGAGTGCCGCACTGTCAGAGTATCAGTACTGAGGGAATGCCGCACTGTCAGGATATCAGTACTGAGGGAGTGCTGCACTGTCAGAGGATCAGTACTGAGGGAATGCCGCACTGTCAGAGAGTTAGTACTGAGGGAATTCCGCACTGTCAGAGGGTCAGTACTGAGGGAATGCCGCACTGTCAGAGTATCAGTACTGAGGGAATGCCGCACTGTCAGGATATCAGTACTGAGGGAGTGCCGCACTGTCAGGATATCAGTACTGAGGGAGTGCTGCACTGTCAGAGGGTTAGTACTGAGGGAATTCCGCACTGTCAGAATGTTAGTACTGAGGGAATGCCGCACTGTCAGAAGATCAGGCACCGAGGGAGTTCCACAATGTCAGAGGGTCTTCACTGAGTGAGTACTGCAATATCAGTGGGTCAGTACCGAGGGGGTGCTGCACTGTCAGAGGTTCATTAATGGAAGAGTGCTGCACTATCAGCGCGTCAATACCAAGGGAGTGCTACAATGTCAGAGGGTCAGTACTGACGGAGTGCTGCAACATGAGAGGGTCAGTATTGAGGAAGCACTCCACTGTCGGAGGGTCTGTACTGAGGGAGCACTATACTGTCAGAGAGTCAGTACCGAGGGAATGCTGCACTGTCAGAGGGTCAGTACTGAGGGAGAGCTGCACTGTCTGAGTATCAGTCCCAGGGAAAGGCCACACTGTCAGAGGGTCAGTAATGAGAGAGGACCGCTCTGTCAATGGGTCAGTACTGAGTGAGTGCTGTACTGTCAGAGGGTCAGTCCTGGGGAACTGCACACTGTCAGAGGGTCAGTACTGAGGCAGTGCTGCACTGTCAGAGGGTCAGTACTGAGGGAGCACTGCACTGTCAGTGGGTCAGTACTCAGTGACTGCTGTACTGTCAGAGGGTCAGTCCTGGGGGAGTGCACACTGTCAGAGGGTCTGTACTGATGGAATGCCGCACTGTCAGAGGATCAGTCTTGAGGGCGCGCTACACTGTCAGAAGGTCAGTACAAAATGAGCACTGCACTGTTGGAGGCTCATTACTAAGGGAAGACATCAGTACTGAGGGAGCATCAGTACTGAGGGAGCGCTGCACTGCCAGTGGGTCAGTACTGAGAGAGTGTAAAACTGTGAGGGAGTCAGTACTGAGGGAGCGCCTCATTGTCAGAGGGTCAGTACTGAGGAAGCACTGCATTCACAGAGGAACAGTATTGAGGGAATGCCACCCTGTTAGAGGTCCTGTAGTGAGGAAGTTCTGCATTGTCAGAGGGCCAGTACTGCAGGAGTGCGACACTGTCAACGAGTCAGTGTTGAGGGGGTGCTGCACTGTCAGAGGTTCAGTACTGAGGGAGTGCTTCACTGTCGGGTGCAGGACTGCGGGAGTGCCATATTGTCATAGTGTCAGCATAGATGGAGTGCTCCACTGTCAGAGGGTCAGTACTGAGTGTGTGCTGCACTGTTGGAGGGTCAGTACCGAGGGAGTGCTGCACTGTCAGAGGGTCTGTACTGAGGGAGTGCTGCATTGCCAGAGAGTCAGTGCCAAAGGCACACCGCAGAGTCGGAGGTTCAGAACTGAGGGAGTGCTCACTCTGTGAGAGCAAACGTGAGGGAGCGCCACACTGTCAGTACTGAGGCAACGCCACACTGTCCGAAGTTCAGTTTGGAGGGAGTGCTGCACTGTCAGAAGATCAGTGCTGAGGGTGCGCTATATTGTCAGAGGGTCAGTACGAAGCGAGCGCTACCCTGTCAGGGTCATTACTGAGGGAGCACCACACTGTGGAGAGTGATGACTGAGTTAATGCTGCACTGTCAGAGGGTCAGTACTGAGGGAGTGCTGCGCTGTCTGAGTATCAGTCCTAGGGGAAGGCCACACTGTCAGAACGTCAGTAATGTGGGAGTACCACGCTGTCGGTGGGTCAGTAGTGAGGGAATACCTCATTGTCAGAGGATCAGTCCTGAGGGCGTGCTACACTGAGAGAGGGTCAGTACAAAATGAGCACTGCACTGTTGAAGGGTCATTACTGAGGGAGAACAACACTGTCGGACAGTCAATGCTGAAGGAGTGCTACACTGTCAGAGGGTCAGTCCTGAGGGAGTGCTGCACTGTCAGTGGGCCAGTATTGAGGGTGTGCTGCACTGTTGAGGGTCACTACTGAGTCCGTGCTGCATTGCCAGAGGGTGAGTACTGAGGGAGTGCTGCACTGTCAGAGGGTCAGTACTGAGGGAGTGCTGCACTGTCAGAGGGTCAGTACTGAGGGAGTGCTGCACTGTCTGTGGGTCAGTACTGAGGGAGTGCTGCACTGTCAGAATGTCAGTACTGAGGGAGTGCTACGCTGTCAGAGGGTCAGTACTGAAGGAGTGCAGCACTGTCAGAGGGTCAGTACTGAGCGAGTGCCGCACTGTCAGAGGGTCAGTCCTGAGGGAGTGCTGCACTGTCATAGGGTCAGTACTGATGGAATGCTGCACTGTCAGAGGGTCAGGACTGAGGGAGTGCTGCACTGTCAGAGGGTCAGTACTGAGATAGCGCTACACTGTCAGATAATCAGTACGGGGGACGTGCTGCACAGTTGGAGGGTCAGTACTGAGAGAGTGCTGCACTGTCAGACGGTCAGTATGGGGCAGTGCCGCACTGTTACTGACTTTCCAAAATCTGGCACACCCTCAGTACTGATCCTCCCACAGTTCGCCATACACTCAGTGCTGAAATAGTGCAATACCTTTGGAAAGACAGTACTGAGGAAGTGCTGCACTGCCAGAGGGTCAGTGCAAAGGATGTGCTGAACTATCGGAGGTTGAGTACTGAGGGAGCACTGCACTGTCAGAGGGTGAGAACTGAGGGCATGCACACTGTCAGTGGGTCAGTACTGAGGGAGTGCTGCACTGTCAGTGGGTCAGTACTGATGGAGTGCTGAACTGTCAGAGGGTCAGTACTGAGGGAGTGCTGCACTGTCAGAGGGTCAGTACTGAGGGAGTGCTGCACTGTCAAAGGGTCAGTACTGAGGGAGTGCTGCACTGTCAGTGGGTCAGTACTGAGGGAGTGCTTTACTGTCAGATGGTCAGTACTGAGGGAGTGCTGCACTGTCAGAGGGTCAGTACTGAGGGAGTGCTGCACTGTCAGTGGGTCAGTACTGTGGGAGTGCTGCACTGTCAGAGGGTCAGTACTGAGGGAGTGCTGCACTGTCAGATGGTCAGTACTGAGGGAGTGCTGCACTGTCAGAGGGTCAGTGCTGAGGGAGTGCTGCACTGTCAGTTGGTCAGTACTGAGGGAGTGCTTTACTGTCAGATGGTCAGTGCTGAGGGAGTGCTGCACTGTCAGTGGGTCAGTACTGAGAGAGCGCTGCATTGTCAGTGGGTCAGTACTGAGGGAGTGCTGCACTGTCAGAGAGTCAGTGCTGAGGGAGTGCTGCATTGTCAGAGGGCAGTACTGAGGGAGTGTTACACTGTCAGAGGGTCAGACTGAGGGTGTGCTGCATTGCCCGAGGGAGGGTACTGACGAAATGCCTCATTGTCAGAGATTCAGAACTGAGGGAGTGCTGCACTATCAGATGCCCAGTACTGATGGAGTATTAAACTCTCAGAGGATCAGTCCTGACGCAGCACCACACTGTCAGTGGGTAAGTACTGAGGGAGCACCACACTGTCAGAGACTCCATACTGAGGGAGAACCACACTGTCTGGGGGTCAGCGCTGAGTGAAAGCTGCACTGTCAGAGGGTCAGTACTGAGGGAGGGCCGCAGTGTCAGGAGTTTAGTTGTGAGGGAGGGGCGCACTGTCAGGTGTTTAGTACTGAGGGAGGGCCGCACTGTCAGGAGTTTAGTTCTGAGGGAGGGCTGCACATTCATGAGTTTAGTACTGAGGGAGGGCCGTACTGTCAGGGGTTTAGTTCTGAGGGAGGGCCGCAGTGTCAGGTGTTTAGTTCTGAGGTGGAGCTGCACATTCATGAGTTTAGTTCTGAGGGAGGGCCGCACTGTCAGGAGTTTAGTTCTGAGGGATGGCCGCATTGTCAGGAGTTTAGTTCTGAGTGAGGGGCGCAGTGTCAGGAGGTTAGTTCTGAGTGAGGGCAACACTTTCATTAGTTTAGTTCTGAGGGAGTGCCGAACTGTCAGGTGTTTAATACTGAGGGAGGGCCGCACTGTCAGGAGTTTAGTTCTGATGGTCTGAGGGAGGGCTGCACTGTCAGGAGTTAAGTTCAGAGGGAGGGCCGCAATGTCAGGAGTTTAGTACTAAGAGAGGGCCGCACTGTCAGGTGTTTAGCTGTGAGGGAGGGCCGCACTGTCAGGAGTTTAGTAATAAGGGAGGGCCGCACTGTCAGGTGTTTAGTTCTGAGGGAGAGCCGCACTGTCAGGAGTTTAGTTCTGAGGGAGAGCCGCACTGTCAGGAGTTTAGTTCTGAGGGAGGGCCGCACTGTCAGGAGTTTAGTACTAAGGGAGGGCCGCACTGTCAGGTGTTTAGTTCTGAGGGAGGGCCGCACTGTCAGGAGTTTAGTTCTGAGGGAGGGCCGCACTGTCAGGAGTTTAGTACTAAGGGAAGGCCGCACTGTCAGGTGTTTAGTTCTGAGGGAGGGCCGCGCTGTCAGGAGTATAGTTCTGAGGGAGGGCCGCACTGTCAAGGGTTTAGTACCGAGGGAGAGCCGCACTGCCAGGAGTTTAGTTCTGAGGGAGGGCTGCACTGTCAGGTGTTTAGTTCTGAGGGAGGGCCGCACTCAGGTGTTTAGTACTGAGGGAGGGCCGCACTGTTAGGTGTTTAGTTCTGAGGGAGGGCCGCACTGTCAGGAGTTTAGTTCTGAGGGAGGGCCGCACTGTCAGGAGTTTAGGTCTGAGGGAGGGCCGCACTGTCAGGAGTTTAGTTCTGAGGGAGGGCCGCACTGTCAGGAGTTTAGTTCTGAGTGAGGGGCGCAGTGTCAGGAGTTTAGTTCTGAGGGAGGGCTGCACTGTCAGGAGTTTACTTCTGAGGGAGTGCCACACTGTCAGGAGTTTAGTACTGAGGGAGGGCCACACTGTCAGGAGTTTAGTTCCGAGGGAGGGCTGCACTGTCAGGTGTTTAGTTCTGAGGGAGGGCCGCACTCAGGTATTTAGTACTGAGGGAGTGCCGCACTGTTAGGTGTTTAGTTCTGAGTGAGGGCCGCACTGTCAGGAGTTTAGTTCTGAGGGAGGGCCGCACTGTCAGGAGTTTAGTTCTGAGGGAGGGCCGCACTGTCAGGAGTTTAGTTCTGAGTGAGGGGCGCAGTGTCAGGAGTTTAGTTCTGAGGGAGGGCTGCACTGTCAGGAGTTTAGTTCTGAGGGAGGGCCACACTGTCAGGAGTTTAGTACTGAGGGAGGGCCACACTGTCAGGAGTTTAGTACTGAGGGAGGGCCACACTGTCAGGTGTTTAGTACTAAGGGAGGGCCGCACTGTCAGGAGTTTAGTTCTAAGGGAGGGCCGCACTGTCAGGAGTTTAGTTCTGAGGGAGGGCTGCACTGTCAGGTGTTTAGTTCTGAGGGAGGGCCGCACTGTCAGGAGTTTAATACTGAGGGAAGGCAGCACTGTCAGCAGTTTAGTTCTGAGGGAGGGCCGCACCGTCAGGAGATTAGTTCTGAGGGAGGACCGCACTATCAGGGGTTTAGTTCGGAGGGAGGGCCGCACTGTCAGGAGTTTAGTTCTGAGGGAGTGCCGCACTGTCAGGGGTTTAGTTCTGAGGGAGAGCCGCACTGTCAGGGGTTTGGTTCTGAGAGAGAGCTGCACTGTCAGGGGTTTAGTTCTGAGGGATGGCCGCACTGTCAGGAGTTTAGTTCTGAGGGAGGGCCGCACTGTCAGGAGTTTAGTTCTGAGGGAGGGCCGCACTATAGGGGTTTAGTTCTGAGGGAGAGCACCTCTATCAGGAGTTTAGTTCTGAGGGAGAGCTGCACTGTCAGGGGTTTAGTTCTGAGGGAGGGCCGCACTGTCAGGGGTTTAGTACTGAGTATGGGCCATACTGTCAGGAGTTTAGTTCTGAGGGAGGTCCGCATTGTCAGGAGTTTAGTTCTGAGGGAGTGCCGCACTGTCAGGAGTTTAGTTCTGAGGGAGGGCCGCAGGTTCAGGAGTTTTTTACTAAGGGAGGGCCACACTGTCCGGAGTTAATTACTGAGGGATGGCCACACTGTCAGTAGTTTAGTACTGAGGGAGGGCCGCACTGTCAGGAGTTTATTACTGAGGGAGGGCTGCACTGTCAAGTTTATTACTGAGGCATGGCCGCACTGTCAGGAGTTTATTACTGAGGGAGGGCCGCACTGTCAGGAGTTTAGTTCTGAGTGAGGGGCGCAGTGTCAGGAGTTTAGTTCTGATGGAGGGCCGCACTGTCAGGAGTCTAGTTCTGAGGGAGGGCCGCACTGTCAGGAGTTTCGTACTGAGGGAGAGCCGCACTGTCAGCGGTTTAGTACTGAGGGAGGACTGCACCGTCATGTGTTTAATACTGAGGGAGTGCCGCACTGTCAGAGGGTCAGTACTGAGGGAGTGCTGCCTGTCAGAGGGTCAGTACTGAGGGAGTGCTGCATTGTCAGTGGGTCAGTTCTGAATGAGCGCTGCACTGTCAGAGGGTCAGTACTGAGGGAGTGCTGCATTGTCAGTGGGTCAGTTCTGAATGAGCGCTGCACTGTCAGAGGGTCAGTACTGAGGGAGTGCTGCACTGTCAGTGGGTCAGTACTGAGGGAATGCTGTACTGTCAGGTGGTCAGTACTGAATGAGCACTACTGTTTGAATTAGTCAGTACTGAGAGAGTGTCCGTAATGAGGGAGTGCCTCACTGTTGGAGAGTCAGTACTGCTGGAGCGCTGCGCTGTCAGAAGGTCCAGACTGAATGTGCACTCCATTGTCAGAGGATCAGTATTGATGGAGAGTGCACTGTCAGAGGTTAGGACTGACAGAATGCACCAATGACAGAGGTTCAGTACTGAGGGAACGCAGCAATGTCAGACAGTCAGTACTGAGGGAGTGCTGTGGTCTAAGAGGATTATCTAGAATTACAGAACATAGAAAAGTACAGCACAGAACAGGCCCTTCAGCTTATGATGTTGTGCCAAGGATTAGAACATAGAACATTACAGTGCAGTGCAGGCCCTTCGGCCCTCGATGTTTCGTCGACTTGTCATACCAATCTGAAGCCCATCTAACCAACACTATTCCATGTATTTAAATGTACTTAAAGTTGGCAAAGCATTCCATACCCTTACTGCCCTCTGAGTAAAGAAAGTACCTCTGACATCTGTCCTATATCTATCACCCCTCAATTTACAGCTATGCCCCCTCGTGCTTACCGTCAGGATACTTGGAAAAAGGCTCTCTAACCCTCTGATTATCTTATATGTCTTTATTAAGTCACTTCTCAACCTTCATCGCTCTAACGAAAACAGCCTCAAGTCCCTCGGACTTTCCTCGTAAGACCTTCCCTCCATACCAGGGAACATCCTAGTAAATCTCCTCTGCACCCTTTCTAAAACTTCCACATCCTTCTTATAATTCGATGACCAGAGATGTACACAATACTCCAAATGTGGCCGCACCAGAGTTTTGTACAGCTGTAGCATAACCTCATGGTTCCAGAACTCGATCCCTCTATTAATAAAAGCTAAAACACTGTATGCCTTCTTCACAACTATGTCAACCTGAGTGGCAACTTTCAAGGATCTGTGTACCTGGACACCGAGATCTCTCTGCTCATCTACACGACCAAGAATCTTACCATTAACCCAGCACTTTGCATTCCGGTTACTCTGACCAAAGTGAATCACCTCACACTTGTCCGCATTAAACTCCATTTGCCACCTCTCAGCCCAGCTTTGCAGCTTATCTATGTCTCTCTGTAACCTACAACGTCCTTCGTCAGTATCCACAACTCCACCGACCTTGGTGTCATCTGCAAATTTACTAACCCACCCTTCTACACCCTCATCCAGGCCGTTTATAAAAATGATGAACAGCAGTGTGCCCAACACCGACCCTTGCGGTACACCACTACTAAATGGACTCCAGGATGAACATTTCCCATCAACCGCCACTCTCTGTCTTCTTTCAGCAAGCCAATTACTGATCCAATCTGCCATATCTCCTCCGCATTTTGTACAATAGCCTACTGTGGGGAACCTTATCGAATGCCTTGCTGAAATCCATATACACCACATCAACTGGTTTACTGTCATCTACCTGTTTGGTCACCTTCTCAAAGAACTCAATAAGGTTTGTGAGGCACAACCTACCCTTCACAAAACCGTGCTGACTATCCCTAATCAAATTATTATTTTCTAGGTGATATTAAATCCTATATCTTATAACCTTTTCCAACACTTTACCAACAACTGAAGTAAGCCTCACTGGTCTACAATTACCAGGATTGTCTCTACTCCCCTTCTTGAACAGGGGAACCACATTTCCCATCCTGCAGTCTTCGGGCACTATTCCTGTAGACAATGATGGTTTAAAGATCAATGCCAAAAGCTCGGCAATCTCCTCCCTGGCTTCCCAGAGGATCCTAGGATAAATCCCATCCAGCCCAGGGGACTTTCCTATTTTCACACTCTGCAGGATTTCTAATACCTTCTCCTTGTGAACCTCAATCACACCTAGTCTTGTAGCTTGTATCTTAGTAATCTCCTCGACAACATTATCGTTTTCTAGAGTGAATACTGATGAAAAATATTCATTTAGTGCTACCCCTGTCTCCTCTGACTCCACACACAATTTCCCACTACTGTCCTTGATTGTCCCTAATCTTACTCTCTTTTATTCCTTAAATACCTATAGAAAGCCTTAGGGTTTACCCTGATCCTATCCACCAACAACTTCTCATGTCTCCTCCTGGCTCTTCTTTAGGTCTTTCCTGGCTACTTTCTAACCCTCAAGTGCCCTAACTGAGCCTTCACATCGCATCCTAACATAATTCGGAGATGCCGGTGTTGGACCGGAGTGTACAAAGTTAAAAATCACACAACACCAGGTTATAGTCCAAAAGGTTTAATTGGAAGCACACTAGCTTTCGGAGCGTCGCTCCTTCATCAGGTGATAGTGGAGGGCTCAATCCGAAAACACACAATATACAGCAGAAATTTACAGTGTGATTTAACTGAAGTTATACATTAAAAAATTAATTGTCTGTTAAGCCTTTCATCTGTTAGAATACCATGATATTTTCACTTCTTTCATGTGTAAATCGCAAAACTTTTTTTAAAAGTTATTTCTCGGGTTAGCTGTTAATAATGGTGATAGCTAGACAATATGTTGAAGGTGTTAGACCCCTGTGTTCTCTGTCTATGCCATGATGTTTAGAATGATACTAATCTAAAAAGTGAGATAACAGAGTTTTATATAAATTCATGCAGTTTTTGAGCTCAGAGTTCTACATGAATGTATACATGAAAAAAAAGGGTTTTGTGATTTACACATGAAATAAGTGAAACTATCACTGTATTCAAACCTGTTTGACTATAACCTGGTGTTGTGTGATTTTTAACTTTGTACACCCCAGTCCAACACCGGCATCTCCGAATCATGACTGTTTAGCTAAGTTTGTATCCAGTTGGCAAGTTCTCCCTGACTCCCACGTGATCCAACTTTACAAATTAGTCTCCCGTGCAGAACCTTGCCAAAGGCATTACTAAAGTCCAAATAAGCAATGTCTTACGCTCTGCCCTCATCGATCTTCTTTGTGACTACCTTAAAGAAATAATCATTTTGATGAGACACCCTCTCATAAAGTTATGCTGACTATCCCTAATCATCCCCTTCCTAATGAAGGGCTTATACCAGAAACATCGATTCTCCTGCTCCTCGAATGCTGCCTGTCCAGCTGCGCTTTTCCCGCACGTGACTCTTCAATTCGGACCTCCATAATCTGTAGTCCTCACCTTCTCCCAGTTGATTATCCCTAATCCTTCTTTAACTCTTAAACCGCATATAAATCCTATACTTCTGAAGCACCTCCAACAACTTACCCACCACTGAGGTCAGGCTCCCAGGTTTACAGTTCCCAGGCTTCTCCGTAATAAAGGTACAACATTAGCCACTCTCCAGTCATCAGGCACCTCACCTGTGATTCTCAATTAAGCAAATATTTCTACAAGTGGCCCGCAATTTCCTCCCAGACAAAGCGTGCCCCTACTTTCACTTCAGTCACTTCTCCTGTTTTGTTACCCGAGAAAAGGTCATCTTCTGCACCTTTTCTGACAGGAACATTTACACAATGATAAAGGAAATGTTCTAGAACTAATTTAACAAATTCTCCAGCCACCAAACCTTTCACACTGTGGTAATCCTCATCAATGTTTGGAAAATTAAATTGCTTACTATTACAACCTCTTTATTCTGACATATATCTGAGATCTCTCTGTACATTTGTCCCTCAAGTTCCCTCTGATTATTGCAGCGTCTATCGTGCCATCCGACCAAGCTGATCCTTTTTGTTTAAGTTTGAAAATACAATTACGTTAAAAAAGCGCTCCTCCATGATTTAAAATAAATCTTTTTGTTTATTCATTTAGAACATGCTTTGCCCAGCGTCAACCACATTGCTGTGGGTCTGGAGTCACATGTAGGCCAGATCAGGTAAGGATGGCAGATTCCTTCTCGAAAGGACATTACTGAACTAGATGGTGTTTTACCCCCTAACATTCAACAATGAATGGTCATCATTAGATTCTTAATTCCAGATTTTATTGAATACCAATGCCACCATCAGTCATGCTGGGATTCGAACCCTCATCCTCCCAACATTACACAGGTCTCCATATTACTCGGCTTAGCAAAAATACCATTAGAACATCACCTCACTATTTGGCAACGATATTTTTTTAAAAAGTTCGTCCTTCTCTGTGAACAAATTGAGATAAATTACTGAGCCCGTCCATGTGTCGGCCTCTCCAAATAGTCAGTTAACAGAAATCTTGGGTTTGTATTTTCCATTTTTGTGATAAAAGAGCTAAAAATGAATTTAAAAAAATCTTACACCACAGACTTGTAATTTCTGAAGCTGGAGGGGGGTTAAAGAGATAAGGAGGGTTGTGAGGCTGGAGGAGGAATTACAGAGACAGGGAGGGAGCATTGTGGGAGAAAAGAGAAACTAACGGTGACATTTCACAGCTGCCCTCGGAGAGAGCTCACTCTCAGAACTACTACAGCTAGGGTTCAGCTCTTATTACATAAATCATAGTCTGTTTAATTTTCGTAAATCTACAATAGTGAATAAGGTGAGGGTTTCTTTTTAATGTGTCTTCCAGTCTCTTGATTAAATTTTAAAATATAAAGCGTAGGTATTAAGTTATTCTGGAGTAGTGTTTTGTAGAGCAGTAAGACTGTGCCTTTTCCTGGATCTGTAAAATTTTAAGGTGCAGAGATGGACATACATAGATTGATGTGCTTTTCCTGTCAGATGTGGGCGATCATGAAGAATTTCAATGAACCTGATGATTATGTCTGCAGGAAGTGAGGTTGCAAATCCCATTGGATCGGTTGGAGCGGGGCAGTTAAAGGCGGTTAGGAATTGACGGGGGGGGGGGGGTCAGTGAGCATGATAGGGGCAGACTCAGGATGGTAGTATACTGTAGATACAGTCACGTGGATGGGTTACCTCTACAAAAGGTAGGAGGGGTAGGCAGGTAATGCAGCAGTCTCCCGTGGCTGTCTCCATCTCAAACAAGTATACTGATGTGGAAAAGTTAGGGGGTGATAGACTCTCAAGTGACTGACGCACTGACAGCCAGGTTCCTGGTACTGAGACTGGCGCCAATGTAATGAGAGGTATATCAGGTTCCAGATGATCAGTGATGATAGGGGATTCTCTGGTATCGGGCACAGACTGCCGTTTGTGCAGCTGACAGTGAGACTCAGAATGGGGTGGGGCCTCCCTGGTGCCAGGGTCAAGGATATCTCCGAGAGGGAGTAGAATCTTCTCAAAAATGGAGAAAAACCAGTGGGATGTGGTTGTACATTGGTACCAATGACATAGGAAGAGAAAGGATGAGGTCCTGATGAGAATAAGGCAAATTAGCCTGGAGGTTTAAAAGTAGGTCCTCAAGGATAGTAATGTCTGGATTAGTCCTGGTGCCTCATGCTAATGCAAGTAGGAATAGCAGGATGGAACAGATGAATGAGTGGCTGTGGACCTTGTGGAGCTGAGAAGGATTCACATTTTTGAATCATTGGAATCTCTTGTGGGGTAGAATCGACCTGCATAAGGAGGATGGATTGTACCTGCATTGGAAGGGAAGATTTTCTAGTACTACTTAGGAGGAATTGAACCAGTGAGGGAGTGGGAGTGAACCCAAAGACATAGTGAGGAAAGAGGTAAGTCTGAGGCTGATACTGTTCAGAGGTCAGACTGTCAAGGCAGGCAAGGGCACCTCACAGAATGAGGTCACACTGCATTTATTTCAATGCAAGTGGCCTGACAGGGAAGGCAGATAAGCTCAGGGTATGGGTTTGAACGTGGGACTGGGATATTACAGCAGTTACAGGGGCATGAATAAGGGATGGATAAGACCAGTACCTTACTGTTCCTGAGTATAGATGCTATAGCAAGGATAGGACAGGGGAAGTGGCATCTTTGATGAGGGATAACATTACAGCTGGGCTTCAGGAGGACATTCCTGGTCCTACATCCAGGCAAGTTATTTGGGTGGGACTGAGAAAGAAGAAAGGGATGATCACCTCATTGGGATTGTATTATAGACCCCCACCCAGTAGTCAGCAGGGAATTGAGAAGTAAGTTTACCAGGAGATCTGTATCTGTTATCTGTAAGAATAAAATGGTTGCAATTAGAAGGGGTTTAACTTTACCAACATCACCTCTTAGTGCTGTAGTGTTAAGGGCTTGGATGGAAAGCTATTTGTTCAGTGTGTACGAGAACAATTCAGATTCAGTTTCTAGGATGTACCTACTAGAGCAAGAACAAAACTTGACCTTTTTCTTTATTCATCCACAGGATGAGGGTGTCACTGGCTGGGCCCAGAGGGCAGTTAACAGTCAACCACTTTGCGATGGGTCTGGAGTCCCATGTAGGCCAGACCAGGTAAGGATGGCAGATTCCTTCCCTAAAGGTTATTAGTGAACCAGATGGTGCTTTTTAACCAACAATCGACAATGGATTCATTGTCATCATTACTTTCTTAATTCCATATTTTTTGGGGGAATTCAAATTCCCCCATCTGCCGTGGTGGGATTCAAACCCAGGTCCCCATCGTTTCTGGGTCTCGGGCTTAACTGTCTATTGATAATATCACGAGGCCATCACTGCCTCCTCTCTTGGGAAATAAGGCAGGGTGAGTGACTGAGGTATCAGTGGGGCAGCACGTCAGCACCAAAGATCCCACAGTATTGTGGCTCAGTGGTTAGCACTGCTTCCTCAGCACCAGGGACCTGGGTTTGATTCCAGCCTCGGGTGACTCTCTGTATGGAGTTTGCAGATTCTCCCCATGTCTGACGGAGTTTCCTTCAGGTGCTCTGGTTTCCTCCCATTGTCCAAAGATGTGAAAGTTTGGTGATTTAGCCATGGTACATTGTCCAGGGTGTCCAGACGCAGTAGATGAGGTGTTTAGATTTGCAGGAAAATTTCTGCCTAGTTTTGAATAGATCTTTTGGGGCCTTGGACAGAGGTGATGGGTGAGGTGTGGGCACAGGACTTACATCTCCTGTGGTGGCAAGGGAGGGTGCTGGCATGGAGGGTGGGTTTAAGGGATGGTGTGGACCTAACAAGGGAGTCGAAGAGGGAATGGTCTATGTGGAATACAGGTAGGGGTGGGGAGGGAAATGTATCCCTGATGCTGGGTTTTGACTGTAGGCAGCGGAAATGGCAGTGGTTAATGCACTGTATCTGGAGATTAGTGCGGAGTATATGCATTGGAGGGCATTGTTGATCACGTGGGAAGGAAATTGAATGGGAAGCCTTTCTGAGATGTTCTGGAGTGGAATTACTCCTCCTCAGTGCAGATCTGGGAGAAGTGGAGGAATTAGGTACAGGGCTATACTCGAGAGTACTCAGGAGAGCAAAAAGGGGACATGAAATAACATCCAGAAAATGGTTTAAGGTGAATCCAAAGAGATTCTGCAAATACATCACAGATAAAAGAATAACCAGGCAGATCAACAAGGCGGTCTATGGAACCACAGAAGCTGGGAGAGATATGATGCGAGTATTTCACATTTTGTTTTACTGGAGAATGAAATGGAAGCTAGAGAGTTTGGAGAAATAAATAGTGATAACTTGATAAACGTCCACATTACAGACAAGGTGGTACTGGATGTCTTAAATCGTATCAAGGTGGATAACTGAATGAGACCTGATCAGATGTATCTCAGACCTTTGTGTAACGCTAATGAGGTGATTGCTGGACCCCTCCTGAGATGTTTGTATCATCGATAGTCACAGGTGAAGTACTGGAAGATGGCTGCAATGATTTTAAAAAGTTGGTAAGAAAAGGCCGGGGAACAAGAGATCAGCGAGCCTTTTCATAGAGTTTCCTAGAGAACCGTTCCTAGAGTTATTTCATGTCCCCTTTTTGCTCTCCTGATTTCCCTCGAGTATTGTCCGGGACTGAATCCCTCCACTTCTTCCATATCTGCACTCAGGATGAGCAATTCCACTCCAGAACATCCCAGTGGCAGGCAAGTTGTTGGAAGGGACTCTGAGGAATAGGATTTACATGTGTTTGGAAAAGCAAGGCATGATTAGGGACAGTCAACACGGCTTTGCGCGTGGGAAATTGTGTCTCACTAACTTGATTGAATCTTTTGAAGAGTGACAAAGATGATTGAAGGAAGACTGTGGACGTTGTCATTATGGACTTCAGAAAGACATTCAACAAGGTTTACAAAGCAGACTGGTTACCAAGGTGAGGTAACATGGAATGCACAGAGAACTAACCATTTGGATACAAAATTGGCTTGAAGGTAGGAGACAGAGGGCGGTGATGGAGGGTTGCTTTGTTGTCTGGAAGCCTGTGAACAGCAGTGTGCTGCAAGGATCGATACTGGTCTTTTTATATAAATGATTTGGATGTGAATGAGGTATGGTCAGTGGGTTTACAGAAGACACCAAAATTGGAGGCGTAGTGGACAGAAAAGACGTTTACTGCAGTGTAGAACGGGATCTTGATCAGATGGGGCAATGGGCTGAGGAATGGCAGACAGTATAATTTAGATACATGTGAGGTGCTGCATTTTGGAAAGGCAAATCGGGGCAGGACGTATACACTGAATGGGAAGATCCTGGAGAACTTTGCTGAACAAAGAAACCTTGGAGTGCAGGTTCACAGTTCCCTGGAAGTAGAGTCCCAGGTCGGCAGGGTAGTGAAGGCAACGTTTGGCACACTTTCCACTATTGGGCAATGCATGAATACAGAAGTTGTGATGTCCTATTGTGGCTGTATAGGACATTGATTTAAGGCTGTTCGGAATTCTGTTTTCCGTTCCAGTCTTCCTCTTCTAGGAATGATATTGTGAAACTGGAAACGTTCAGAAAAGGGCTTTGCCAGGTTTGGACGGTTTGAGCTACTGGGAAAGTCTAAACAGGCTGGGAATATTTTCCCTGGAGTGTTAGAGACTGAGAGGTGATCTTGCCAAGATTTATAAAACCATGATGGGCCTGAATAAGGTGAACAGTCAGGGTCATTTTCCCATGTGTGATGGGTTCAATACTAGAGGGCACAGCATAAGGTGTGAGGGAAAAGATTAAAAGGGGTCTTAGGGGTAACTTCTTCGTGTCGAGGGTGGTGCTTGTATGGAATGAGCAGCCGGAGGAAGGGGAGGAGGCTTGTACAATACAACATTTAAAAGGCATCTGATTGGATACATGAAGAGGAAGGATTTCGAGGGATATGGGCCAGCTCCTGGCACATGGGAATCCAGGATTCCTGGTTGGCATGCATGAGTTGGACCGTAGGGATGGCTTCTGTGTTGTACATCTCTATGACACGAATAAATTAAACCTAAAAGATTTCTCTTTTATGGAGATGTAACATAATTTCATATAATTCTCCTTGGAGCTGAGAAGGTTAAGCAGTGATTTCGGCCAGGAGCAGATAGTTTTCAGGGATATTTAATTTACAGAGAGAAATTATAAACTTTTGTGACCGCTTTTAGTAACTACTTTCGTTGGCAAATAATTCAGGGTGATAATGTGAAGGTTGTTTTACTCAGTGAGTGTGAAGAAAGTGGGAGAGACAGCAGAGACTGGGAGAGAAATGGAGTTAGTGTGCACTGGGAGGGTTTATAACCACATGATCTAGGCTGCTAGACCTGAATTAGAAATTCCCGGTGAAATAAAATCAAAAGAACTGCGGGCGATATAAATCAGGAACAAGAACCAGAAGGTGCTGGACAAGTTCAGCAGGTCTGGCAACATCTGTGAAGAGATTTCAGAGTTAACGTTTCTGAGCCGGTGACCCTTCCTCAGAGCTGATCGACGGCAAATATTGGTGAATATGCTGAAGGGTGTGGGGAGGACGTAAGGGGTAAAGGATCGGTCGGGATAGAGTGAAAAGAAGAGTTGGATAAAGGAGTGGATAACAATGTTGTTGGGAGGGCGAATCACTGTGAAAGGAGACTTGGTGACTAACCAGAGATAGTGTGTAATGGCAGGCTATGTGATAACAAAACCTGGTGTGTGGGGTAGAGGGCTAGGACATGGGGGAGTTCAGGCTTTAAACTATTTAATTTGATATTGAGTCCAGAGAGCTGCACGGTTCCCAAATGGAAAACGAGGTATTGTTCTTCCAACTTACGCTGATCTTTGCTGGAACACTGAAGGAAGTGTGAGACAGATATTAGCCAGTGAACAGGGTAGTGTGTTAAAGTGGCAGTTAACTAGAAGCTCGAGGTCTCTGGTAAAATGCAGAATATATATTATCAGCCGGGATTCCTGCCAACTCCGAGATGCCACCAGCAGACACGTTCCCCTCCCCTCCCTTGTCCACCTACTGCAGGGACTGTTCCTTCTCGGTCACCATGGCCCACTCCTCCATCGTTCTCACTATCTCCCTCACCACCCCAGCCCTTTCCCTCTCAACAACCCCCTCCCCACCTCAGCACCGTCCCTCCAAACAAACCCTCCCCACACCAGTACCTTCCCCCTCAACATCCCCCTCCTCACCTGAGCACCTTCCCCCTCCCTACAAAAACACCTTCCCTCAACATTCCCCTCCCTAATCCCAGCACCTTCCCCATCATCATCCCTGTCCCCACCACAACACCTTTCCTTGTGCAGGTTCTGTGCGGGATCAGTCAGTCGATTCGCCTGTTCCTTGGATGCTGCCTGACCTGCTGCGCTTTTCCAGCAACACATTTTCAGCTCACAACACCTTTCCTCCCAACATCCCCCTCCCCACCTGAGGACCATCCCTCTCAACATCCCCCTCCCCACCTGAGCACCATCCCTCTCAACATCCCCCTCCCCACCCCAGCACCATCCCTCTCAACATCCCCCTCCCTCAACCCAGCACCTTCCTCTCAACATCCCCCTCCCCCACCCCAGCACTATCCCTCCCAAAGTCTCCCCTCCCCCACCCCAGCACCTTCCCTCCCGACATCCCCCGTACCCCACCCCAGCACTTTCCCTCTCGGCATCCCCTCCCCCACCCCAGCGTCTTACTTCTCAACAACCTTCTCCCCACCTCAGCACTTTTCCTCTCAATAACCCCCTCCCCCACCCCTGCACTTTCCTTCTCAATATCCCCCTCCCCCACCCCAGCACCTTCCTTCTCAACAATCCCCTCCCCACCCCAGCACCTTCCTTCTCAACAACCCCCTCCCCACCCCAGCACCTTTCCTCTCAATATCCCCCTTCCCCACGACAGCACCTTCCCTCTCAATATCCCCCTCCCCCATCCCAGCACATTCCCTCTCAACAACCCCCTCCCCACCCCAGCACCTTCCCTCTCAACAACCCCCTCCCCCACCCCAGCATCTTCTTTCACAACATCCCCCTCCCCCACCCCTGAACCTTCTCTCTCAATATCCCCCTCCCCACCACAGCACATTCCCTCTCAACAACACCCTCCCCACCCCAGCACATTCCCTTAACATCCCCCTCCCCACCCCAGCACCTTCCCTCTCAGCAGCCCCCTCCCCCACCCCAGCACCTTCCATCTCAATATCCCGCTCCCCCACCCCAGCACCTTCTCTCACAACATCCCCCTTCCTCACTCCAGCGCCTTCCCCCTCAACAACTCCCTCCCCACCCCAGCACGTTCCCTCTCAATATCCCTTTCCCCACCACAGCACGTTCCCTCTCAACAACCCCCTCCCCACCCCAGCACCTTTCCTCTCAATATCCCCCTCCCCACCCCAGCACCTTTTCTCTCAACATTCCCCTCCCCACCTCAGCACATTCCCTCTCAGCAACCCCCTCCCCACCCCAGCTCCTTCCCTCTCAAAAACTCCCTCCCCACCCCTGAACCCTCTCTCTCAGCATCCCCCTCCCCACCTCAGTACCTTTCCAGTTATTACCGTAAGAAGATAAGCTCTGGGCACAGGAGAGGCAATGCAGCCCTTCGAACTAGCTCCATCATTCAATATCATGATGACTGAGCTCACCTCGGTCTCAGCTGGATTTTCCCACCAGCTCTCTCTCACCCTTCAACTCATTATAAATTCAACATCCGTATCTCTTCATTAAATTGACTCATTGACCTGGCATCCGCTGCATTTTGAATAAGGTATTCCACAGAATCACGACACACACTGAGATAGGTACATTCTTCTTCATGAGAATAGAATAGAGTTCCCATAGTGCAGAAACACCCATCGATTCCACACGAACACTATGGTGAGCATCCCATTCAGACACACCTACTCCCTGTAACCCTGCATTTCCCATGGCTAATTGTCTAACCGGCACATGCATGAACACTATGGGCAATTTAGCATGGGCAATCCACCTAAACTGCACATATTTGGACTGGCTGAGGAAACTGGAGCACCCAGAGGAAACCCACGCAGACATGGGGAGAACGTGTAAACACCACACGGTCACCTGAGTCTGGATAAAAAACCCGGTCCCTGACTCTGTGAGGCAGCACTTCTCACCATTGAGACACCTCTGCCTAAAATCTGCTACCCATTATTAACCTCCTTACGGAATCTCTTTGGCGGAATCTCTTTTCCTTATATCAGAAGTCGGTTTGTATAAGCGGATGTCACAGTAAAACCCACGTGTCCTGTGTGTCTGAATGGGGATCTAAAACACAACACCCTCCACCCACAAATGTCATTCACTTTCTAGAGACAGGTCTCCAGGGGTTGCATGGGGTCTACAACTCCCACAATCCCTAAGGCAGGGAACATGCGTGTGTGGGGAATCCCGGCACTGTACATGTACAGAATGTGGGCGGGTGTTTGAGCATGTGCTTTGGTGTAATTAGCAGAAAGCATTTCACACTGTGATTGGCTGGAGAAGGGACTGATCTGCTTATAGGATTGATCTGTTGGGGGAGGGGGTCAAAGTGTAACCACACCCACATGGGACCACTTTCCATCCCCAACTCGTCATATCACTGGAATCGACCAATGAGAAACAAAGAAGGAGCTGACCCATTCTCCCAGACTGAAGGTTCCTCTTCTGTCCAGGGTCTACCACCTCCCTTTCTGTTTCCCTTTGTCTCATTCTCCTGTTACATTATTGACTTGCAGCAACTGAAGGGAAAGGAAGTGAACCCAGAAAGGGTGCAGAGTCTAACCAGGGACGGGAAGTGGTGTATGGATCTGTTTATCAGTAACGTCATGAGAATAGGGGGTAGCAGAATCAGAATAGTGGGAGAGAGTAAGTGGGCTGGAGGGTTACAGCTTTGGGGGAAGTAAGGGGAAAAAGATATTCCACAGGAACTAGAATTGTCTGTTCTGAATTTCTAATCTGTACATATTCGTTTATTCAGGATGCAAGATAGTGACGATTTGCAGACTGAAATCTCAGATTCATGTGCAGATTGTGATGAAGTTAACCAGCATTTGAAGAACCAAAGGTGGAGACTAACTGGTCCAAAATCCTGCAACACTCAACACTCTCCCTCCCAGCATTGTCGGTCTCTCTGCACCAAATGGACTGTGAATGGTTGAAGACAGCAGCTCACTACCATCTTCTCAAGGGTAACTAGAGATGGGGAATAAATGCTGGCTGAGCCAGTGATGCCCATATCCTGGAAACGGTTTCTATCTCTCGTTGCTGAAACCCAGTTGCTGTTACTGCAGGATGATGAGGGATGCTGAGTGCATCCTCCAGGAGGCAGCACCATCACATTACCCCTGCCTACACCCACACAGTAACACAGCAACGTCACTGAAACAAAAGGTGGTGAAGCCGAAGGAGGACTTAGATAAAGTTCTTCGAGGTAATCTTCGAGGTCAGCATCTGCAGACCTCACTTTCTCCTTCTTCGAGGTAAAGTCATCCAAGGGGATTGGAACACAGCAGGAACAGGAGCCTGAGCTGCATGGTTAGCTGTTTCCCATTGAATGGTGGAGCAGGATTGAAAGGCCGAATGGCCTCCTGCTGCTATCTCCCAGGTATGTATATAGCCATGGAGCCCGGGTAGGAAGAAGGGGGCATGGATTCTCCAGGAGATTGCACTTCCACATCAGTTTTCAGTGAGGGGTGGTTTAATGGATTTTATTTAACATTTGTCTTTAACACAAGGTTTGTGAATTTGGTTTTAAAATATTGTAGTTGTTTATTCCACAAGAAATAAAACTAAAAGAAAAGAAATGAAACTATCTGAATATAACAGTTTTTAAAAATTTCAAACGTCCTGTAAAACAAAATCTTGTCTATTCCCGGACACCATCACTTTCCAGTTACTCAAACTCCAGGGAAATATTCCCTCCCTGTCTGAACCTTTGCTCTGATTTAACTGCTTTTCAGTTCTCCATCTGTGAGCTGTGAAGTGTTCTTTTGACCCCATTTCTCTGACCCAGACGTGTTATCACACACAGCTGAGCAACCTTCCCACATTCATCATTACGCCATTTTGGGTTTTTGTTAATATATAATCACCAGCAGGAAACCACCCGTGTAGCCAATTGAATATTTACAAACAAAGCCCATTACGCGCAAAGCAAACCATTACAAATGACAGAGTGGGAAGGGACCAAATCAAAGTAGAGTTAGGGGTGAGGGGGCAGCAGTGGAGATAAAACACTATATCCCCTGTGGTGCCCACCTCTATCTAAAGGCATCGAGAGCATTGATACACACCACATGGTCCTTCTCCAAGGACACACTGCTGTGTCGCCGTTATCCTCAATCATAGAATTGAATCCCAACAGTGTGGCAGGAGAGCATTGGCCCATCAAACCCCACCGACCATCCAAAGAGTATCCCACCTGGAGAACTCCATCCCTGTTACACTGCATTTACCATGGCTGATCCACCGAGTCTGCACAATCCTGGACACTGTGGACAATTTCGCACAACTGATCCATCTAACCCGCAAATCTTTGCACTGTGGGAGGAAACCAGAGCACCTGGAGGGGACCCACAGTATCATAGGGAAATGTGCAAACTCCACACTGGCTGTTGACCAAGGCTGGACTCCAACCTTGTAGCTGGTGCTGTGAAGCAGCAGTGCTATAATCCCAATTTAAATCAAAACAGATTATCCCTGCTCATTGTCACATTGCTGTTTGTGGAGACTTATTGCCCAGAGAGACATCCTGACATTCAGAAAGAGATAATATAAATTCAGTCAACTCCAGCCGAGTTAATGTGATTAACAACAACATCAATACTCCAGCAGTGCCATCAGACCGTACCTACTCTATCATTTACGATTTTTAACCCATGGGAAGTTAGTTATCAGCTTCAATGACAGCCCTAATGCTCTGACCACTTTGATGGAGTCAATGCAAGTCAATAGATTGTATCTAAACAGATGCCCCACAACAGGAAGTGCTCTAACACTCAATGCCCATAAGTCAAGGTCATTTTCCTAAAACGACTAACGTCTGGCAATACCATTGAAGATATATTATACAGTAACCTTTCAGTCTCAATTGCCAGTTCCAGTCCATGAAGCTGCCAGTAACATGCCAGTGAATTGAATTCTAACAGTAGCATTGCCCTGGCAGGAGAGATTGAGGAGCTTGATGCTGTCTTCTCTGGAGTATCTAAACATGAAACACTTCAAATGAACAAAAATCTTCAAGTGTTCAATAGGATAGATACAGGAAGGATGTGTTCCTAGGCTGGTGTTCCTGGAATAAAATAAGCACTACTTACGGTATCTTTACCCGCATCCACTTTAGCTGCATAAACGTTTAAGAGTTATTTGCTGCTCTAATTCCACTCCCATGATCACTCCCACTTTTAACTGCTGTAAAGTTGATGACTATGCAAATATGTAAAATTTAATGTAATCCATCCCAAAACCTCTCTGTATCTGTGTCTCACTTGTGTTCACCGAGACATTCATTCAATCTTTGTAAACCCTGCCCTGATGTTTCCTAAGAGGGCTCAGAATGAAATATTCACAGAATTGTTACTGCACGAAAGGAGCCTGATTGGCTCATCAGCTCTCCAAAGGATCACCTCACCGAATGCCATTCTTCTCCCTTTACCCCATAAATCTTCCCATTCGTCCCCTTCCAATAACACCGGCGAGTTCACAAGTAACCACGGCGATTGGATTTGTTTTGTTTGTTTATGGGATCACGGCATCACTTGCTGGGGCAGCATTTGTCATCCATTCTAACTGCCCAGGAGATGGTTCACAGTAAACCCCATTATTCAGTGTCTGGATTCACATGTCGGCTGGACCAGGTCAGAATTAATACAGTTTCCCAGACCCAATGACATGAAGAGATGATTTCTGGCCTATTATCTTATTTCTGAAAACTTAATGAATAATGTTTGCAGTTGATTTAAAACTGAAAGACCAAAATGGGTTTTATTCTGATTGAGTCCGTCCTGTTTTCTCAGTTGTTGTTGACAATCTCATTCACATCGTATTAGACCCTGTTCCAGTGAGTGTTAGAGAAAAGGCAGAATGGTCAGCTGCAGCTGGTCACCTGACTGGTCACTGGACCCAAAGGTTCACTCTCCACAGATGCTGCCAGATCTGCTGAATTTTTCCAGTAATGTCTGTTTTTGTTCCTGATTTCCCAGCATTTGCAGATGTTTCGTTTTTCAATATTGATCTTGTCTGTTGCAGAGGAGTTTATTGATGAGTTTGGAGAGTTTTGAAAATTGCAAGTTAGGCCACAAATCAGCCATGATCTATTGAATTGCAGAGCAGGATTGAGGGGCTGAATGGCCTCTTCCTGTTCCAATTAAAGTTATCCATCTGCAGCTCGTGGCAACATTTCCACTGACTGTTCACTTCACCTCCATGTCTAACACAGTGTTACTGACTAAACAAACCTCCTGTGTTTGAACTGAACCTGCTAATGTTCAGTAGCTCCCTCTCCTGCCACCCGGGTTTAACTCTCATTATGGAACTCTGTCTCCTATTACTGCGGGAATGCCCACAAAGGCTAAGCCTGGAGTCTGTATTCCCTGAGATCAACAAACCCCGTTTATTTAATTCTTCGGGATTTGGGAAAACACTCAGACACTGACCTGTCCATCTGATTGTTAACTCAGACAGATAGACAAAAAAAAATGCACATTTAGGTAGCACCTTTGATGACCTGGGGCAATGAAACATACTTCTGACCTGATGATTTCAACCTCAAATCTCTGAAAACACAGACACACAGCTTCCTATTTGTACCAGGCTGTCTCTCAGCCTCCTCTTGGCTTGGGAAAAACGTTTTGAGCTCTTCAGCCTTTCCTTGTAATTATAACCTCTATTTTCCTGTATGATTTGTAATTAAACCTTTATTATTTTCCTGTCCCTTATGAGTGATGCCAGCAGCTGAAACAGGTCCTGACCTGTGAGGAGTTTCAGTTGGAATATTTATATTTACAAGTTCATTCCCACCCTCACATATGGTGTGAAATTGGTGTAAAACAGAAGGAAAGGAGAGAGTGAGAACCCACAGAAACGCACAGGCAGCATGAGTACCTGAGCTGAACGAACCGGGCATTAGGAAAATGTGACGACAATCACAACCATTTATAATCACAGAAGCCCGCAGGTGCAGACAGAGGCTATTCGGCCATCCAAGTCTGCAATTACCTGCTCTTCTACCCTACCCCCATGACCCCACATTTACCATGGCTAACTCAACCCACCTAACCTGCACACGACAGGTCATGCTAACACAGCCAATAGAGCATACCTGCACATCTGTCGGAGAGTCACAGATTACATCCAAATGCTCCGGATTGTGGATGAAGGCTCACAAATACTTGACTGACACAAATTCTTTGTTTCCAAAATAAAATCTGGGGGAAAACTGCAGCCAGAAAGATTTCCAATTATCTCTGGAGGAAGAGAATTCAAAACTTGTGCCATTGACCCAGGGGGGCGCAGTGAAATTTACAGCAGCCTGGGAACCATCAGAAATGTAACAGGTTGTAAGTAAGGTGGGGGGGAGACAAGGACATGAAGACAGTCTGTCACATGGGGGAAGGCAGGAGAGATGAAACAGCAGAAATGATAGTCCCTCAAGGCCACGGGGAATGGAGTTAGGGCTGGGAAAGAAACAAGGAAACAAGGTGTGCAGCTGCCAAAGAAATACTTTGAGAAAATAGATTATAACAACATAGAGGGCAGAGTTCAGAGTCTGAAATTGTTGCTCTCATTGTTGAGTACAGAACGGTGTAAAGTCGGGGTCGTTGCATCACAGCCAAAACATACAGGATAGGCCATGTGGCTTCGATCGGTGCTGTAACTTTCTGATAATTTTATTCTGAATTTGGAGCTCAAGTCTAATGATGTTTAACTTCTCAAATTGGACTGGAGTTTAATATTCTGGAGAAATGTTAAATAAATCTCATTAATCCCATTCTGCAGACCTTAGTCCATCGCCCTACATGTTCCAGCATTTCAGTTACATCCACGTCCTTTTATTTTAATGTGATACTGTTTACTACATCTACCAACCCGTCAGTGAGTTCCTGCTCACCAACATCTCTGAGTGAAATGAATTCTCCCCTCTCCATCTCTCTGAGAATTAGTTTCAGTCTACAATCTCCAGTTACTGACCTCTCTGTTAATGAATAGCTCCTTCCTATCCACTCGATCTGGATTCCTCAGCATATTATCACTTCAATTAAATCTCAGCTCATCCTCCTCGGAAATCATCCCCAGCCTATCCAGCCTTTCGTCAGAGCAGAAATTCTCCAACCGGAGAAACATTCTGATCAATCTCCTCTGTCCCCTCTCTGGTGAGAACACATCAATCCTGGAATGTGGGGACTCGGAGTGAGTGCAGGACTTTAGCCGTGGTCAGAATAGTGTTCCCGACCGATGCAGTGTCACCTCCGTGTTCTTGTGGTTGTCGCTGACACAAGAAGTGTCCTGGTTTTCCCACATGGAACTGGATGTGCACTCCATGGGACTGGGATTCCCTACCATATGTTTATTTGGTAACTAATCCTAAATTAACTTCAGATTAAAACAAGATTATCAGATACCCACCAATTAATTTCTTCCATTATACTCAAGTCAACTTACTTTTTAAAATCTCTTTAAACTTATTACTATCTAAACACAACAGGCTTTAATTTGCTGAACAAGTATTCAGATGTCTTCACTGTTACAATCACTTGAAGATTGTCTTTACCTCCAGCTACATCTGGTGAATTGAACGCTGATTGTAAATATATGAATACCAAATGGAGCTGAAAATATGTTGCTGGAAAAGCGCAGCAGATCAGGCAACATCCAAGGAGCAGGAGAATCGACGTTTTGGGCATGAGACCTTCTTCAGGCCCGAAACGTCGAATCTCCTGCTCCTTGGATGCTGCCTGACCTGCTGCGCTTTTCTAGCAACATATTTTCAGATCTAATCTCCAGCATCTGCAGTCCTCACTTTCTCCTAGTTGAATACCAAATGGACTTGTGTTTTATGATAATTAATCCAATCCGAAACTCTTCTTGATTAATATCTTGAAGAGAACAATCCTCAGAACTTCAGCTGTGCTCTGACGTCATTCACAACTGCATGTCATAGAGATGTGCTGCATGGAAACAAACCCTTCGGTCCAACCTGTCCATGCCGACCAGATATCCCAACCTAGTCTAGTCCCACCTGACAACACCCTGCCCATATCCCTCCAAACCCTTCCTATTCATATACCCATCCAAATGCCTCTTAAATGTTGCAATTGTACCAGCCTCCGCTACATCCTCTGGCAGCTCATTCCATACACGTACCACCCTCTGTGTGAAAACGTTGCCGCTTAGGTCTCTTTTATATCTTTCCCCTCTCACCCTAAACCTAGGCCCTCTAGTTCTGGACTCACCGACCCCAGGGAAAAGACTTTGTCTATTTATTCTATTAATACCCGTCATAATTTTGTAAACCTCTATAAGGTCACCCCTCAGCCTCCGACGCTCCAGTGAAAACAGTCCCAGCCTGTTAAGCCTCTCCCTATAGCTTAAATTCTCCAACTCTGGCAACATCCTTGTCAATCTTTCCTGAACCCTTTCAAGTTTCACAACATCTTTCCGATAGGAGGGAGACCAGAATCGCACGCAATATTCCAGCAGTGGCCTAACCAATGTCCTGTACAGCCACAATATGGCTTCCCAACTCCTGCATTCAATACTCTGTCAAAGAAAGGAGAGCAGATCAAACACCTTCTTCACTATCCTATCGACCTGCGACTCACTTTCAACGAGCTATGAACCTGCACTCCAAGGTCTCTTTGTTCAGCAACACTCCCTGGGACCTTATCATTAAGTATATAAGTCCTGCTCAGATTTGTTTTCACAAAATGCAGCACCTCACATTTATCTGAATTAAAATTCCATTTGCCACTTCTCAGCCCATTGGCCCATCTGGTCAAGATCCTGTTGTAATCTAAGGTAATCCTCTTCGCTGTCCATTACACCTCCGATTTTGGTGTCATCTGCAAACTTACTAACTGTACCTGCTATGCTCGCATCCAAATCATTTATGTAAATTATAAAAAGTAGAGGGCCCAGCACCAATCCTTGTGGCACTCCACTGGTCACAGGCCTCCAGTCTGAAAATCAACACTAAACCACAACGCTCTGTCTTCTCCCTTTGAGCCAGTTCTGTATCCAAATGGCTAGTTCTCCCTGTATTCCATGAGATCTAACCTTGCTAATCAATCTCCCATGTGGAACCTTGTCGAACGCCTTACTGGAGTCGTTATAAATCACATCTACTGCTCTGCCCTCATCAATCTTCTTTGTTACTTCTTCAAAAAACTCAATCAAGTTTGTGAGACATGATTTCCCACACAAAGCCACACTGACTATCCCTAATCAGCCCTTGCCTTTCCAAATACATTTACATCCTGTCCCTCAGGATTCCCGCCAACAACTTGCCCACCGCCAAGGTCAGGCTCACCGGTCTATAGTTCCCTGGCTTGTCTTTACCGCCCTTCTTAAACAGTGGCACCAACCTCCAGTCTTGAGGCACCACACCTGTGACTATCGATGATACAAATATCTCAGCAAGAGGCACAGCAAAGACTTCTCTAGCTTCACACAGATTATTCGGGTGCACCTGATCAGATCCTGGGGATTTATCCACCTTTAACCGTTTCAAGACATCCAGCACTTCCTCCTCTGTAACCTGGACATTTTGCAAGATGTCACCACCTATTTCCATGCAGTCTATATCTTCCATATCCTTTTCCACAGTAAATACTGATGCAAAATATTCATTTAGTATTTCCCCCATTCCCTGTGGCTCCAGACAAAGGCAGCCTTGTTGATCTTTGAGGGGCCCTATTCTCTCCCTAGTTACCCTTTTGTCCTTAATATATTTGTAAAAATACTTTGGATTCTCCTTAATTCTGTTTGTCAAAGCTATCTCATGATATGGCTGGACTGCAGATCTTAGGTCTGCTCTGTTTTTTCCCGGATTGCTTTTCTCTGTCTATCACTTGCTGCTTATGCTGTTTGGCACACAAGTCGTCCTCTTTGGTAACTTCATCAAGTTAACACCTAATTTTAAGTATTCATGCTGCTGTTACTGGCATACCCTCCTGAATTCTCTCAGTTGAACAAGGATTGATCCTCTGGTTTGATGGTAAGAGGTAAGTTGAGGAATATGCTGGGCAGTGATTCTGCACGTTTTGTTGGAGTACAATTCTACTGCTGTTGTCGGAAGGAAAGAGCTAAACTCTTACACTGTCGACCCCATATACAAGAAGCTACATGCAGTATCATGAACACTGATGTGCCAAGACAGGAAATACGAGCAACATTGTAGAATGATGCAAGCTCACAACTGCAGAAAGGGGAGATTAATAGCCAACTTGACACAGGAGTAGGGAAAGAAGCAGCTGATCAGATTGTCTCATTCATAGTCATAAAGAGACAGTGAGATTATTGTACTGTTGGAGGTGAGGATGGAGGAGGTTGGGGAGACAGAGAGTACTTCTACAGAAACTGATCTGCCTGAGAGTTATGGGATCGACTCGATTGCCATGCATTTAACAGAAAGCTAACTGAAACTGTTTTTATCCCCAAAAGATAACAAGACTGATGGTGTTTCCAATCATCATCAGAAACAAACCCCAGATTACATGGTTCCGAGATGGATGTCAATAGCCCATCAACATCCAACTCCTGCAATCATTCAGCAAACGTACGCATGAATAACTAGTCTTGGTGACCCAGAAAATCACGGTTCACTCTGTGCAGATGGACAGCGATGTGGGGAGGTATTGGCCGAGTGGAATTGTCACTAGACAGTTAATCCAAAGCCCCAGATAACGTTCTGGAGCCCTGGGCACAAAGCCTGCTGCAGCAGGTGCGGGAAGTTGAATTCAATTAAAGAGAAACTCTGTAAATTAGGAATCTAATAATGACCATTAACCGATTGTCAGAAAAACCCATCTGGTTCAGTAATGCACTTTCAAGAAGGAAGCTGCTATCCTTCCCTGGTCTGGCCTACATTGTGACTTCAGACACACAGCAATGTGGTCGACTCTTACCTGCCCCCTGGACAATTAGGGATGGGCAGTAAATGCTGCCGGGCCAGCGACACTCTCATCCTGTGAATGAACAAAGGGAAATAAAAGTCTGTACCCAGTGTGAATCTGTACATGTTCAACAGTGTTGTGAACATTTCCAAAGCTAAGTTCTCTATATGCAAAACCTTATGAACTGCCAAAACCATTGTTCATTATTTGGTGTGAACAAGAGAGAAAAAAAATCCTTCAACTGTGATTATGAGTAAATTCACTGGTGTCTCAGCAGGATTGATGCCTGAGTGAAGCCCTTCCCCAAACCCCCACACCCAGCCACACACAGCCACACACGCAAACACACACACGCACGCACACACACAGACACAAACACAGACACACGCACACACACACACACCCCACACACCCACCCACACACAGACACCCCCCCACACACAGACACACAGATCTCCCCCCCCCACACACACAAACACGCCCACACACACACACACGCACACAAATACACCCCACACACACACCCACCCACACACACACCCACCCCCCACACACACACTCCCACACACACAGACACACACACACAACCCACACACACATACACCACCCACCCACACACACACACACCCACACCCACAGACACACAGACACACACACCACACACACACACTCCTACACACACACACAGACACACACACACACACACACGCACACACACACACCCCACACACCCACCCACCCACCCACACACACCCACCCCGCCCCACACACACAGACACACACACAACCCACACACACATACACCACCCACCCACACACACACACACACACCCACACCCACAGACACACAGACACACACACACCACACACACACACTCCCACACACACATACACCCACCCACACACACACACACACCCACACACACCCACACACACACAGACACACACACACACACAAACACATACCACACACACACACAGACACACACACACCCCTCCCCCCCTCCCCCCCCCCCCCCCCCACACACACACACACACACAGCAAATAAACAGCTTCTCCCCAATCTGACTGGTTTGGCCAGATTCCATTTGGGTTTGGGTAAAGACTTCCCTTCTGCATTCCCCATATTTCCAGAGTCAGTCCCTAGTGTGGCTGCACTGGTGATTTGCCATTTCAGATAAATGCTGGCAGACTGTTCCACACACTGTTAGCACCCCCAGGACCCAGTGTAAAGCAGTAAACATTATCTCCTCCTGTGGAAGGACAGTCTGTATTGGTCTGAGTAGGAACACTGAGCAGATTTACCTCAATGATAATTTAACCCCTGAAGACAAGTGACCAGAGCAAGTTAAGCAACTCCGAATAAAATGCATTGTACCACAGAAAGAGACCCATGAAATCCTAGCTGGCACTCTGTAGCAGAATCCCACATTCTCATTCCCCATCCGTCTCCCAAACTCTGCAAGTTTATTTCCCTCAGATCTGATATAATTGTTTTTTATCAATCATAATAGGCAGCATGTTCTGCATATTCCCAGCCATTACAGTCAGCGGGAACACTTGCGCATCTCCCACTGTCTCAAAACCTTATATCTGATCTTAATTCTTGTGCCATCACCTATCGAATACATATATTTTTGTCTGCTCTATCTATGTGTGTTATAATCTTATACAGCTCTATCAAAAATATATTCAACTTGTTTACTTCAAAGAAAATGGCAATTTCTTCAAATCAATCCAGTGACTGCAGATTCTTCATCAGTGAACCACTCCAGTAAGTCTGTACCCCACAACCTGAAGATCACTCATATCCTTCCTTGTTGATGTGTATTTTGTTCCTCAAATCCAGACGACGCAAGTTTTCTGTACAACAGCAGTAGCTTTATTATCGGACAGCCGGCGAGAGTTTCAAAGCATCTCTAAAGTAGCCGAGTGTCTACTTGTACAGATTCTTCTTCACAAATCTGTGCCTTACCCACAGAGATAGTATATTTAATAAGAATTAGACGAAGGCATATCAGTCACATGGGCGACTGTCATTACATAGTTTAAAACAGGTAATTATGACCTTACAAAGTTTGATGAATGACGATGTCCTGTGATAACGTGTGATGGATCACAGAAACTGATTATCGTATTGTTCATGATTATGTGTTGATGGGAAGAGATTAAGGCAGAAGGGTTATTCCTTCAGCAAATGAGGGATTCACTTACCTATATTAATATGGAGGGGAAGTAAGACAATGGGAGCAGGAGGCAGTTTAACAGGGTTGTGTCCAGGGCTCTCAGTCTTGTCTGGAAAGGGCAAATTCCTCTGACTGGGGTTATGGTGGAATCCACATGTGTGGCTCCAAGATGTTCTATTTCGAAGATACAGTCCGCCTCACTCCTCCGAAGGTTTTCTGTCTGTATTGGAAGAGTGCAAGTCTTGTAAAACTTACAATACGGCAGTAAGACCTTTGGCAGGAGAATGTTTAACTCTTGAGTCGCCAATGCATCGTGAAAGAGAAGCAAAGTATGGAATCGGCCCCTCTGTGGTATTTTAACTTCCTCATCCTGACCAGGAATCTGTTGACCACAATTGGATGCAATGATTGACTGTGACCTAACTTGAACTTTGTCAACGGTCAGCATCTTTTCCATGAGTATGTTATCATTCCCACTATTAATGAAGCCCAGCATCCTATGTGTTTACTTAAAACACTTTATGTTCTCTCTCCTTTAAGGATTTGTACACATTGTCCCGCATTACTGCTGTCCTGCTCCCTGTGTCTGTGCCATTCAAATATATAATTCCCTTTCTACATTGCTTCTCTCAAAATGCATCAACTTACTGTGTGTTCTAAAGAAGAGACATATTATACTCAAAATATTATCTCTCGCTCCACACATTCTACGCCTTGGAAAACAGAACAGTACAGCACAGGAATAATCGGTCCTACATGTCTGTGTGGATCATGATGCCTTTCCAAACTAATTCCATTTGCCTGTATATGATCCATATCCCTGCCAACCCATGCCTGCTTATCTGTCTGTCCAAATATCTCTGAAACATTGTGATTTTTTTCTGCTTTTGCCATCTATCAGGCAAGTACAATTTAGTCACTGACCACCTTCTGCATAAGAAACTTGCCTGACACAACTTCTTTTAAACTTGCACAGATGTTTTTGGAAATGCTCAACAGGTCATGCAGCATCTGTGAAGAATAATCAGTTAATGTTTCGGGTCCAGTCCCCCTTCCTCAGAAACGTTAACTCATTTCTCGTCACAGATGCTGCTAGAAATGCTGAGCTTATCCAGAAACTTCTGCTTTTATTTCTAGTTTACAGCATCGGCTGTTCTTTCGTTTTTCATTTCCTTTAAACTTGCCCCTCTCCCCTTAAATCTACGGCGTCTAGAATTTGTCATTTCTACCTTGGAAAAGGATTCAGATTATTCACTCTGTTTGTGCCTCTCGGATCACTTCCCTGCCACTGACTTTCCAAAGACAACAATTCAAGGTTTTCCAACCTCTCCCAATCCAGGCAACATCCGGGTAAACATGTTTCCACTCTCTCCAAAGCCTCCACATCCTCCTTATAATGTGGTGATCAAAACAGCACAAAATACTCCAAAGGTGGTCTAATTACAGTTTTATATTCACTCCCCTGACAGAAGAAGGCAAGCCTGCCATCCAGCTCCTACACCAAGTTCAGGGAGCTGTGACATTGCACCTGAAGATCTCTCTGTATATCAAAATTAAAAATCACACAACACCAGGTTATAGTCCAACAGATTTAATTGGAAGCATACTAGCTTTCGGAGCGACGATCCTTCATCAGGTGATTGTGCAGGGCTCGATCGCAACACAGAATTTATAGCGAAAATTTGCAGTGCGATGTAACTGAAATTATACATTGAAATATTTATTGTCTGTTAAGCCTTTCATCTGTTAGATTACAATGATTGTTTCACTTGTTTCATGTGTAAATCACAAAACCCTTTTTTTAAAAGTTACATTCTCGGGTTAGCTGTTAACAATGGTATTCATATCGAACCCTGAGCTCAGAAACTGCATGAATTTATGTAAAACTCTGTTATCTCGTTTTTTAGAGTAGAATCAATCTAAACATCAGGTCATAAACAGAGAACACAGGGGGCCAACACCTTCAACATAATGTCTGGCTATCACCTGATGAAGGAGCGTCGCTCCGAAAGCTAGTGTGCTTCCAATTAAATCTGTTGGACTATAACCTGGTGTTGTGTGATTTTTAACTTTGCACACCCCAGTCCAACACCGGCATCTCCAAATAATGTTTATTCAGAGCTCCTTACTAGTGCATGATGGGAGAGGTTCCTCTCTGGAATTCTGTGGCTCCTCCAGACAAGTTCAGCATTTTGATGTGTTTTCTGCATACGTTCCAGTAATATATCCCCGCTGACCCGATTTCCTGGGTTCGGGATGTCAGCTGGGAAGTTTCTGTGCTCCGTTTCCCAGATTCTGATTCTCTATCCTTCTGCAACTTCCCCTCTCAGCTCATGCTGTTGCTTTGCCATTTCTTTCACAAATTGGTTAACCCTATCCTTGCCATTGCACATCTCCAGCCCTCCCACTACTACACCCTCAGCAGTTGAATAGTCAATCCAGTCACTGATTCAAAGGGACAGCCCCGTCCCCTTTGCTGGGGTTGACCTCAGATTCATTCGGATGGTGGGGATTACGCTAACCCGTCCCTGCTTGTCTCTGTCACAGCCTTAGTCAGACTAGCTTTCAGTGTCTCCTTCATTCTTTCAACTGTCACTGAGCTCTGGGGGTGGTATGGGGAATGGGATTTCTGTTCAGTACCAAACAGGGCACATCGCTGTTTAACTATGTTCCATGGAACATATGTTCCTTTGTCAGAATTTTCAGGGGATTGCTTCCACTCACTGAGTAAACCTGTTTATTAAGAACCAATAGGACGTCCTTCCCTGGGATTGGGATGGGGGTGTCTGTAAAATCCATCCTTAATTCTTCCCATGGGCTCCTGATCCTCTGCGGCTGCCTCCATTTTATCCTGATTGCATTGCCTGGCTCACATTGTGTACAGACTACACACCTTCAACAAAACGTTGCTGTATCTCTCCCTGTTCCAGGCCACCCCTGTAGTGGGGGTCATCTGATATTGCATTGTATCCTGCCCAATATGGGCTGACCCATGATATATTTTTAATAGTGTTTGCCTTATACAGTGTAGTGGCACTGCTGGATCACCCAGACTCTGTCGTGTCCTATTACTGCCCACCCTTTTCCCATTCCTGTCTCTCCTGTTGTGGGGCTGCATCTGGGAAGGTCTTTAAACTTTCCTTTCTCGCTTCTGCTGCTACTGCCACTGACACTTCCCCAAGTGTCTGCACTGTTTCAGTCAGTATTTTACCTGCCTTACCCACATACACACTGCCCCTTTGGTGTGGGTTTTGATTTTCCTGTGAGCTCTAATCTTCTTTATTGCTGCTTCACTGGGAAAGTTAGCTGCTTCCACTAACACTCTGACCTGTCCTTCATGCTCTATGTGGCCCCCAACAGGGTGATGTACCTTCACCAAGCCCAGTCATGAACTCTACCAAAGGCATGTTGACGGTCTGTGTACATTTTGCCTCCCTGACCCCTGGCTAATGTCCGCGCTTCTGTCAGGGCTTGTGATGGTTCTCTATTTCTGGATAATTCCCCACAAAATTCCCACAATAATTAAACAATTCTAAAGCTTGCCTGACGCCTTTACGGTGCGTGGGTGGATACTTTTATAATCATAGTTTTTGATCTCGCTGGGACTGTCCCTTCTCCCTTCCTGATTTGATCTCCCCAATATGATGTCCCCGTTCCATCTCTCCCTACCTTCCCAGTTGCACTCTCTGTGCGTTAATTTTAAGCCTGGCCTGGCTAACCTGACCCAATACTCTGTTTAATATCTGGATATGTTCTTTCTCACCGACTGTGGTGATGAGGTGTTGGTAAGATCAGTGTGACTAAATGCATCAGACACACATCGGTGGGATATACTGGAATATTGCTGGATCCCTGAGATAATAGTATTCTGGTGGCCTGTTCTCCTCGGTCAGTAAACACCACTTTCTTCTGCCATTCAATGTCCACAGGTATGGACCCAGACTATTTCCAGCTTCTGTCAATCTGTCACTCTCACAATTACTGCCTCCTCAGCCCCAGCTTTGATGAGATCCTGTTTGTGTGGGGAATGAGAAGGCCCTCAATCTCTACAGGGTCGATAGATAATAACCCACTTTTCTGTTTGAGTTACGCACACCGCTGAGTGGGTCCGAGTTATAACCCACCAGATTCTCTGACTTTCCCAGTGGCCCTACAATGTAGCTACTCCGGAGAGGTTGCCTCTCCTTTTCTTTCTGTCCCAGTCCTGGCCGGAGCTTCCCCATGTTTAAATTTGGGTGTTGACGTCAATAGTTTTAGAATAAATAGGAGTAACTCCCAGAATGGTCCTGTCTTGAGTTCCACACCTCCATATCTGAATATATTTTGTCATACTCCCGGTCTACATCGGGATGGTTTGCTTCATCCAACTTCCTAGGTTCCCTCTCCGACTGCTCTCATTTTAGTAATTGAAGGGGTGAGGGGTAAATCCTTAACAGTAACTGACAAAGATGCTCCGGTATTAGCATCATGCAATGTTGGCCCCTGAACAGCGTGTCAATAAATATTCATGGGCTATGCATATACCTACGTGAACACAGGCCGCACACAATGTGAACACCTATCTCCCTCTCTCTGCCTACGTTCCTTGTCTATGTGCCCTTTCCTGCTTCCCTTGTAACATTGTGGGTCTGATTATCCTCCCTGTACTGCAGCTATTCCCCTTTGTTTCTGAGGTTGCCTGAGCTCTCATGGCCCAATTCAGAATGTGGTTAGACTCCCACTGGTAGTCCCATGTTTATAATTACAGTTAAATAGGGTCCCATTTTAAATACATCAAACCGATTTCATCATCACAGGTTGGGGTTTGGTAATCCCCCGTGGTCGTTACACACCTCAGGCTTCCTCTGTGTATGATCCGCGATATTACACTTGGGTCCCTGAGTCACCAAGGTTATTTTAGCCCAATCAGTCTTTCCCCTCCCCAGTGTGTCCCTGTAATATCTGTAAATGCCTGGAGCCACTGATCGGCTGTGCACTCGGGGGAACCGGTTCGCACCTCCATCCTCTCATTGCAGGGACAGGTTCTGCTGTACACGTCAGGGCATCTTGGCCTGAGGGAGGATATGTACATTAACGTCAGTGAAACTGCGTACCTCAACTAATTCATCCATATTCACCCAATAAGGCCCATTATTACTATTTCTCTGTCAGACTGGGCGTTAATTCCCCAACATCTGCCATTCAAAAAGGTGAACGGTTCAGGTTTGGTTTCTGTCAGTTCCCTTTGTTGCTCCCTACTGTCTGTCCAAGTTGAGCTTTGATGCCCAGTGGTGCCATACACACGGCCTTCTGGGCCTTACAGGGCAGTGGGTCATCTCACCCGTTGCCGTCCCTCTGTCCATACTTGGCGCTTCACCATCTAACCCGTTCCAGTCACTGTCACCATCCTCACTGCCTTCTGAGGAGAGCGGGGCACTAGATACCTCCCCCACTGTCACTACCACCTGGCCCTTTGGCTGTAAGGCCTCACGTCTGAGAGGCACGACCTTCACTTGTTCGTGTTTCCCATAATAGTTTAACACATTCCATCATTCCTGGAATAAAGCAGGACAGAATGTGAATTTGGTTTGACTTGAAATAAGAATAATTTAACATTCACTTCACATATGTATAGAGGTGAGAATTCTACTGTGATTATTTAAGTGAATTTAACTTGATCATACACTGAAAATAACTCTGGAAATCAATGAAAATGAATGAAGTGAATGATATGTGATTATTTGTAGCATTTCTTGCATTGAAGATTCAACTTTATTTTAATGCTTGTCACCTATTGCACCAGGGACATTGTTATTGGGGAAGAAAGTAATGGAAAGATCTGAAACAAAAACTGTAGTTTTCCTGCAATAATGAACGAAAGCAAGGTCTGGACAGATGGGTGAACTGGAAACTGTTTGATATATAGTGTCATCATTGATCAGAAACATGTTTTAGTTTGCAAGATGATCTGCACTAAGAATAGTTTGAAGTGAACTGTGATTATGAATTGACCATTTAAAATATATTTTCAAGTTCAAAGTTGGTGCGAAGATTCGTAGCTCGGGTGCTCGTTACTGTGGTTCTGTTCGCTGAGCTGGAAGTTTTTGTTGCAAACGTTTTGTCCCCTGGCTAGGCGACATCATAAGTGCTTGGGAGCCTCCTGCGAAGCGCTTCTTTGATGTTTCCTCCAGTGTTTATAGTGGTCTGTCCCTGCCGCTTCCGGTTGTCAGTTTCAGCTGTCCTCTAGAGGCATGGCATTCATCCACAAACTCCATCAACAAACACATCGACCTGGACGCAATATACCAACCACTACAGCGGACAGCTGAAACTGACAACCGGAAGCGGCAGGGACCTAGAGGCATGGCATTCATCCACAAACTCCATCAACAAACACATCGACCTGGACCCAATATACCAACCACTACAGCGGACAGCTGAAACTGATAACCGGAAGCGGCAGGGACAGACCACTATAAACACCGGAGGAAACATCAAAGAAGCGCTTCGCAGGAGGCTCCCAAGCACTGATGATGTCGCCTAGCCAGGGTACGAAACGTTTGCAACAAAAACTTCCAGCTCGGCGAACAGAAACACAGCATATTTTCAAGTGAATAATCAGATACATTTTTTGGAGGAAATTAGGAAAGGAAATTAATATGCATACATTGGTATTAATAGTTTAAAAATGTTTAGCAGTCGACCGAATTATTTGAATGAGAGAGTCTGCACGATTATAAAGACTAACTCACCTTTTTCATTGCATTGTTGGTTTCACTACAACCTGTTGTGTTCTAAGCTCTTGTTATGTGCAATATCGCGAGTAACCTAATTTCTCTGAGAGACCCCGACCAGGTTTCCTTTGTCTGTGAATCAGGCGACCAATGAGGGACACACCTGCTTTTCTTTGTGCAAACAGAGATTATTTCCAAAGGAAATAAGTAGTAGATCACAGTGTGAATGGTTTCCAGCACACACCATCAGCAGGGAAGTGTTTTTCTACACAGTTCCAATCTCTGTCTACAAATCTGATGGTATCTGTGTTTGTCAGTTTGTGGAGGATTCAGCCCCTTTGTTCTGAGCTGTTTTTATACAAGCAGTTGATTTATTAAGTCTTTGCCAAGAATGTTGTTTACTTTCCCCTTTTACTGTGATTCTGGGAGATTGGTTTCTGCAGATTCCAATACTCTGAAAATCAATAATCTTCACTAACTTAATGTTAAATGATTTTGACTCTAACCGAGCAATGGCCTTGTTTTCAGTTCATTATTCACTTTCCATTTCCTGGTTGTGTTGAATGTTTCAATAGCAGGCTCTGGGCAATGTTTCCATTCACTTGTGTTGGAGTCACTGACAGCCACGTAGTCAGTCAGTTTCAGGCTGATGGGTCAGTTTCTCTGTCCTATTAGATGGTGGTCACTTGCTCAGTTTCCGATGGCTCACCTCAGTGTCAGGCCGTCAGCTTCTGAAACCTTCCATGCAGCATTTGTTCCCTCTCACCATGACTACTCCAATACAGTCCCAGCTTGTCTCCCACATTCTACCTCCATATACTCATGATCACCTCAGATTCTCCTGTCTGTGTCCTTGCAGCTAGTCCCATAAGACATCGACCTCAGTCTTAACCTGATCAATGTCATTTTAAAATTTGGTTCACTGCTTTTAAACCTACCCGTGCCTTCACCCTGTCCTCCTTGCGTAATTCCACACCTCCGTGGGGTATCTGCACTTATCCAATTCTAGCTGCATGACAGTTTCTTATTTTATTCTCCCCCCCCCCCTGTTGGTGGCTTTAGATTCAGCTGTCTTGAACCTAAACTTGCTAATTCTCCTCCCCCATTCCCTTCAACTCTCCTCCATTCTATGGACTCTCCTTAATTTCTACCTGTTTGATCAAGAATTTGGTTTACACCCTTAAACCTCTCCCTTTGTAGTTCGGTAACAGCCTCATGGTACCACTGCTGAACTGTTAATCCAGAGACTCATCTAGAATTATGAGTCCATTGATAAAATTATTCTCGATTGTCAAGAAAAGCCCATCTGGGTCACTGATATCCTTTAGGGAAGGAAGCTGCCATCTAGACCTAATCTGGCCGAGATGTGACTCCTGACTCACAGCAATGTGGTTGGCTCTTACCTGCCCTCTGGGTAATAATTTTGCCCATAGCCAGTGGCACCTACATCCAGTGAATGAATTTTAAACAAAGCCCTCAGTCCTGGGATCATGTGAGAAAGAAGCAGAAGGTGACCATTCGGCTCCACAATTCAATAAGACCAGGCCTGATCTGTTTGTGATTGTGTTCCATCTCCCCCTAAAGTCTCTTAACACGAATCTATCAATCTGTGTCTTAAAATACTCAGTGAGCCCACCTTCTGGGGCAGAGAGTTCCAAAGTTGCACTGCCCTCTGATTGGAATCAAATCTCCTCATATCTGTCCTGAAAGGGTGAACACAATTTCAAAGCAGTTCCCTCTTGTTCAGGAATGGCCCACAAGAGGAAACCTCCTTTCCACATCCTCCTCATCAAATCATTCAGGATCTTAGACACTTCAGTGATGTCACGCCTCACTCTCCCAAACTCCAGCTGAAACAAACCCAATCTGTCCAACCGATTTGCATTTTATTTCTGTCACGCCAGGTGTGAGTGGGGTTGAAATGTTATGTTATGTTATGTTTCCACCTCCCGCCCTCACTCTAACCAAAAAAGGAGACAAATCGAGAAAATCTGTTAGAAAATTGGTTGTCGCGTAAATGGTACTTAGTCTGATTGTAGAGGTTGCATTGTAATTGAAGTAACCAGCTAATAAAAAATTACTGACAAGAGATTTTGAGAGGGGCTGCTGTGTTGGTGGTGGCAGTGCTGCTGGTTGGTATAAGTAAGGGCCGGGGTGAATACTGGGCTTTGCTGAGAAAGGTGAACATGAGAAAGGTAAGGTGAGATTCTTTTGTCTTCCTCGATAAGAAGAGGGAAAGATGGCAGTTCAGACAGTGTGAGCCGTTTTAATCTTGCAGGCATTCTTTTTTATAATATTCATTTTGTGTGATGTGAGTGTCACTGGCTTGGCCAGCATTGATAGCCCATCCCTCCGAATAGTTCCAGAGATGTAGAGGAAAGGATAGCAAAGATGATTCTCGATAGGAGTGAGAGAGGCAGGGTAGTTGTCATGGGGGACTTCAACTTTCCAAATATTAACTGGGAACACTTTGGTACGGCTACTATAGATGGGTCAGTTTTTGTCCAGTGTGTGCAGGAGGGCATCCTGACACAGTATGTAGACAGGCCAATAAGGGGCGAAGCCACATTAGATTTAGTACTGGGTAATGAGACTGGCCAGGTGTTAGACTTTGAAGGAGGGAAGCACTTTGGTGATAGCGATCATAATTCTGTTATGTTTACTTTAGTGATAGAAAGGGATAGGTGTATACCACTGGGTAAGAGTTATAGCTGTGAGAAAGGCAATTTCGATGCGATTAGGTAAGATTTAGGAAGCATAGGATGGGGAAGGAAACTGCAGGGGATAGGCACATTAGAAATGTGGAGCTTACTCAAGGAAAAGCTCCTGTGTGTCCTAGATACGTATGTGCCTGTCAGGCAGGGAGAAAGCTGTAGAGCACGGGAGCCGTGGTTTATGAAGGAAATGGAATCTCTGGTCAAGCGGAAGAAGAAGGCTTATGTTCGGATGAGATGTGAAGACTCAGTTAGGGCACTTGAGGGTGACAAGGTAGCCAGGAAAGACCTAAAGAGAGAGCTCAGAAGAGCCAGGAGGAGACATGAGAAGTTGTTGGCGGATAGGATCAGGGAAAAACCTAAGGCTTTCTATCGGTATTTAAGGAATAAAAGAATGACGAGAGTAAGATTAGGGACAATCAAGGATAGTAGTGGGAAATTGTGTGTGGAGTCAGAGGAGATAGGGGAAGCACTAAATGAATATTTTTCGTCAGTATTCACTCTTGAAAACGATAATGTTGTCGAGGAGATTACTGTGATAAAGGCTACTAGACTAGGTGTGATTGAGGTTCACAAGGTGGAGGTATTAGAAATCCTGCAGAGTGTGAAAATAGATAAGTCCCCTGGGCCGGATGGGATTTATCCTAGGATCCTCTGGGAAGCCAGGGAGGAGATTGCCGAGCCTTTGGCATTGATCTTTAAATCATCATTGTCTACAGGAATAGTGCCCGGAGACTGCAGAATGGAAAATGTGGTTCCCCTGTTCAAGAAGGGGAGTAAAGAAAATCCTGGTAATTATAGACCAGTGAGGCTTACTTCAGTTGTTGGTAAAGTGTTGGAAAAGGTTTTAAGAGATAGGATTTATAATCATCTAGAAAAGAATAATTTGATTAGGGATAGTCAGCACCGTTTTGTGAAGGGTAGGTCGTGCCTCACAAACCTTATTGAGTTCTTTGAGAAGGTGACCAAACAGGTAGATGAGAGTAAACCAGTTGATGTGGTGTATATGGATTTCAGCAAGGCGTTTGATAAGGTTCCCCAAAGTAGGCTATTGTACAAAATGCGGAGGAATGGGATTGTGGGAGATATGGCAGTCTGGATCAGTAATTGGCTTGCTGAAAGAAGACAGAGGGTGGTGTTGATGGGAAATGTTCATCCTGGAGTCCAGTTACCAGTGGTGTACCGCAAGGGTCGGTGTTGGGCCCACTGCTGTTCATCATTTTTATAAAGGACCTGGATGAGGGTGTAGAAGGGTGGGTTAGTAAATTTGCAGATGACACCAAGGTCGGCGGAGTTGTGGATTGTGAGGAAGGATGTTGTAGGTTACAGAGTTATATATATAAGCTGCAAAGCTGGGCTGAGGTGTTGCAAATGGAGTTTAATGCGGACAAGTGTGAGGTGATTCACTTTGGTCAGAGTAACCGGAATGCAAAGTGCTGGGTTAATGGTAAGATTCTTGGTCGTGTAGATGAGCAGAGAGATCTCGGTGTCCAGGTACACAGATCCTTGAAAGTTGCCGCCCAGGTTGACAGGGTTGTTTAGAAGGCAAACAGTGTTTTAGGTTTTATTAATAGAGGGATAGAGTTCTGGAACCATGAGGTTATGCTACAGCTGTATTGGAGTATTGTGTACAGTTCTGGTCACCGAATTATAAGAAGGATGTGGAAGTTTTAGAAAGGGTGCAGAGGAGATTTACTAGGATGTTGCCTGGTATGGAGGGAAGGTCTTACGAGGAAAGTCTGAGGGACTTGAAGCTGTTTTCGTTAGAAAGAAGAAGGTTGAGAGGTGACTTAATAAAGACATATAAGATAATCAGAGGGTTAGAGAGCCTATTTCCAAATGTGGTGACGGCAAGCACGAGGGGGCATAGCTTTAAATTGAGGGGTAACAGATAAAGGACATATGTCAGAGGTAGTTTCTTTACCCAAAGAGCAGGAAGGGTATGGAATGCTTTGCCTACAACGGTAGTAGATTCGCCAACTTTAAGTACATTTAAGTCGTCGTTGGAAAAGCATATGGAAATAAATGGAATAGTGTAGGTTAGATGGGCTTCAGATTGGTATGACAGGTCGGCGTAACATCGAGGGCCGAAGGACCTGTACTGCACTGTAATGTGCTGTGTTCTAATCCTTGGCACAACATCATTAGCTGAAGGGCCTGTTCTATGCTGTACTTTTCTATGTTCTGGAATTCTAGATAATCCTCTTAGACCACAGCACTCTCTCAGTACTGACTGTTTGACATTGCTACGTTCCCTCAGTACTGACCCTCTGGCATTGGTGCGTCCTGTCAGTACTAACCTCAGACAGTGCAGCGCCCCAGCAGGACTGACTCTCCAACAGTGAGGCACTCCCTCATTACTGACACGCTCTCAGTACTGACTAATTCAAACAGTAGTGCTCATTCAGGACTGACCCACAGACAGTGCAACGCTCATTCAGTACTGACCCACTGACAGTGCAGCACTCCCTCAGTATTGATCCACTGACAGTGCAGCACTCCCTCAGTATTGATCCACTGACAGTGCAGCACTCCCTCAGTACTGACCCTCTGACAGTGCAGCTTTCCCTCAGTACTGACCCTCTGACAGTGCAGCATTCCCACACTACTGACCCACTGACAGTGCAGCACTCCCTCAGTACTGACCCCCTGACAGTGCAGCACTTCCTCAGTACTGACCCTCTGACAGTGTGACACTCGCTCAGTACTGACCCACTGACTGTGCAGCAGTCACTCAGTACTGACCCTCTGACAGTGCAGCACTCCCTCAGTACTGCCCCTCTGACAGTGTGGCACTCCCTCAGTGCTGACCCTCTGACACTGTGGCACTCCCTCAGTACTGACCCACTGACAGTGTGGCACTCTCTCAGTACTGACCCTCTGACAGTGTGACACTCGCTCAGTACTGACCCACTGACTGTGCAGCAGTCACTCAGTACTGACCCTCTGACAGTGCAGCACTCCCTCAGTACTGCCCCTCTGACAGTGTGGCACTCCCTCAGTGCTGACCCTCTGACACTGTGGCACTCCCTCAGTACTGACCCACTGACAGTGTGGCACTCACTCAAAACTGACCCTCTGACAGTGCAGCATTCCCTCAGTACTGACTCTCTGACAGTGCAGCATTCCCACGGTACTGACCAACTGACAGTGCAGCACTCCCTCAGTACTGACCCTCTCATAGTGCAGCACTCCCTCAGTACTGACCCTCTGACAGTGTGGCACTCCCTCAGTACTGACCCTCTGACAGTGCGGCACTCCCTCAGTACTGACACACTGAGAGTGCAGCACTCCCTCAGTACTGACACACTGACAGTGCAGCACTCCCACAGTACTGACCCTCTGACAGTGCAGCACTCCCTCAGTACTGACCCTCTGATAGTGCAGCCCTCCCTCAGTACTGACCCTCTGACAGTGTGGCACTCCCTCATTACTGACCCACTGACAGTGCGGCACTCCCTCAGTACTGTCCCACTGACAGTGTGGCACTCCCTCAGTACTGACCCTCTGACAGTGTGGCACTCCCTCAGTACTGACCCTCTGATAGTGCAGCACTCCCTCAGTGCTGACCCACTGACAGTGCCGAGCTCCGACACCCTTGAGCCTTTGACAGTGCGGCACTCCCTCAGGAATAAACTGCTGACAGTGCAGCACACCCTGGGTACTCACCCTCTGATAGTGCAATATTACCCTAGTCCTGTCCTTCTGACAGTGCGGCCCTCACTCAGAACTATACTCCTGACAGTGCGGCCTCCCTCAGAACTAAACTCCTGACTTTGCGGCCCTCCCTCAGAACTAAACTCCTTACAGTGCGGCCCTCCCTCAGAACTAAACTCCTGACAGTTCGGCCCTCCCTCAGTACTAAACTCCTGACTGTGTGGCCCTCCCTCAGAACTGCGGGATGTCGGATAAATAGTGTTACTTCTGCAATTCCATTTACTTGTCCAAAGTAAATGAACTCACACCAGTGTGTAATTGTTTCAGCCAAGAGCTGAGTCAATAAGAATGGAAACTATGTGGGAGAAATACATAATTGTTTTTGTATTAGCTAAAATTGTATGCCAGAATGAAACGTGACTGAAAAACAATGGTAGATATTACAGGCGAATAGATAAGATGCTGTGAGGGGAGGAGCTTAAGCTAGATACGCCTGTACAAACAGTAGGTATAAACATCTGTTTCCCACTTTTACTGAAACACAGGAACAAACCCCAATTTAAAGGGTCATAAGGATCAGGAAAGGTACAGATGCAGGGAGTAGATAATGATGAAGAAAGATTATGCCTAACAATGACCTACAGCGGGATGAGGTCAAACGGCCTTGTGAGGCCAGATAAAAGCATTTTGTCACAGACAAGGCCGAATAGGGCAAGAGATAAACAGGAATAATGAGTGCCAGTCTTAGGGAAGTGGAAGACGTAAACAGTGAAGGAGCAACGAAAAACAAAAGAAACCAAATTATATAAATGTTGTGTATTAATTGAATTTGGGGTGTGTATGTCCCTTGCCATATAGACACTGGACATCACACCCTCTTGCAAGCGTAAAATAAAGAACACTACTGATTCAGATTTTGTCTCAGACTGCAGTTGTTGAAGTGTGTGAGCTTTGTTTCTCACACTACTGACATTGGCAGCCTGAAACTGGCAGCCGCTCAATGCACTACCTTGCTCTTTCGAGTCGATCGATGTTGCCCGGGGTTATTAGCATGATCGAAAATGTTTGGAGAGGAAGTAACAAAAGAGAAGCTGGTTATAAGTTGGAAGTCAGGAAATATTCAATAAAAAGTAGTGTGCAGAAAGGCACAGGGAGATGGACATCGAACAAGGAGTGTCACTGGTCCCGAGGTCTTAACTCTGTTTTACTTTCCAATATACTCCCAGACCTGCTGAGATTTTACTGCAATGTCTTTTGTTGGTACATAAACAGAAGATCGGAGAGTGATCCTGGACTGATTCACTCACTCTGCTCTGTCGATATTTGACTTCCCAGTTCAAACAGATCACTTCTGTCCCACAGTGAAACCTCACAATCCTGCCCCACCCCAACTCCCGTTCCTGACAATAAACTGTTCATTACCTAAACCCACATTGGCACCACAACAAAACCATTTTCCTTGTGCATTGGGAATTTTCTAGGAAGAGTTCTCTTCGCTTTCCATTAGAACATCCTGAATGAGTTAATTTTGGTTCAGGACCATCTGACATGGAACCCTCACTGTCAGTCCCCCCAACAAGTGGCCATTCCCATTCAGTGGTCTCTGAGCACATTGGGTGTTGTACGGCTGGAGTGGAACATCACGTTCGGAAAGGGTCACTGATAGACTTATCTCTGGCACTTCCAGTAAATTGGTAATAGATTTCACTCAGAAAGCGATGTGTGATCAAAAACAGGGGAACCGACGTGGCAACATAAATAGCACTCTGTTATCATACTGCAAGTGGAATGGAGAGCAAGGATTGTATGAACGAGGAAAAGCGCCCACCGTGGGGCATGACCCCGCGACCCTGTAGCCAACCCAGGGGCACAGTGGCTTAGTTTGTCATTTCATACAGAGCATAATTCAGGTGGCACTGCAATTTGCTAGGATTCCTTTATTCCTCCCAATCATAAATAACATCATTCACACCTTTCACTTCTCACTGTTATTCCTTCAGAAAATTACAATTTATTTCGCACTTGTAGCGGGATTTAATATTCAATATTAAGATTTAATATTTTTTTTACTCTCATGTTTAGGTCGCCGATGTGATTCCATCACTCTGGGAGATGGCAAATCAATCAGAAAATTACCTAAGGGCACGCAATCATTTCTGATTAGGATGTCGGACACCCAGTCTGCCTGTCGAGACACAGTCCTCACAATCAATACTTTCTTTGTTTTTCCTGCCTACAACCTTTACCATTTGTCATTTCCAAGACAGAAGTTTTGATTAAAAACCTTTCCACGAACAGGAGCATTCTTCTAATTTTCTGAAGATGTTTACAAAATAGACTGGATTGTTTGCTCCTTTCACACGGGAAGAGCCGTTGCTGAGGAAGGGGTTTCTCTGAGCTGTGTCCCAGGGCTGAGCAGGAAGCCGCTGATTGAAGCTATAGTGGCTGCTTTCTGCTGGCAGCAAAGGTTTGCAGATAGTGTTGTTGCATTCTGCTGCGAGTTCCCGTCTCACTCCACGCGGATTCGGGGTGAAGGTTTGGTGATTACAATGTCGGTACGATATCGGTCTCAATGATTGATATGAAATAACTGAAGCTCTGTGCCTCGGTCAGCTCGAGCCACCAACATTTCTGCCAAATGCGTTGACCATTTCAGACGCAGAACGTGGCAGCAAAATCGGCCCTCTATGTATCCGAAAGGGAGCTGTTCGAATGGATTTGAGGAGGCTTTGGACAGGGGAAGCACTCACTGTTTTCACAGGCAGTCAATATTTTTTTCGCTTTTATCACCGAAAGCACCAGAGGCCTTCGGTGCCACACACACTGAAATGAACAATATGAGTGCCTGTGTTTGCAGCTCCTAAGGCCTCTGGCCATTTCAGTGAGAAAAGCGAGAAAATTGCTGACGTGTATGTCATGAACCGCTCACATAAATGGCAGAGAGACAATTCCAAACGGCGCTTCCAAACATTCCGGATATTTAGCGAATTGCCAACTCCCAGACATTGCTCAAGTTACAGAAAACAAAACAAAACAACAATGAACCATGAAAAGTGAAGATTTCGAAGACCATTCTTCATTAAATTCGGTCAACAATGGTGCCTCTATCTGATCGAGACAGACAATCACCAGCCTCCCTCATCAATGCAGTAATGAAGAAAATTAGCGAAGTATAACAACGTTTTATAACGCGACTGCCCACCGTTTCGCCACAGCAACAAAAAACAGCGAGCAGATTCAACGCAGCATCTGGCTTCACAACAGCGGTGAGAGAACGATCTCCATTCACTTTCAAGTCAAACGGTGTACAACACAAATAGTCTGGAATATGAACACCCAGCACAGGCTGCTTGGGTCCCCTTAACTGCGGCTGCCGAGACTTCCATATGAAAAGAGTGTATTTGTGGCTGTCCATATGATAATGACAGGAGTTGCCCTCGCTCTAACTACCATCCTTGATAGTGTAGGGCTTGGTATCCTCACCTTGCACGCGGGAGTTGAGGGTGCAATTCTCTGCGGCAGAAAACCATAGAGTTGTGGAGCAGAAAGATGTGAAGCTCCGGTCCTCGGAGTTGTTGTTGGAATTTTCAGCGGAGCTGGGAAGAAAGTTTCCAGCCTTTTCCTCTCCTTTCTCGATGACATTCTCAGCGCTGCTGAAGCTCCGGTGAAACGCTGAGGTCCTGTGAGTGTTATGAATTGAATTAGTTTCAATCAATAGTTTCTGCTTCCGATTGTTGAAATTTGAGAACACAAGAATCAATACCCATTAAATGCAGGACAAAGTATTTGACGAGATTCCACCAAGGGACTGCACGAAACAATATATAGGTGAAAGAGGCTAACTATGTGCGAGCTGCATTCATAAAGTTTATCTGGCCGTAAATGCCACGGACAGCTGTTCCTCATATTGATATGCAGGACACTGAGTATCTCTGATCCCGGGAGTTGGAACTGGGATTATATGACCGTCAGCAGCACTGGTTACTTCCTTGTGTGAAGTACCCTCCTGATGGAACACATGTAAAAGTCTATTGCTCATTGAGAAATACATACAAAATAGTAGCCCAGAACAGTATTTCTGTTGTGTTTCTGGTGCTGCTCTTGACATGCCCTACAACACTGTACTTATTCTGTGCTTCCTGAAGATTAAGTGAGTGCTTCTATGATCGTATTGTGGGCAGTAATCTGCGTTTTAACTACAATAATGCGCGTGTGAAGCCCAGGTCCACCAATGTCTTTTTTGTCTTTCTCTTATCATGTGCAATTACATCACAGTAAAGAATCAATCAATATTGGAAGATGACATTCAGAGGCGTGCAAAATGCCGAGATTTTAGTGATATTTATGCAATGATTAGAGATTGCCTTGATTCAGGAAATAAGGACGTAAAATGTGTTTTGTGTCGAGAACAGTGAGAAAAGAAGTCAGCAGCAGGTGTAGTTGACAAGACCACTCGCAGTAACCAGAGTGAGAAATAAGATGTACAAGAAAAAGTACTGTGTGTGAGTGCTAAAAGATGGCAGTAATCATGGGTGATCTTAATTTCCCCTCTCCCAGTCCCGGTGTTTTGTAAAGAATGTTTGGAGAACAATAATGAATAAAATATGTATGGCCCATAGAACCAGACAAGCCATATCTTGGTCATCGATTACTTTACAGGTGACTTAGTTTCCGTCTTTTCTTGGAAACCATCTGAACCACACTTTTATTGGGTTTCTTTCCATATTAATATTAGTCTGTCTTTTGATTATTCCTAACAAAGTGCATGACCTCACACTCACAACATGAAACTGCAAGATTTCTCCATTCACTCATACTATCGATATCTTTTTGCAGTTTTGCACATCCTCATCAAAATAAGCCCGCTCACTGATTGCGTATCTGCAGCAGAACTGGACACATTTCACTCTGCCACTTCCTTCAAGTCATTAAGACAAATAAATCATTGAAGCCCGATGACTGACCATTCTGGATTTCACTAATTATATGTTTTCAACTTGAAAAATGTTCAATAATCCCGATTCGGTGTCTTTTTGTGAGTAGACAGTGGACAGTTAATACTGATTTATTACCCAACACCGTGAACCCTCACAGTGTGCAATGATCTATTATATGGCTCCTAATTGAGTATTTGACAGAAATTCGAAAGGACTATACCGAACAGCTCTCTTGATCAGCTCCGCTGGTCATGTTAGCAAAGAAATCTGGCAAATTGGCAAGTGTGATTTTCCTTTTAATAAATAATGTTGACTCAGTTTGAGTGCAAACATCTCTTCCTAACGTTGTGTTTTACTCATTTTAAATGGTGTCGAGCATTTTCCAAATGACAGCAAAGACATTAGAGCAGATAGCAGCAATTTAGCCCATCAAGTCAGTGACAGCTTTCAATGATATCTCGGCTTATTTGCATAATCCTCAACTCTATTTTTCAGCCTTATCTCCGTGGCCCTTGATTGCGGACTGACTAAATAACTGTCTATATCAGCCTTGAATGTACCCATTCTTGACAGACCTCTGTTGGATGCATTTCCACAGACTTGCTATCCTCCGAAAGAGAGAATAATTTCCTCACGTCAGTCTTACATGTTTGACCCCATCCGCTGTGATAAGGCCCATTGGTCCCTCATCTTCCTAGGTGTAAATCAGAGCAGAATAAACACCCGAAGGTCGGTCTAAACTCTGCAGAGCCAGCTGTGAGTATTGAAACATTTTCATATCTTGACCTCAGATGACACAAACAGACATGAATTGCACATCAGATTTGCCAAAAGCGAATCTTCTCCAAGATCACATAGAATCATAGAGTTATAGAGATGCACAGCATGGAAACAGACACTTCGGTCCAACCTGTCCATGCCGACCAGAAATCCCAACCCAATCTAGTCACACCTGCCAGCACCCGGCCCATTTCCCTCCAAACCCTTTCCATTCATTTCCCCATCAAAATGCCTCTTAAATGTTGCAATTGTACCGGCCTCCACCAAATCCTCTGGGAGCTTATTCCATACACGTACCACCCTCTGCGTGAAAACATTGCTCCATAGGTCTCTTTTATATCTTTCACCTCTAACCCTAAACCTATGCCCTCTAGTTCTGGACTCCCCGACCCCAGGAAAAAGACTTTGTCTATTAATCCTATCCACGCCCCTCATAATTTTGTAAACTTCGAGAAGGTCACCCCTCAGCCTCCGACGCAGCCAGGTAAATAGCTCCAGCCTGATCAGCCTCTCCCTTAAGCTCAGATCCTCCAACCTTGGTGACATCCTTGTAAATCTATTCTGAACCCTTTCAATATTCACAACATCTTTCCGATAGGAAGGTGAACAAAATTGCACGCAATATTCCAACATTGGCTTAAACAATGTCCTTCACAGCCGCAACATGACCTCCCAACTCCTGTATTCAGGACTCTGACCAATAAAGGAAAGCAGAGCAGACGCCTTGTTCACTATTCTACCTACCTGCGACTCCACTTTCAAGGAGCTACGAACCTGCATTCGAAGGTCTCCTTGTTCAGCAACACTCCCAAGAATCTTACCATTAATGGTATAAGTCCTGCTCAGATTTTCTTTCCAAAAATGCAGCACCTCGCATTTATCTCAATTAAATTCCTGCTGCCACTTCTCAGCCCATTGACCCATCTGGTCCAGATCCTGTTGTAATCTGAGGTAACCCTCAGTAACTCAGCTGGCGAATAAAGCACTGGACCAATACAACAACGTTTTTATTTTCTGGATCCATAGCAATATTTATTAATCTCTCTGCACATGAAAATGGATCCTTCCCATCCACTTTAATAGTTTAAATTCCTTCCAGTGTGGCCCGCTACGGTCCTACCAGTCCACACTAACTTTCTGAAGATTAACACACCCAGACCCATTTCCCTGTGAGTAATGCACCAAACACTATGGGCAATTTACCACGGCAAATTCACCTGACGAACACATGTTTGGACTGTGGATGGAAACCCACGCAGACAGGGGAAGAATGTGCAAACATCACACAGACAGTGGCCCGACGTTGGAAGCAAACTTGGGACCATGGTGGTGCGAGGCAGCAGTGCCAGCTGCTGACCCATAATTATCTCTCATCAACGCGTGTAATTCAACTGGATCTCCCAGCATCCGACTCCGTTCTGAACCAAGAGAGGGGGACAGCGAATACTGGTGTCAGGCTGCGGACAGGGCAAGCCAAATACTGGTGTTTCCGGTTGGAAACATTCATTTCATAAGATGTATTAAGCACAGGAGTTAAATGTGCAGACGTGTCCGAGTGGGAAAGGTGATGGGTTAGATATCCATTGGGAATCCCCACGCAGTTTCGAATTCTGCCGACTACGTTTTCAATGATTCCGAAAGGATGATTTCGCGCTCAAACTTGAAAAAAGAACAATCTCAACAAACCATGCCAGTTGTTCGATTTGATTTTGCAACCTCGAGTTCTTAATCAGAACTGTACCACGATCAAAACCTTGACCGTTTCTCTTCCCACGGATACTCTGGACACATCGAGTTTCTACAGTATCCTCTGAATGTACTGAGCAAAAGTGCAACTTTACATTCAATTCCGTTAATCACAGTCCTCTATGTAGTGACCCTGGACGGTGGCAAGTTTTCATCCCGTTCGTCAAAGTGCTCATCCCCACCGCTTCCTCCCACATCATTATAAACAGCCGCAGGAAATCTCTGGTTCACCTTCTTCGCTCCAAAGTGAAACTTACCAGCCTCTGGACTCTCTCCTCATAAAGGGAATTCTCATCCCCGGACATGGTGCAAGACAGAGAATAGTGAAGAGATTTTGGGGAAATATTGACATTTGAGAGCGGAACAATGTTAAGGAGGCAAAACATGGAAACCAGTCTCCAGCTTTGTGGATCTTCAGAAGCTTTTAGGGAAGTGGGAATCGGAGGGCAACCTGCAAGGGTGAACTGTCGGACTGAGCAGAAACGGTCAGGACAGCTTCCCCCTCTTTATGGGGACGGGACATTAACTCTGATGTTCTCGGGACACGAACTGATCTGAGACATTGAAAGATTTCTCGTTTTGTGTATGAGGACTCCAGGACATTGAAAAAGCTCGGACCAGACAAACACTGAGAGGCTCGAACCCAGACTGTCCCGGTTGTGGGAGAGAGGCTTCCCAGTGACATGGGTACGCCTGCAGTGAGTGGGATCAGACTGTTCCTAGGTCTCCCTAATGAGCGTCCCAGGGTTTATTTTGGAAAAATATATCTGACAGAGGACAGTTGTCATTCTAGGAAGGCCAGTCTGAAGTTGAGTTTCAGTAACTGCCTACTTTGGAGGATCGTGCGATGTGCTGGATTGCACTTGTTAGCGCATTAGTCTGCTGAATGAAAGATAGCTGATTCAAGATCCCCCAGGGCGACAGAGCTTGCTGCCCTTAATGCATCTGTTTGCTTTGCTGCACTGTTTCGGTTTCTACTGAGGTCAAGAGATATTCTCCAAATGGAAACACTATCGTGTGACTAACCACAATGACATTTCCGCATTGCTGTCAAGATTAATGTCAAGAACTGTGACTTGTGGGAATCTGAAACCAAAACGAAATTGCTGCAGAAACGAGCCAATTTGGGAGTACCTGTGGGAGAAAACACAGCGCTGATGACATTCTGAAACATTGCCTCTTAATGTCTCTCCAGAAATGCTGCTGGACCTGCTGAGGTTCTCTTGCAAGTTCTGTTTTTATTTTAACTGAATGCCCGTTTCATCCATCAGGATGATGCAGCCAACCTCACCACGCACCGAAATTTTACACGCTTGGAAGCTGTGAAATGATTGGATTCAAACAAACCCAATGATGATTTACTCTTCCTCAGCTCCACAAGGAAAGAGACCTGGAAAGTGAATTGCACAAGTCGTTCTGTCGTCCTGGATGAGTGGTTAAGTCAATGGAATTGAAATTCATATGGCTTTAAACAAGCAGCCTCGAATCCTACTGATGGCGATGGAGAAATGCCAATAATTGCGAAGGGAAATTGCTCCCTAACTTCGACTGGAAGAGTCAGCTTAAAAACAAAAACGGGCAAATCTGCAACCTACTGCCTGTCAGGGTGCAGCAAGCAGAAATGTCGAGAGAGATTTGAGACGCATTGAGGTGTACACTTCTACCACAAACTGCGTTTGAAGCTGTGAGCCAACTGTTGGAAAATGAGACGAGAACAGTCAGGGACTTGCGTTCGACTGGTGCAAACTTGTTTAGCTGAAGTACATTTTCTGTGCTGCAGAAATCTTTGACATGCTGCTGTGAGGTGTTCGGAGAAACTGGCGGATGTGAAGCACGTTAAACTGGTCTCATCCTGACATCTCTCCTGCTCTCGCGGGATTTGTCTGTCCGTTCACCTGTGTGGATGAAAATGAGGATGATTTCCTCAGGGCGATTACCATACAGTGTGACCACGTCAAAGTTCAGTCCCAAGATTGTGTCATTTAAAGCACAGGGAGTATCTCATTGAAATTTACCCTGGAAACATCAGAACCTGCAAGGTTAAGTGCCTCATGCTGGAAACTGGGAATAGAGGAGATGAATATCCGGTCTCCCGCACTGCAGACAGGCGGAAAGGCCTTTTCCACGCTGAAAGGAATGGAAGAAAGAACGAAGTTGTTGTGCAGCTAAAATAATCACGAATGAAATAATAAAAGGGGATTCATTATAGAAACATACAGCACCATATTTCAATTTCCCTGGAAGTCTAGTGGTAAGGATTCAGTACTCTGATTGCTGTGGCAATGGGAGATTTCCTCTGACGGGTTATCTTGTTGACAGCCTTCCCAAAGCAGGGAATGTTGTATGGTGCTGGCAATTGATGGAGTTTTGTCACAAACAGTATTCAGACTAGTGTAAAACAAATAAGTGCGAATCCTGGAAATCTGAATCAACAACAGGAATTGACAGACAAATTCAGGCGGCCTGACAGCACCCGTGGAGACAAAAAGATGTAATTTTTCATATCGACAGAATCAGGTTACTTGTGCATTTTATTGTTTTAATTCCTGGGTAATTGCCAGTTTCACTTCACGGATCAGCATACATATCAGAATCTCTCATTAGTTGACATACGTCATCTGTAAAATGAAAAATGTCATATCGGCTGTAATGCTGTTGCGGTTTTCCTGAGTTTGTGAAAGGCTGGCCTTACTCATTACCTTTATCTTCTCCTTTCTGTCCATGAGCAACAACGTTGAATGGAGAACTTCTGTTTTCAGTGTCTACCTTCATATGCTTATCTATTTGTCTCCCTTTGTCTCTCTGTACCATCTCACTCTCTTCTACATTCTCCCACTCTCTGTCTTTCAATATCCCTCAATTTCTATTCCGACGCTTGGAAAAGTCTGAAATTCGGTGACAGTTTGAGAGTATACCTGTTTCGTGGCTTTCTCCGCCTCCCCCTCAACCCGCCCCCTTCCCCCCCCCCCCACCGCCCCGGCCAGTGTGTGTCGAACTGGGCTCACAGTCTCCAGGTAATATCTCTGTCATTTAGGTCTGAGGTCAGGTGAAATTCCTTCACTCAAAATATGACCATTTACAATTGTAATTAGAATTCATAACCGACCAGAAGAAAAGCGGTTTCTCTCCAATTATAGGATTTCAATGACGTCATTGCAGTTTGCCTAAAATTAATGAATGGCGACAGCAGACAATGAGAGCTGTCATCTCGCAATGGATGTGTTATTACCACAACATTTCCGGGCAAGTCTGCAGTGTCTCCTGCCTCACTTCATTATTTAAAAAAAGACTTGCTCTGACAGCGAGAGACTGAAAGTAGAAGAGATGGAGAAATCATTGTGGAACAGAGTACAGAATGTCGCCGCTGGTGAGCAGGACAGAACATTGACGAATGGGTCCTCAGCAGGCGGCAGGGCTTGGTCTCACCAAATAACAACGGTCTGAGCTCAAACACAAGAAGCATGCTGAGCCGTCACTGTCGCGATATTGGATCAACAACATGGTTTTTACAATAAGTTTATGCAATGGAATTTCAATGTACGGAACATTTCAGAGAATTTGACACCATACTCGCCTGGTTATTACCAGATGCTTTAACTGACGAAGCCACATACGGTGATCTTCAAATCCATATGTGCATTTAATTAACTATTTGATCAGAGTAACTCGGACTTCCTTGCAGTAATAAAGCTGCTCGATGAGAATATATATCAACCTGCGCTTATGCAGGAAAGAACAGGTCACAGCTGGTCTTCCTTCAGTGAAAATGCACCGAAAGGGGCAATCTCTTCTTGCTTTGCTTTCAAAATATTGCCTCCCCCTCTGTAATCTGACAGGGTAAAGGGGATGCGTTCATCCTCTCGGGGCCGATAAAACGCATGAATATGCACAGAGGGAATCTCATACCAAAAGATCAGGGTAATTGTGGTGAATTTACCAGAAGTGGTGTGTGAGTCGGTGTTAACAGTGGGTAGTAAGGGCTAACCCATTAGCACTGACATTGAGCCTTGCACCAACAGCATCAATCTCAATTCTTGCCTCACGACTCCCAGTCATCATCGACTTTCAGTTTATCCTACTCCCCCTTCGAAATTTCTCACTTGTTCCCGAATACTTTCGGGTTTCCACTTCGAAATTGCAGCCGTTTGAAACGAATTTCTGGAGTATGCACGTCACTCTTTGGGATCAGCTTCACTGCCCATCCATAATTATTCCAGAGCTTGCGATAGTAAGTTACTTTACAGAATCGTGGAAGTACTCAGCACAGAGATGCATCCATCTCTGATGTTGCTCCGGAGGGAGTTCCCAGAATGAAAATAAACGACATTGAAGGAACAGTGAGATAGTTTCAGCTGAGAGAGGCGAGATCCTCAGAGGCGATTTGCGGTGACAGGTGTCTCGTGTATCTGCCGCAATGATCCTTCCAGTTGGATGCAATCAATCACTGGATTGATTCTGGCAGATCCGCGTCTGTGCTCTGTGTGGAAGCAGGAAATAGTTTTCATTCAGATAAACGATAAGAAGAGAAATAAATCTTTATTTCCTGAATGCGAATTGGACTCAGGTCTGTGCGATTCAAACTCAGACTCTGAAGCAGGGACTCCACTGATGCTTACAATAACCCTTGACCTAACCTGTCCAAACTTTTGTACCTATTTTCTTTCTCCCCACATTTTGAAGCACCAGTCCTTGCCGTGAGTGGTGAAGGAGCTAACTACTCCCTCGCAGAAAAACAATTGGGGCCAGAGACCCATATATCTGTCCCACAGCGGGTATTGCTTTGCTCCGAACAGACCGGGTTTTCTGTGTGGGACTGAAACTGTGTTCGGTCACACACAGACGCGGTGTAACAGCTGCCAGCAGATGTGGAGAAGGTTGGGGCGGATTCAGACCCATTCTGGGAAATAGACTGGATCCGGAATTCAGGGGAGCTTAGTGTCACAGAATGAAGGCTGGAGATTTGGGTTGGGAAAGATATTAGCCATGATCGAATGGTCGGGCAGACTAGATGGGCTGAAAACTCTAACTGTCCACCGTTGCCTTCTGGTCCCTGGCCATCCGGAATCTAAGGAAATAGAAACAGGGTTTTTTTTTCAGTTCGAAGTCCTCCGGTCATAACTGGGTGAGGTGAGAGATGGAACACGTCTGATGTAAGTTTAGAGACTGGGAAAATGTTTGGAGACGAAGTAATAAAAGAGGATCTGTGTATAAAGTTGGAAGTCAGGAGATATTCAATAAAAAGGAATGGTGTGTAAGGCAGAGGGAGATGGACATGGAGAAAGAAGTGTCACTGGTCTTGAAGTCTTAACTCAATTTTCTTTTCCAAGATTCTACCAGACCTGCTGAGATTTTCCCCCAATTTCTTTTGTTGGTACTGAAACAGAAGATGGGACTGAGTTCCTGGATCAACCAGCTCTCTGTTCTGTGGGCGTTTTAATTCCCAGTTCGACCAGATCACATCTCAGCCACGCGAAAACCTCACTATCCTGCCCCACCCCACCCCTGTTACTGACAATAAACTGTTCATTACATAAACACATGTGCACGCAACAGCATCATTTTCCGAGTGAATTGGGAAACGTTTAGGGAGAGTTCCGTTCGGTTTCATTCAGAGCATTCTAAATCAGTTACTTTTGTTTCAGCACTATTTGACATGGAGCCGTCACTCTCAATCCCCCGAGCATGTGGCCATTCGCATTCCACTGCTCTGGATATTTTGGTTGGTGCATGGTTGGAATGGAACCTCACGTTTTGAAAGGGACATTGTTTATCGTATATTCGGCTGAACTGATAAAAGTATCTCTGGCACCTCCAGTACAGTGGAAACAATTTTCACTCAGAAACCAACACATGATCAAAAACAGTGGTAACAATGTGTCAACAAAATCTGCAACAGCGAGCGAATGCGCTCTTGTGTGTGGTTGCAACATTGCAAATTGAATGGAGAGCTGTGAACCTATTAACAGATACAAGTGCCCCTACATGAAACTGCATCTGCCAAGTCTTCTGCACTCACTCACTTTATCGACACCTGTTTGCAAAATTCCACATCCTCATCACAATATGCTCACCCAACTATTGTGTAACGCAGCATTTCACACTGCCACTTCCTCCTAGTCATTCGGTCAGATAAAACATTAAATCCGATGACTGACCAGTCTGGATTTCACTAAATATATCTTTCCAACTTGAAAACTGCTCATTAATCTCGATTCGGTGATTTCTGTTAAATAGACAATGGACAGACAATGCTGCTTTATGACCCAACACCGAGAACTCCTTTATTGTGCAACGGACTTTTATATAGGCCCTTATTGATTGCTTGCTAAAATTCAAACGAACTTTACTGAGCATCGTCCTTCACCAAGTCTGCAGGTCATGCTACCAAAGTAATCTGTCAGATTGTCATCGTGTGTTTTTCCTTTCAAAAATGATGTTGAGTCAGTTTGACTGGAATCATCTCTTCTAAACTTTCTGCTTTTCTTAATGTGCAATGGTGGTTCACATTTTCGAAATGACAACAAAGAATTGAGAGCAGATGGAAGCAATTTAACCCATCAAGTCAGCGACAAGTTTCAATGAGATCACGGCTGATTTGGTTAATCCTCTACTCCCCTTTCGGCCTCATCTCTATGGTCCTAGATTCCCGAAGTGACCAAATGCCTGTCTTTCTCAGCTTTGCATGTATGCAGCATTGACAACTCTCTGTTGCAAACAACTTCTTAGATTTGCTACCCTCTGAAAGAGAAAATATCCCCCACACCTAAGTCTTACATAATTGGCCCCTTCCGCTGTGAGGAGGCTTCCTGGTACCACATTTTCCCAGGTGTATATCAGAGCAGAAAAAAACCCTCAAGGTCGGTCTGCACTGTCCAGTGCCAGCTCTGAGTGTTTGCAGCATTGTTTTTTTTGACTTTTGAATGAACAAATAGACCTGAATCTTCTTCAAAAACACTTCAATGGCTGTAATTTCGCTGGCAGTGTTGTGCGCTAGAAAGTCGAGTGCTTGATCACAAATATATCACTCTCAAAATGTTACCTCTGTTTCTCTTTCCACAGTTACCGCTGCACCCGTCGGTTTTCTGCAGTATTCTGTGAATTTACTGTGTACAAGTGCTGCATTTCATTAAATTCTTTCAATCACTGTCCTCTGGACCCTGACCCTGTTCAGTGACAATACTTCCTCCTGATCGTCAATGTGCCAATCCCCACCGTTCCCTCCCCCATCAAGATAAACAGCTGCAGAACATCTTCAGTTAACTCTCTTGGCTCCAAAGAAAACCTCGTGAATCTCTCCAAATGCCAGGTAATCTCGACCCTGGACGTGGTGCAAGGTAGAGGAGTGTTAAAGAGATTTTGGGAAAATATTATCAATTGGTAGGTGGAAAAAATGTAAAAGAGGCAAACCATATAACCCAGTCTCCCACATTGTGAATCTTCAGCAACTCTGTGAGAAGAGAAATCCAAGGAGACTGAAGAAGGGTGAACTGCCCGAATGAGACAGTCAAGACAGCTTCCCCTTCTTTAAGAGGACAGACCATTAACTTTGATGATTCTCGTTCCCCGACATGACCAATACAAACCTCATCTGGACTCTGGAACAATGAAAAAACTCGGGACCGCACAAGCGACAAGGAGGCGTGAAGGGAGGTGGTCCCAGTTCGAGGAGAGTTGGTGCTCAGTGACATGGGTGTGTCTGTCGTGGATGGGATAAGACTGTTCCCATGCCTCCAGAACGAATGTTCCAGACTTTAATTTGGAAAGATAAAACTGATAAGAGGACACTTCTCGGTTGGGAAGGACAGACTGAAATCCGTCACAGCCTGCTTTAGATGTTTGGGCAAGGTTTTAGGTTGGAAGTTTCAGCGTATTATACCGTTAAATGAAAGGCTGGTGGTTCAAGATCTCCAAAGGCGACAGCGATCATTGTTGTTAAAGCATCTGTTTTCTCTCCTGCAGGGTTTCTTGTTTCTAATGGGGGCAGGAAAATGTTCCTCAAACGGAAAATCTCCGTGTGAAGAACCACAAAGAACTTTCTGCAATGGTTTAAAAGTTAATCTAATGAACTGTGGACTCTGGGAATCTGAAACAAAATCAGAGATTGCTGACAAAACTATCTGGTTTGGGAGTACCTGTGGGAGATTATTGAGTTCTGATGAAGTTGTTAAATATTGTCCACGATTCTCTCTGCATGGATGCTGCCAGACCTGCTGAGTTTTGTCGTGGAAAAAGTATAGAGAATCACCAGGAGACGTGGAGTGTTCTTCAAGATGTCGGTCTGTTATTTGCAAACGAAAAACCGTGACACCGAGAAAGCAGATTCTCGAATGCTCTCGAACTTCATTGTCCATGGATTTTTATAAATTTTTCCCATGCTTTGTTTGCTTATCAGCATGTCTAAATATATTAATAAAAGTACCTCACACTCGCTACACAATAAGCCAGTGATGCTAGTTCCCATAATCTCTTTAATTGTTCATTCTACTTAACGTTATTCTCCTGTGACGGTTAGATATTTCATGTCAGCTTTCGCAACAATGTTCTTTCCTTCCAGACCCTACTTCATATTTTCCCGATGCCATAATTAGTTGTTTATTGTCAATAATCTCTATCAGGCTGACTCTATTAACTATTAATTTGATACTTAATGTCATGTCCCAAATATTTATGTTCCCAATCGAGTCATAATGATACTTAACAGGAAGCCTAACTTTACTAACTGTAATCTAATCTCACCATCGAGACATTTCAGCGTCAACCATTCTTTGCTAATTGGTGTGAGAGAATTCCACTATTCTTATCTCATCCTGCATTCTACAGACCCCTTGCAACAGATCGCCAGTGGGGTTCATGCTTTAAGCCTTCCCTTGCTTTCATGCTCTTTATTTTCCATAATAACATTTTGTCATTCTGACCAATGGCAGTCATTCCTGGCACTGGATATACTGACGGTGAAGGGTCAGTGATCAGAGCGGACTGTCCCTGTAGTTCTGTTCCCGACTCTCCACCTCCCGTTCTGTTAGTAACCTCTCAGTCTCCTGGGAATTGCATTGTTCCCAATTTTTCCGGATTCCAGGCCTTTAACCTTGGCTGAGCAGACAGTCGATGGTCTGAGGAATATCATTCCCAAACCTCTCATGTTCGAGGTAATAACAATTAATAACGATGTCTGTGCATCCTCCTCTAATCTGTGAAAATCATTGTTGCGGACTGTAGGAACATTTATTGACCGAAATTGAGGAGGTTTTGAACCAGATCAAACTCCTACGAGTTAAGAAGATGGTCTAGATCCCTTTTTCTTTTCCACTGATGGCAAATGTACGGCAATGCAATTCAATTGGTGAAATTTCCAGGCTTGAACCGAAACACAATTTACTTCGCACTATCGTTGTAACACAAACAAAAAACAAAGTGTGGACTAACCCAACTCTATTGGAAAACTGAACGAAATGAAACATCATTTAACTACGAAACAGTCAATGTTCGAATATAGTAACATTGCATAAACCATACAAAACTGGTCGTACTGCTACCGGAATGATACTGTGAAACGTGAACGGATGAGCAAAAGTTATAATGTGATGTTTGTAATTCTTAAGCTTCCAAATGGTTTTGAAGGGCGAATGTATTTTAACCTTGAAGAAATTTGACGCATTTAAACATCCTTCCTGTCCACGATAGAACCTATTGAATCTGTTCCGAATTTCCAGCGGCGTCTGTAATTATTTAAGGTTTCTGACGATAGCAATCTCTCACTTTTCAACAAAACAAAACGAACCTTATGTTGCGAACAATATTCAAATAAGCAATGGGCAGCAGAGAGGAAAGCTTTCGAGCAACGCTGCCCGGATTGTCACGGCAATTAACAGGAACCAACGCCATGAAAACCCGAAAGCAAACTGACAAATCCATTTCGCCACAGAATGCAACGTTGGTGCTCAAGACCTTTCCTTACAAAACCATAGGAAAAGCCACGACACTGCAATGGCCAGGAATAGAACCCAAGTCAACGGCTTGAAAGGCAGCTATGCTCACCACTACACCACCACCGCGCTAGCAGCGAAATTGTCTCTTTTCCCAAACGCACATAACAAGGCCGTGATCGTCACCAACTGAACTGGGGATGAAAGCAAAACAAGAAATTTATTGTAAAACGTCAACAGGTCTGAAAACACCAGAATCAGAAGCTTTCAGCTCTTCAGAACAATCACTGGATCCAAAAGGTTCACTCCCCACAAATGCTGCCGGACCTGCTGAGTTTCCCAGCAATTTTTGTGCTGTCTCTCAGATCTGCAACATCTGCAGTTCTTTGTCAGATAGAAAACAAACGTTGACCCATTGAAGGGGATATTTGATCAGGTGATAGTCCTCTTCATCCACAGAGGTAGATGGGATGGAGCATAGGATCATAAAATTCTTACAGTGTAGAAACAGGCTATTCGGCTCATCATGCATCCCACCAAGTCTCACCCTCTACGCTCTTCCTGTAGCCCCGCATTTCTCATGGCTAACCACATAACCAACACTCACCTGGACACTATTGACTATTGAGCGTTGGAAATCCACCCTAACCTGCGCATCTTTGGACTGTGCCAGGAAACTGGAGCACCCGGAGGAAACTCACGCAGACATGAGGAGAATGTGCAAACTCCACACACACAGTCTTCAATCAGACAGGGATCTGGGTAATTGGAGAGGTTTCAAGAGGGAGTGCAGACTGGTGTGTGAATGATGGGCCGAAAGCCTGATCTCAGTGCTGTAAAGGCTCTACAGTAACATGATTCCCTACGTCCAGCACTGAACACAGTTTGCATTTTGTTTTAATCCGTCCTGTTATTGACATTATTCTGAGTGAAATGTATCGAGAGAGGTTGTTTGCGCATTCACACAGATCTCTGTTGTGATGTATCAGGAGCAATATGCAGAATAACAACTGGCAGAGGGAGAACTGAATTCCCCTTCCGAATCTGCGGAGGACATGCAGGACCTGGGCATTCTCTATCACCACTCACTCACCACCCGACGCCTGGTGGAAGAACGCCTGATCTTCCTCCTCAGGAACCTCCAACCCCAGGGCATCAATGTGGCCTTTACCATTTGCCTGATTTCCTCCTCCGACCACCTTATCCAAGTTACATCCTGCCAACTCAGCACCATCCTCATGGCATGTCCTACCAGCCAATCTTCCTTCCCACCTATCCGCCCCAGCGTCCTCTCCGACCAATTACCTTTACCCCCACCTCCATCCATCAATTGCGCTCTCCGCTCCCTTCTCCGCAGCCCCACTTCCTCCCAATTATCTGACCAGGATGGACGCTCCCAGCCTCATTCCCGATGACGGTGTTTTGCCCGAAATGTCGACTCTCCTGCTCCTCGGATGCTACCTGACCTGCTGTGCTTTTCCTGTATTACTCTAATCTTGACACTGATCTCCAGCATCTGCAGTCCTCACTTTCACCTCGCATGACTGAATTCCTGCCCCTTACAGATCTAATTGGGTCTCGTGTTTTCATCATGAATTTCATTATGTTTAATATATTTTCTTTTAAAAATCATCACAATATATTGATGCACTCATGAGCATGTAATGCATTTGGACAGAACAATGCCTCCTTTCTCTGTGAACAAATAGAATTAAAGGAGTCGGTTTGGAGAATGTTTCCTCTCACAGAAACAGGAATAGGGAATTGTAATTCTCTCTGAAATAAACACAGGCCATTCAGAGGAATCTGATAAGGTCATGCAACATCTGCTGAGAGAAGGGAAACGTTAGCTCATGTGTTATGAGAGTAGGGGAATTCAGCAGAGCGGTAGGAAGTTAGAAAAGTAATAATTACTGAACAATTGGAATGGGGATAACGCTGAAGAAAAAATGAGAGGTCTATACAGCCTGTTTAACATGTTCAGTCTGTTCTAGTAGTCAATTCAATCAAAGCTAGACTTAGATTTCATATCCAGTTTCCTGTCCAATCCACATATCCCGTGACTCCCTGAGAAACCAGCAATCTGTGTCTTCCAATCTGAAATGCACTCGGTGAGGGTGCATCAGCAATCGTCAGGGACAGAGAATATTAAAGACTCAGAGGCCTTAGAGTTAATGGCTCTCTCCCCCTCTCATTCCCAAATAACCTGCCCTTACCCTGAGGTTGTGTCAATAATAATCAAAAGATCTGGAAATGGTGTAAGTTTAACACTGACTTCTCTTCACAGGTTCTGTCAAACCTGCTGAGCTTTTCCGCAACTCCTGAGACTGTGTTATCGTGTTTCAGATACCCAGATCCACAGGATCAATTTCTCACCATCTTCCCTCAAAAGACTGTTCAGAATTTGATGCATTCAAATGAAATCGTATTTCAATTTTCTCGAATATGGACACAATTTATTCAAAAGCTCAGCATTGGAGCACGTGGGTTCCAAACAGTGACCTTTATTTTGTGGTTCATTAATGTGTTTGGCTCATTGCCGCTGGGTTACCACGTATTACTCAGATATAATTGTTCTGGCGAAGTTGACGATGAGTTAGCGTCTTGAACTGCTGCCATTCATTTTGTCCAGATAAGCACATAATGTTGTAAGGGAGGGAGTTCCTGAATTTCAAAACAATGGCGCTTGTGGAACTGAGACGTTTTTCCGAGCCAGGCTGGCGAGTGGCTTGATGTGGAATTGTCAACTGGTGTCCCATCTATCTGCTGTGCTAAGTATTCCACGCGATAATGCTGTGGTTCTGGAAGCTGCTCTGTGAGGAACTTTGGCGAATTTCTACAGTGCATCTTGTCAGTGGTATATTCCACTGCTACTGAGTGTGGATGTTGGAGACAGAGAATGTTTGTGACTGTGGTGCTGAGCAAACTGCACTGCAAGTTAATTAAACCGTATTATGGAAAACATAACTACTTGCCATCATCATCAATCCATTTCACAGCTGGATATCCAGTGATTCCACGGATGTGGTGTACAAGTCTGTTGGTTGCTCAAATGACCATGATCTTTTAACTAGATTCCCCTTTTCACGGATATTGTGCTGAGAGACCTCATGTGACTGTTCCACTTTCTCATCAATATTTCATCTGTAAAAACTGGGAACGAGCTGATGGGACACAGATTGTGCTGCAGATGGTTAGACACAGCGCAGTGTCAGTTACTGCACACTGAATCAGTTTGGCTTTATGCATGTGTTTCGCTGAATGTGTGTGTGCATTATCGTGTGTTCCTGTCTTTGTGCTTCTCTGTGTATCTACCCATCTATCTCTTCCTGACTATCTGTGCTTATGTGAGTGTGTTTGTATCTCATTGTGTGTATTAGTGTGTGTCTCCATGTTTATGTATCTCTGGGTCTGTACCTCTGTGCAACGGGCTCTCTGTTATTTTCTGGATTGTAACAATTGAAATGTGGTTTAAACCCCAATATATCTGTACCTCTGACTATTCCTCTTGGGCGAGAAGTGATACATTGCTTTATGTTATGTTTGAACGTGTGTGTATGTGTATGTGTATGTGTTTGTGTGTGTGTGTGTGTGTTTGTGTGTGTGTGTGTGTGTGTGTGTGTGTGTCTCTGTGTGTGTTTTGTGCCTGTCTGTGTGTGTGTGTGACAGACGAAAATACGTACAGAGACTCAGACACAATCACATATACAGAGAGATGTGCAAAGACACATACAGACAGAAGCACACTTATCGACACGTGCACATACACAAGCGCACAGATGTTGATGGAGACAGCAAAAGTGATACTATTAGAATTTCTTGTTCCTAAAACTAAATGAGAAATTAATAGATTTTTGGATTGTTTGACTTTACAGGAAATGTGTCCATAATTTCGGGCAGCCAGCTGCGCCTTTCACAAGTTTTCGAAGGAAATAAGAGAACGGTGGTTTAATTAGTAGAGTGTGAGGTTAATGTTGAAAGGATGAAAGCAATTTGAATTGATGAACCTATTTTACCATCCCTGCGTTTTCCAGTCTTTTCAAAATGGCCGCTGATGCTTCTGAATTGGGTCGACGTGCTGTCTTCTTCCAGGATGATGAATTAGGAATTGAGAACCTGGAGGATATTTCTATTGGAATCAATACCGATCATTGGAAAAGTCCTCTTCCATAGGAAAGGGGACTTTGGGATTGCTGTTAGATCTTCAGCACTTCGAAGGCCACCCAACAAAGAACAATGAAATACAAAATTACACAGATTGTAATCCACTGGCCTTCTTTAAAAGTTTCAAATTAACAATGCAACATATTTTGATGGTGTGGTTTGTTGTAACCATGTTATTATACACATCACTAGAAAACCTAATGTGAATTCAGATGTATTGTCCTAAAATACAAATGGTGAAATACGTAAAAGCTTTAAGAAATGTGAAGGTTGCATAACATTGCAAGAGGGAGAAATAATAAATAGACAGCACTTTTTATAAAAAAATTGCATCATGTATTTTGCAAGTAAATGCGTTTTTGAAATGGTATTTTAGTTTTCTCAGGGCGAATACATATAAAAACCATTTCTTAAAAAAAGAATTGACTGTAATTGTGGACTAAAATGTGAAAAGAGCGACCTTACAAACAGATCGAAAGTGGAGGATAGTTGCAAGGTTTGACAGCAATTCACCTGATAGTGACCAATAATTGAAGTGTGATTGGAGATGCACGGAGTTATACACAGGTGTAGCCTTTGTTTGTGACAAGGAGCTCATTGATAATTGGTCACTAGTTCACCACTGACAAAGGCTTTCTGCTAACAGCAACGACGTGTTTGGTTCTCAGGCAACTAAACAGCTTGGGACTCTGAACAAGATACAGGGAAGTCTTCACCTGCTCAGGAGCTCTCCTGAGCAGGTGTATAAATTTATCAAGGCTCTAAACAAAGTACATTCCAAAGACATGACAACGAAGAAATGGAAGGGCAGGGGAAGCAGATGAACAGGAGGGTTATGACTTGGAGCCAGTAATCAAACCTGGTTAAATGAAGAGTAGATGACTTTAATTTATAACGTCAGGAAGTATGGGATACAGTGAGATTTGGCGATCAGGATACAGACTTGGCTGGCTGACAGAAGGCAGAGATTGGTTCTAGATTGAAAATATTCTGCCTGGAGGACAGTGTTGATTGGGGTCCCGCAGGGCTCTGTTCCTGGGCCTCTTCTCTTTGTAGTTCTTATAAATGACTTAGATGAGGAGGTTGAAGAGTGGGTTAGTAAGTTTGCAGATGGCACTATGGTTGCAGGTATCGTCGACAGTATAGACGGCTACTGCAGGTTGCAGCGCGATATAGATAGGATGCAGATCTGGGCTGAGAAATGGCAGATGGAGTTCAACCTGGATAAAAGCGAAGTAATGCATTTTGGAAGGTGGAACACGAATGCTGAATATAAGATTAAAGACAGGATCCTTGGCAGTGTGGAGGAACAGATGGATCTGGTTATGCAAGTACATAGATCTCTCAAAGTTGCCACCCAAGTGGATAGGGTTATTAAGAAAGCATATGGAGCTTTGGCTTTCTTTAAGGGGGATTAAGTTTAAGAGCTGCGCGGTTTTGCTGCAGCTCTACAAGTCCCTGGTGAAACCACTCTTTGAATATTGTGTCCAGTTCTGGTCTCCCTACTATAGGAAAATGCAGAGGCTTCGGAGAAAGCGCGAAGATGGTTTACCAGGATGCTGCCTGGACTGGAGGGCTTGCCTTATGAAGAAAGTTTGAGTAAACTCGGACTTTTCTCTCTGGAGTGAAGGATGAAGAGAGGAGACCTGATCGAGGTATAGAAAATAATGTGTGGAATATATACAATCAAAAGGAAGAGACTTTTCCCCCGGGCAGGATGAATGGTATGAAAAGTCATAGTTTGAAAATATTAGGAGGAAGGAAAAATGGAGATGTCAGAGGTAGGTTCTTTATGCAGAGAGTTGTGAATGCATGGAATCGGTTGCCAGCTGTGGTCACGGAAGCAGAGTCATTGGGGACATTGGTGCGACTCCTGGACATGCACATGGATAGCAGTGAGTTGAGGGGTGCGTAGATTAAGTTACTATATTTGACATTAGGATTAAATCTCGTGGGCCAAAGGGCCTGTTCTGTGCTGTACTTTTCTATGTTCTATATTCTATGAGTGCATACACTGGGTATATCTAAACGTAAGATGTCAACCTGGTGAAGCTACGACACAGAAATGGTTGCGTGCCAGAAACCATAAGAAGCAACGGATAGACAAGGCTAATTGACTTCAGAACTCACGGATCAGACATAAACTCTGCAATCCTCCCACTCCCATCACAAATGATGCGGGACAATATAATAAATCATTTCTTTCACATGAACGACGAGGCTGAGGGATACGAAATATATCCTTTCGAAATTATGACAGGCATCGAAGTAATGAATAATGGAAGTCTTTTACACAGACCACAGGAGACATAGGTTTAAAGTGTTATCGAGCGGACCAGACTCAGATGTATGGTATGCAGATTGATTTTGCTTGTTTTATGATAGTCATACATTCTGAGAAACAGTGAAGAATATTGTGTTGCATTATTTTCAGTACAAATCGTACCTTACATTAGGACATCAGTTTAATATAGTTTCACAGCTTTTGAACAGGTGCAGAAAAGGATCAACTCTATATTTGGCAGGTCCATTCATAAGTTTGATAACAGCACGGAAGAAATTGTTCCTGAATCCATTGGTGCGTATTTTCAAAGATTTGCATCTTCTGTCCGATGGAAGTGGTTGGGAAAGAGCATTGCGGTGGTGGGAGGGGCCTTTGATTGTGTTGGCTGAAGTCCTGAAGCAGTGGGAATTCAAGACCGAGTCAATGGAAGGAAATGTGATTTGCGTGATGGATTGGGTGAGATACACACATCTCTGCAATTTCTTGCAGTACCGCCAGAGCAGTTACCATACGAAGCGTCTGGATAGAATGTTTTCTGCAGTGCAATGTTAAAATTGGTCAGAGTCATTGCCAAAATGCTAGATTTTCTTCCCCGTCTGAGGAGGTAGATGCATTGATCTGCTTTCTTGGCTGTAGAGTTGACATGGATAGACTGATTGTTTGTAATATTTATTACTCGGAACTTGAAGCTGTCCATCACCTCCAAATCAGCACCAATGACAGAGACCAGTGTGTGTGTCCTTCAGTCCAATTCCTGAAGTCAATAGCCAGTTGAGGGAAATATTGTTGTCTGAACACCATGTCACTAAGCACTATTTCCTGTAGGAGATAGTGAGGACTGCAGATGCTGGAGATCAGAGCTGAAAAATGTGTTGCTGGAAAAGCGCAGCAGGTCAGGCAGCATCCAAGGAGCAGGATAATCGATGTTTCGGGCATACGCCCTTCTTCATGAATGAGGAGGGTGTGCCAAGCAGGCTAAGATAAAAGGTAGGGAGGAGGTACTTGGGGGAGGGGAGTTGGGAATGCGTAGGTGGAAGAACGTTAAGGTGAGGGTGATAGGCCGGAGTGGGGCTGGGGGCGGAGAGGTCAGGAAGAAAATTGCAGGTCAAGAAGGCGGTGCTGAGTCCGAGGGTTGGCACTGAGATAAGGTGGGGTGAGGGGAAATGAGGAAGCTGGAGACATCTGCATTCATCTCTTGTGGTTGGAGGGTTCCTAGGTGGAAGATGAGGTGCTCTTCCTCCAGGCGTCTGTTGCCATTGTCTGGCGATGGAGAAGGCCAAGGACCTGCATGTCCTTGGCGGAGTGGGAGGGGGAGTTAAAGTGTTGAACCACGGGGTTGTTTGGTGCGGGTGTCCCAGAGGTGTTCTCTGAAATGTTCCACCAGAAAGCGGCCTGTCTCCCCAATGTAGAGGAGGCCACATCGGGTGCAGTGGATGCAGTAAATGTTGTGTGTGGAGATGCAGGTGAATTTGTGACGGATATGGGAGGATCCCGTGGGGCCTTGGAGAGAAGTGAGGGGGAGGTGTGGGCGCAAGTTTTGCATTGCTTGCGGTTGCAGGGGAAGGTGCTGGGACTGGAAGTTGAGTTGGTGGGGGTTGTGAAACTGACGAGGGAGTCGCGGAGGGAGTGGTCTTTCCAGAACGCTGGTAGGGGAGGGGAGGGAAACATGTCCTTGGTAGTGGGGTCTGTTTGGAGGTGGCAGAAATGACAAAGGATGATACGATATCTGGAGGTTGGTGGGGTGGTAGGTGAGGACCAGTGGGGTTCTGTCCTCATGGCGATTGCAGGGGCGGGGTTCAAGGGCGGAGGAGCGGGAAGTGGAGAAGATGCGGTGGAGAGCATCGTCAACCACGTCTGAGGGAAAATTGCGGACTGTGAAGAAGGAGGCCATCTGGGTTGTTCGGTATTGGAATTGGTCCACCTGGGAGCAGATGCGGTGGAGGTAAAGGAAATGGGAATATGGGATAACGTTTATCCAGAGGGTAGGGTTGGAGGAGGTGTAATCTAGGTCGGTTTTGAGACCTACCCACTATCGTGGTGTCATTAGTAAATCTGTAAATGGAGTTAGAGCTGAATTTGGCGGTACAGTCATGAGAGGGTAAGAAATATTGAAGGGGGCTGAGTACACAGCCTTGAAGGGCACCAGTATTGCGTATTATTGAAGAGGAGGAGTTTCCAACTCTCCTCATTCATTGTGATCTGCAGGTCAGAAAGTTAAAGATCCGGTTCTCGATGTGAGGAAAGTCCTAGGACTCAGAAATATCGATGAGTCTTGTTGGCCTTAGGGTCTTCAAGGCAGAGCTAAAGCCAATATACAGAAGTCTGATGTCGGTGTCCATGTTATCCAGATGTTCCGGAGGTGGGGTCTGCATGGATCGATTACGATTGTGGCGAATTATCGAGGACCTCAGCAATCTGGGAGTTAATGTTTACCATTCCTAACCTCTTAACGCACTTCATAGATGAGATCGGCCATGATTGCATTAAAAATCGGAGCAGGTTCGAGGAGCCGAATTCCAGACTCATGCTCCTATTTCTTGTGTTCATTTGTTCTTTATAGCTCAGAGGGAAACCTGTTAACGAATGGTCCTGGCAGACAATGAAGATCCACATACACAAACCCCATTTCTCGGCTATAAGCCCATCGTCCTGAGGGTTTCAGCAATGCATGGGATTATTGAAATACCACACAGGTAATATGAATGCTTATGATTCAAACATTCATCCCAGTAATGAGAGTGTGTGAGACTTTACGTTCTTCTGGGTGTATGGTAGCTGACTGTAAAATGAACCTCAGCAGGAACTGCAAAGAGGAGGGTATCAGAGTAAGGAGCACAAGCAGTCCAAGAGCTGCAAATGTTGTTAGGAAGAGGGCCACCTGCACAAGAACTACCCAAGACAGGGGAGGGGGCGCCTGGGAGTGAGGGTGTCGATCCAATATTACCAGAAATGTTAACGTGATCTTATTAATTGGATCTGATTAATTGATTCAACATCATTGTCCACAACCTTGGACACAAATCGGGGGAGTTAAAGTGATGGCGTCACCAATGAATTAATTAAAATTTGATGAAGAAATGTGTCTGACTCTCTCTGTCACTGTCTGTCCCTCTTTTTTTAAAGTGATAAAATACCGACCTCTGCTGGCCTCCCAGTGTCACTGTACAAGCTGCAGATTTTTTTTCTCTGGTCACTTTGCTCCTGTCCCTGTACATTCTATTATTTCTGACAGTCTCACAATGCTCTGAATGACGCAAAGGCTCAAGCGGCTGCGCAGTGATGTCACAAAAAGGATGGCCACAACCAGTGGGGAAAGTCTGACAACGAGGAAGCGAGAGGAGGCAACAGGTGACTCGTGCCAGGGCCGTGAGGTGAGGGAGAGCGATCCCCTCTGGCCGCCACGAGAGGAACCAGCATCCACTTTCTGAATGAAAGCAACTAGATATTTTTGGAGAACTAGGTCGTTTATTCTCATTTCATCATTCCGTAACAAGGCAGCACCCACCCTGTGAAATACTTCAATACTATAGTACAGGAAATGTATAAATGTTAGGAACCACAGAACGATGAAAAGGTTTAACATTATTGCTTGGACAGAATTTCAGCAGTGGCCCTGTTTTCTGCCTCCCTCCATTTTCAAATCGAAAAGTTACATTTGTTGCTTCCGAGTTTAAATGAACCTTCTCTGAATGTAATGAAGGAAAACAAAAGAAGTGGAGAGCAATAGTGATAAGGGGATTGCATTGTTCGAGCATCAGGCAGATATCTGTGACAGTGCAGATGCGACACCAGGTATCACGCTGCCTCCCTGAGTCTGGGATGTCACTGAGTGGCTGAAGGACAGTCTGAAAAGGATGCGAGCAAATATAAGATGTGGCAAAGGTTGGAGCCTTGAAAACAGTATACAGGAAGCTGTGAGATCAATTCACAACACAGGGTTAAACACAGAGTAAAGTTCCCTCCACGATGCCTAACCAAACATTTTGAAGATATGTATAATCTGAGAAGTGATAGAAATTTAACTCACTCTCAACGATCACCACAGAAAAACACGTGCATACGCACGGGCGCGCGCGCGCGCGCACACACACACACACACACACACACACGCAGTAATTCTCAATTATAATCCAAAAGGGTTCCCAATTTCGACGAAAATAGATGTATTCCAGAACTTCATCACAGAGTTCTTTACTGGATTGTTTCTGTTCAGTTTGGATTCTAAATTAGATTCCTGATTCGTAACATCCACATGGACAATTTTCCTCAACCCATGTGCTATGTCCTGCTCACAAAAACTGCATTTGATCCCAATACCGAATGTTGTTTGATACAGGAACCTTTCTGTGTCGGGAGGATTGAGGCTTGAGTCCGACCCAGGTGTGTGAATATCCTGTTTGTCTGACATCCAGGATTGTTTAATGAAGCTTTGATGTTTGGAAATCCTGATCTGTACATTTTACAGTCCCTTGGTAGAACTGTATTTATTTTCAGTCAAGTACTCCTTTAATCTGGAGCTTTTCATTGATTCAACATCATTGTCCACAACCTTGGACACAAATCGAGATCGTTAAAGTGATGGCGTGACCAAATATTTGGATAGTTTGGCAATTATGACCAGGACTTGGGCCGAGGGAGGTGAAGACGTTTTACTGTGATCCTACAGGAGATGTGGACACCATGAAGCATCTTCAAAATGATAACGGATAAATGTGGCAATTCACAGATATTCTGAGCGGGAAGAGCGAAACAGGCAGACACACTGAGTAAGGAACAGAGAGTGACAGAAGGATTTTGAGATTTCGAAAAGGCATCTGCTCAAGTCTGTCTTGATCTAAAAATTAAGTATACTATTGGTGAAACTAGTTTATAAGTAAATTGTGAAGTGGAAGTAAGCTGCTGTCAAACAGATCGATGAAGCGATGGTAAGTGAATGGGCAAAGCCCTGTTCATTACAATACAAAGTGGAGAGTGTCAGGGAGAATCCACAGAGACTTCACTTTTTTGGGGAGATGTTATAGGACTCTGGCGTAGAGAGGGATCTGTGTGTCCTGGGATATTAAAATACATTGAGTTAATCTGCAGGGGCAGCAAGGTATTAGCAAGGCAAAGGGATGAAGTTTTCGTTTGTTCATCGGACGTGAGCATCACTGGCTGGGCTCAGCATTTATCCCTCATTCCCATCAGCCCTTGAGAAGATGGTAGTGAACTGGCTTATTGAACTGATGTACTCCATAAACTTTATTTGTGGAGAAACTGAATGTCGCAGAAATTAAACTGCAGTTTTTTGTATTCCCAGTCCCAATTTCAAACTTAACTGTTTGGGTGGCACAGTGACTCAGTGGTTAGCATTGCTCCCTCAGAGTTCCAGGGACTCGTGTTTGATTCCAGTATCGTGCGCCTGCAAATGGAGTTTGTAAGTTCTCCCCGTGTTTGCGTGGGGTTCTTTCGGATGGTCTGGTTTGCTTCGACATGTGCGGGTTAAGTAAGATTGGCCGTGCCACATTGCCCATAGTGATCAGACATGTGAAGGTGAGGTGCATGAGTCAGGGAAATGTACAGTGATAGGGCAGGGGAATTTCACACCGCTGGGATTATATATTCATTTACTCTAGTCTGAGTGAGAGACTGGAATTCCATGTGTTGTCAGCAAGCTGATGTACAGCAGAACAAAGTCTTTAAGTTAATTGAGGGGAGCAATTCGTAGAACAGGGAGAGAATAGGGAAAAAACAAATTGCTGATAAAAGCTCAGCGGTTTTGGCAACATCTGAACAGAGAAACCAGAGTTACCACGTTGTATCCGGTCACCGTTTATCTGAGCCAGACCTGAAACTTTAACGCTGATTTCTCTTCAAAGATGCTGCCAGACCTGATGAGGTTTTTCAGTAACTTTTGGTTTTGTTTCTGATTGACAGAATCAGCAGTTCTTTCAGATTGTATTTAGGTAGTGAATGGGGTTAAGTTCAAAGTAAAGCTGTTTCTGCACTTCAGCTTTTCTAACTCCCAGACCATGTTCGCCGTGGAATTAGATAATGACGAAGTCAACCCCGATCCCCACGCTGTCCCTATCAAATGCACATAGCATAGTTATATCACTGGCTTATAGGCAGAGTACATTTCCCTCTACACTTTCTCCAGCTAAACCTCGCAGGGTCAGGAAAAATAGGGTTACATACAATGTACAGATATGTCCACAAGCACTCCCGTATCAGGGGAAGCTCTGTGTTAGATTACAGAGTAAAGCTGCCTCTACAGTGTCTATCACAAACTCGTACGGAGCTCATACGCACAGACACACTGTCATGCGGTCACACATGTTCAGTCACACGCAAAATAGAGCATTGCAAACTCCCGATCTCAGAATCTCACATTCGAACGCAACCTCTCACTCAGCCAATCTCAGCCACGAACTGTCAGTCAATCAGTCACAGACACCTCAAAGCCACACTCGCTCATTCACATACACAGTTACTCTTTCACAAATGTATACGAATGATACACAATCCGAGAGGCTTGCTTAATGGTAAATCAATTTCTTTATTTTTAGAGAACACAAAATGTGAAGGCAAATTACGTCAGGCTGGTCCTTGATAAATGCCTGTTATCTGGATAAAATACATCTTACTCCACGCTAAATCTCTTACAGATTCTGAACAAGACCACGCACCTACAATTCAGTAGCTGACCTGTCACATTACTATCGTACTTTCGTCTTGAAGTTTGGAAAGTTAGACAGATTTTTAAAAATCTCAGGGCACGGACTTTAAAAGGATTCTGGAATCTGCATCTTAATCAATGGAACCTTTGTAACAGAGTTCTCCATATCCTGCTTTTACAGTTTAATTTGTAAATTAACATTTCTACAATGTAGAAATGTATGAATGGAAAAAAAGCTTTTCACACATTTGCCCCTCACCTGTGCTGACAGAATTCAGACTCACACTGAAGCTTCTCTGCTCCTGCATCCAGTTTACCATTGTACCATTTGGTTTAGATTATCCCTCCTCTAACATCGAAATTGCATCGATTCACATCCCAGTTAATTTCATCTGCAGGACGCCGAGAGATGAAAATGTATAAAGTGTGCGATGTGTTTTAATCTGCCAAACCAGGACAGATGATTCCAAAAGTGTCAGTATCCGTTATAGGTTTGTTTCAGGTAGCCATTTCATGTCAGCACAGCGCTGACAGCGACTTTATAAACAAGGAAAGGCAAGAACGGGTTGGGGACTTGGGAGTCCAAGTGCAAATGAATGCAGCGTAGATTCACAGAACTATAGTTGGACCGCACGGGTTCAATGGCCAGGGAAATGACACAAGCCCAGGACTGTATCCCTGGAATTTTGAATAGTCTAAAATGATGACAGTTTGAGAGTCAATGACAGGAACTGTAGGATTAGATAGGGAGAAAATATCGTAGTTGCTTCTGGAATCTATAAATAGGTTCAGTGTCGAGTAATCTAACAATAGACTGGAACCCTTTGAAAATTCAGGCCACGTTCAGCATGAGGTTAGGTTTTGTTTTAATCACCCGACACTGTCCCCATCAATCTCTAACACAGGCATAGGGTTCAGTACAGATTAAAGCCCAATTACACTGTTCCCATCAACCACTCCCAGGACAGGAACAGCACTGAGTTAGATAAAGAATAAATCTCCCTTTGCATTTTCCACATCAAACCCTCCCAGGATAGGGAAAATACTGTGCCAGATAGTAAACAAAACATCGTCCTTATAATCAGAAAATGACTGCATTCCATCTGTTGCTGCCTTGCCTTGTGTGGGTCACAGAGTGAGCTCCAGAACACCTCCAGGGCAATCTTATCCTGTACCTGTTGCTGTGGCTCTCTATCTGAGTCTGTAAGTCTCTCTCGGTTTCTGAAATTACCTCCCATTCCCTCGACAATGTTGAATAAATTTCAAAACCGTTCATTTACGTTTAAAACATTTTCGGATACCCTTAAGATTTTTTTCAGTGTTTAAAAATATCCATCCTCACGTTACTTGCGGATATCCAGTGTAATTCCTCTACATTTATATAGTCCGTAATACACAAAGCAAATTAACATCCAGGGTCGGTGAACAATCCGGAAGTTCCATGACGTGTCTCTCTTTATTGCATGCGATTGGTCATTAACAGTAAGGAAGGGTTCCTATGAACGTTTTCACTGAGACGCCATCAGGAGTCCTGAGGACCACTTTGATTCTCAGACTGACTGTTAATCGTCACTGCAAAGAAAAATCAAATTTTAAAGATGCAGGAAAATCTCAACGAAAACAACTACTGATGTGCTTCCCCAATGGAATCACTGATACTTTTTAGGGTGAGATTTTGAGGAGGACATCCAGCTGAATGAAACCAGGAGCAGGACGAAGCCATTCAGCCCCTGCAGCCTGCTCTCCATTCAATGTGATCATGCCTGATTCCCTATCTCAACGCTATAGTCCCACTTGCTCTCCAGCGGTCGTGGTAGAGAATGGTACAATTACAACAATTGGTTCACGTTTGTCGGCGGAATCGAACAGAAACTGAATGATCCCGTTGAACATGGTGAGATGTTCTTAAACATTATCGTTCAGGGGGATATATGGTCTCAGAACTTTAACTGACAGTGGAGTCAATAATGTGGAGGACAATTGATACAGAAGAGTACAGTGCAGGCCCTTCAGCCCTCGATGATGTGCTGATCGGTCAATCTACTTTAAGATCAAACTAATCTGCGTAACCTATCTTCCATGTGCCTATCCAAGAGTCGCGTAAACATCCATAATGCATCTGATTGAACTACCACTGCCACAGATTCTGGTCAGTGCATAGAAAGAACTTACCTCTCATCTCCCCTAAACCTTACTCAAATCACTTTTAAATTATGCCCCCTTTTGAAGACATTTCTGTACTGGGAAGAAGTCCCTGGCTATTCATTATATCTGTGGTTCTTATCTTCATATCCACCCTTATCAATTCACCCCGCATCCTTCTTCACTCCAATGAGAAAAGCCCTCGGCCCCTCAATATTACTTCAGAAGAAATGCCCTCCAGTCCAGGAAGCATGGTGGTAAATCCTTTCTGTAGCGTCTCTGAAACCTCTGCCATTAGGATCAATCTAGTCAGATTGCAGATTTTAAAAAATCTGTGACTGATTCTGAACAAGCTTCACATGGGATATGCTTTACAAATCACAATCCCTCAGGTAGTTGGAGGGTTCGCCATGTCCAGGTGTGATTTTGATTAAATACAGGAAATGTCTCTCCCCCACGGTCATTGCGTGACTGTTTTGCTCTTTATGACAAACAGAAAGCTCTCGCCTCTCTCGTGTCTGTTTCACTGATACTTCGAGCTTCATATTAATTGGCCGCGAACAATAAGGAGATCTGGCTCTGACAAGTTCATTGTGAGGATATCAGGAATCCTGTGGATCACGTTCATCCTCAGACCGACTAGAAATAACTTCTGCATGTGTCCTCCTAAATTCTGCTACTCTTCTCTTCACTGTTTCCTGCATTGTCAATTTGTGTCATTTGCAAATTCTGAAGACATGTCCTATTGTCTGGAGGTTGACAGTGAGTAAAGCTCGATGTCCACAACAAAGACTCCCAAGCCAAGCGTCAGCATGCTGACATCTCTTGATGTCAGTGACCAAGTCCTCATTGACAAAGTGGGAGTTTGAGATTCAGAAACTAAATTACTGTGACACTCTGTTCTGTCCATTGACTCTCCACCCCTCAGTGAAATTCAAATAATGACCTAGTTCCCTGTTAAAAGCGTCAGTTGGAGCCGCCTCCATTAGAACTGCAGCAGGGCCCTCCACACAAACACCAAGCGTAGTGTCAACAAAAAACATCTCTTACTACACACCTGTTACTTTTGCAGATAGTTTCAGCCTGTGTTGTCTCATTCTTGAACCTTATATTCGGCGAACAGTTTCTCCCAGAGGTGTCATGATTTTTGAAAGTCCCATCAGATTCCCAATCTGAAAAGTTCCATTCTTTCCAATCCATCCCCATGATTGAAGGTGCGGACCCAGGAAGAAATGTACACAATATTCTAGTAATCTATAGTGATTAAGCAAGTGAGCCCACTCTCCACCATCTTCTCGGGAGGAATAAGTGACAGCACAGACAGTGAAGGCCACATTCTTTAGGAGGGTCTCCCCATCAGAGTTTTCAGGTCCCCAGTTGATTAGAACAGAGTCGATGTCCAGGTTTTTGCAGGGGCCTGACATGCAACGCCAGCCTGTGATTCTCCAACAAATACCTGACCAATGGGATGATTCCTTTATGAATGAGTTAATGCAGAGAAATATTTATACTTTTCAGTGTAATTCTCTGGTTGTACAATCAACTAGAATCTGCTGTAAATGATAGTCGCTATGAAGTGTTTGGAAGTATATCGGGTATTCGTACAGTAGATATTCGACCCTTTTGAATAGCTGCATTTAACCCAGTGGAAGAGTTCCTGTCCTAAACACATGCAGGGTCAATTTCCAAGCAAAGTCACAGGGCACAGTTGTCACGTCGGTTCCCTTGAAACTGGCTTTCCAAGCTCTGTGTGTAATTGTCAGTGTCCCTCTGTGCAGCCTATAGTGAGGCCCGCAGTGAGTCCTTCCTGGATGCGCCTTTCCCCTTGGGGAACACTGAGATATGGAGATTCTACAGAGGCTGCAGTGGGGCCTGACCCCTGAGTCCCAACAACCTGCGGCTGGGTCCCTGACCTCACAATGGGAGATAACCCTCTCTCAGCTCGAGCTGGAGATTCAACAACAGCCAATAGTATTTCCCCCTGGAGCACGGCCGCTTAAAAGTGAAGGAAAGGAAATCAGAGAAAGTTGCTCGGATAGAGAGAGCAGTTGGGAGAGAAACTGAAGTTCTCAATTGTCCAAAATCAGGTTGGAGTGCAGTGACTTCAGCGACTCGAGCTGTCTTTTGCAATTTGCACTGAACTGATTCTGAAATATGAAAATTAAATCAAGGAACATACTTCGTGTCATTAAGGGGGAAAGTGGACTTTATATTCCAACATCAATAAGTGTTAAGCGTAATTTTTAATGAATCCTAATCATATGTTACTTATTATATTGCAAATTAACAAATGCTCACAATCTGCTGTAGACACTTACTTTGTCTGAGTTCCATCCGCTTTCGTCAAAAATTAAAAATGCAGCAATTAAAAGGATTTAGTGACAAAGAAAAAAGAGGGGAACCGGAGGGAACGAAATCAAAATGGAAGTGCAGGAATGATGAGATAACAAAATGATAAGGGTGAAAACCAGAACCGCTGCAAACCAACTTTCTTGTCCAAGTTGCTTGGAAGCACAAAGTAATAGGTCGGGAATGGGGTTTGTGGTGGAATTGAGCATAAGTGCCAAAATATTACTCGAAGCTAGGAAATACTGGGACCAGGATTGGAATCAGGAGGTGTGGCCACGTGGGCATGGTAGGAAAAGTCTTGGATGCAACATTGTCAGAACTGGTCAATTAACGGTCGGTCAGCAGGGGGCATTCGTTCAATCAATGTGGGCAGAGGATGTTCCGGTTCAGAGAATGCAGCAATCATATTTAAAGGCTGTTACCTATACTTTCAAACAACAGCTCTGGAGAGACATTGGCTACTAACAACCTTTTAACATCAATTAGATTCAGATTACTCCCTGATTCTTTAAAGTTCCTGCAGGGTGCTTGGGCACAGGAACAGTCCCTGTTCAATCAAGACTGGAGAAGATCAATAAGTCAATGTGGGCAAGTTCAAGTAGAGATTGCTGAGGTGGTGAGTATGCGTGGGGAACCTGGTTAAGTTGACAAAAAGGGATCACCGAGCGGACATTTTCTGGAAGGGTTACAAGGTTAAACTGAAGAACTTACATGTGGCCAGAGATGAAAGTGAAATTGAAAGCAAAACACATCATATCCAGCCATTGCCAATTTCATGGCAGCAGACTGTCGTTGCAAAAGGTCAGGGTGAGGAGGATCCAGTGTGCCCTGACAGGGTAGATCAGCTGCTGACAGCAGTAACTGGGTTATGGGGAGTTGTGGGGTTTCAGGGGAGTGGGGGTTGGGGGCCTCACAGTCACTTCCCGTGACCAACAGCAGCTCCTCATCCCCTCTGAAAATTACACCAGAAACCACGCAGAAAGCTCCCATTGTCGGCACCCTGTCGTCCACAGGCAATCAGAGGAGAGCCAGAATGATCGAAACCAACGGAGAAAACAGAGAGCAGCTAGACGTCACTTCAGCTGTCAGTGCAGAGGTACAACAACATCATAGCACCCGTATTTGCTAAGAAGGTCACCTTGAAGTCCTTAGATTTCACAAGTATCTACTTTGTTATTACATATCACCGTGGTGTGTCGCTATTTTCAATTAATTCTGGTGGGATGCATGACAAGTCAATACCGTCAATTGCGCACCCCACTGGGAGCAGGGAGTCAGTGAACTGTCTACAGAAAGGGACCATTGACCATAGGGCAAGTGGGGGGCGAGAAGAGCGCAGATAGGTGAATTGGAGCATGACCAAGAGCATCAGGAGCTTACCTGGTCAGAGGGTTCAGGGCTGTGTGAAATTACTGCCCGCAGCATGGAATATTGGACGTCCAGGTTCTCTAATGTGAGATCCTCAGAGGAACAGTGGATACTGGCATTCAATTTACATAAGGTGTGCCGGCTCAGGAGGGCGACTGGGCAAGAGTCTGAAATAATGGCAACATCAGTCGCAATGGCAGGGCCAATACTGGAGTTAATGGGTTAGGAGAGTGGGTCTGTTATGGGTATTCTCAAAAACCGTATAGTGCAGAGGGTCTTGCAACTCAGGTAATTTTCTGAGTCGGAAGCCGCACACGGTTGGATAGACCCAGTATCCAACACAAAAGAAATGACCGGCTCCCCACCACCTGCACATCCATCATCGGAATTTCAGGCGGGGTGTTTGAGAGACATATTGAGATCGCCTGTGAAAACACACTCTCACAATAGCTCTAGTTAGTTTCTGGAGCACGGGAAAGGGAACAGCCACAGTGCAGGCAGCCTGTTGAAGCTGCCTCTGTTGTGTGGTGGACTGCTGTCGTGCCTGAGGGGAGAGGGAGAGGGTAGATGGCCCTGGGCGACATTGCCTGGACCAGCACTGTGTCACTCAGTGTTCCAATTTCACACTGTTCCAGCACTGCCTTCTTTGAATTGCCCTAGCTTGCTGTACTGGCCTGTTGGTGTCCCTGTGGTTGTCAGTTTGTGCGAGCCAGTCGAATGCCCCCGTCGGTTTTGGTGTAGTGAACAGCCCATTCCCGTCCAAGTTATTAAGTACAAGTAAATTGTCCGTCCTGCTCGTCGTTCGATTGTGCAACGTGAAAACGTGAGCATATGTAAGGTCTGCACGGCAAGCTTGTCGTTCTCTGCTAATGGAATGCCTGACGAGGAGTCACAGACCTCCCTAAAGCGGACAATGACATCGAGCAAATGGATAACAACCCGAAATCGGCGTGCCGTTTTGCACTGGCCTTTATTGCATCCTTCACGGTGCTCTCCAGCCACTTTTTCCCAGTCTGAAGCGGTGCCCCAGGATTGGATGGGGAAGTCAATAACAGGGCTAATGTTCACCAAGTGGGTCATATGCACAAGCTGTAATACGGTCTGCACATCTTGGGACCGACAGTTGAAAATACAGGAAATTTCGAGGACCCAATTGGAGAACGGGAGCTGTCACTTCAACGGGTCTGGGGCATCTTGTAGCATGGCCCAGATCTCTGCGTGGATCCAGGTCTTATACAGGGGAGTGGACCCAATCATGATGCGGGGAAACTAACAGTTGGTGGTCTGGTAATTTCGGCAAGCACTCGGGCTGGAGTTATCGTTTGTGCATACAGTGTCCCAGGAGGGGTCAATGTGCCCTCCCGTATTTGACGTGGTCCATAATCAAGCTTATTGAATTTAAAGGACCTCCCATATAGCCAATTTCCTTGTGGACATGTGTAAATGTCTCCTGCGAAGTGGGTAAAGTAACCGCCATCCCCTGTCTCTTTCAGCACAGTGTCTGCCAGTGAACCAGGATAACAAGAGAATCGCCTATCTTTATTTTGATTTTCACGTATTTACAGGGCGGCATGGTTAGCACTGCTACCTCACAGCGCCAGGGTCCCAAGTTCGATTTCAGCCTTGGGCGACTGTCTGTGTGCAGTTTGCACATTCTCCCCATGTCTGCGTGGGACTCCTCCGTGTGCTCCGGTTTCCTCACACAATCACAAAGGTGTGCAAGTCCGGTGAAATCGCCGTGCAAAATTGCCCATAGTGTCAGGTGCATTGGTGGGAGGGAAATGGGTCTGCACGGCTTACTCTTCCGAGGGTCGGGGTGGACTGGTTGGGTCGACGGGCCCGTTTCTACACTGTAGGGAATCGAAACTTACATGCCTCCTCAATATCATCTTGTACAACTTCGGTCCTGGGCCGTTCTCACCACATGATTGGGGTTGCCCAGCTAGCACATCCCAGCAGTGGGTGGAATTCCCTGCCCCCATGGCGTACTGGACGTCCTGCGCTGACTGCTAAGCATTGCACTTCAGTTTTCGAGGAAAGACAAAGGAAGTACTCACAGAACACACAAGCAGTGAGTGATTGACAGGTCAAGCAATGAAGGATTATCGCGCACCGCACTGTAAACAAATACTTCTCTGATCGATAAACACACTTAGACGAGACACCCGAAACTGAAAAGACATGCAGTCAGCAACCGCAAAACAAGCAGACACATCCAAAGCAAATGCTCAGAAACCACAAGACAGAATAAAAAGTGAACTGGTGGAGCCCCGGTTAATTTCCTTCGAGATGAGGATTCTCTTAGGATTGATGCGAAAAATGTAATCAGCAGTCTCTCATTCTATTTTGCCAGGCTTCCCGTGCCCATCCGGCTCTCCCCTGGCTGGATCCGGGTTACTGCACAAGCTCTGGACGTGATTGATACAGTCTGGACTCAATCAAGCATCCAGCAGCATTAATCAGTTCAAGAATGTGATCAGGGGGTTCCAGATCTCTTCGTGGGTATGTGAGAATGTCCTTTTCCTTGGCACTAAGGTGATACCATTGTTGCTCTCCAGAGATGAGCAAGGTATTCTGGCGCATCCCTGGCTGACCTGAGCTTCATGTGGCTTTGATATCACTGGGGTACTAGATTACCCTTCGGCCTTTGGTTCAGCTCTTGTCGAGGAAGCTTATTGGTAGATTGCCTTGGGAAGTGTATTCCCTGGTTTGTGAATAACTGTGATCATGTATGGTTTCCCTTGTCAGCCTGTTTGGTCAATGCTGACGCATTTTGGGTGTTCCTTATATGGCTTGGACAGGCTTGATTTTCTGTGTTCTTATTGGCCATGCTGTGTGTAGGCAGGTTTGCATGTCATTTCCCACACTGTTGAAAAATAAATTTTCAGATCTGCAAAGGTTGTAAATTCAAAATATTAATTCAACATCAACCTGTTCACATGGGGACAAGCCACTCAGCTGTTCCATGGACGGGAAGGTATTCACTCGGGGATCAATCCTTATGGCACGCAAATGACTTCAACAAAGGGAGAGAAGATTTGTCTTCTCTGTTTGGTAAGCGATTATCTTCACAACACCGTCTAATGTCATCCGATCGACATGACACTGGAGAGACACCATTCGTCTGTTCTGTGCATGAGAAGGGATTTATTAATTCAGCAAAGCTTTAGATAAAGAAGAATGGGCACACTGTAGAGAGGCCTGCACTGACTGTGGAAAGAGATTCACCTGGTCATCTCTATTCAGTGAGCACGAGCATATTCACACGAGCGATAAATATTTACTTGCTCCTTGCCTGGGAAATGATTCACTTGGGTCTCCAATCTCCGCAGATATGGACTTGTTCCCACAAATGCGAGAAAATCTTAATGATCTGACTTTGAAAAGGGCTTAAGGAGTAGCAATGATGTGATGGGACACCAGAAAACGCATGAGAATCCCTGCAAGTGCAGCAACAGGCCCTTCGGCCCAACAGGTCCACACAAGCCCTCCAAAATGCACACAGACCCATAACCCTCTCTTATATTTACCCCAACTATTAACCTACGGTATGGGTAATATATCATGGCCAAGTCACCTAACTGGCGCACCATTTTGTATTGTGGGATGAAATTTGAGGACCTGGAGGAAACTCACGCAGACACGTGGAGAACGTGCAAACTCCGCACAGACAGACCTCCCAGGCTGGAATCGAAGCCAGCCCCTCATGCTCTGAGCCAGAAGTGCTAAACACTGAGCCAACATGCATGGAAAGGCAGTTAATTTGCACTGTGGGTAACTTGGGATTCAAATACTCATTCGCACGTGTGACAGCCGATTCAGGTGGAATCTGTTTCGCTCAGTTGGCTGCTTTGTTGGCTTATAAAGCAGTGTGATGCTCGCAGCGTGGTTCCAATTCCTATCACTGGTTTGAGGTTAATTTAAACGTCGTTCTTCACTAAATATTCTCTGACCTGTGGGCAGGTGGTGCTCTGGTTAAATCACCACCAGCCCCTTCTTTCTCAAATGAAGGCTGCAGCCTCTGCGGTCTGGTAAGATGGTAATAGTGCAAATAATCCAGTGAGGTCGCATGTGAATGCGATATAGTGTTATTGCATCGAGAATTGAACTGTGTTCATTCTGTCAGCAGGGTTTTACTTCATTGGATGTGTTTAATCTCTTTAATTGATTTGGTGTTTAATTGTTCAGTTTTCAATCACATCAAATTCAAAGAATTTTTCCCCTGATTTCTGTACAATTAGAGGAGACTGGTAGATATCCAGTAACTGCCCTGTTCTTGATCCTCTTCTTCATTGTTAAGTGTGGATTTGTACTAAAAATATTTCGATACATTCAGTATTTCTGAATGCTCTTCACATCTAAATGAAGACCTTGTAAAGTGTATTCACTTATATCCGAGAAACAACAATCCAACAGTGAGAGCACAAGATTCTGTTCTCATCAGCGTGACCATGTTTGTGGGACCTCAACTAATGGAACCTTATAAAGCATTTCCCACACTGCGTCATTAAAACAAATTATTGTCACAGTGAACCCGTTGGTGTATCAGGAGGGTGGATGGCTTAAGTGCATCCTTTCCCCAATTCAGAACATACGAATGTCCTCTCGCCAATATGAATTCGCTCGTCTTTCAGTAAATTTGAGAAACGTCAGAGCAGGTGAATGGTCTCTTTCCAGTGTGAACGCTCTTGTATTTCAGCAGATTGCCTGAATCAATTAATTGCTTCAAATCACAGCGGACGAATGGTCTCTACTCTGTGTGAACTCACTGGTGTCTCAGCAGACTGAATGACTGACTGAATGCTTTCCCATTCTTCGAACAGGCGAATGGTCGATGTCCACTGAGTTCGCAGATGTAATGTGAGATCAAATGACGGCCTGAACCCAATCCCTCTGTGATAACACTTGAATGGTTTCTCATCAACGTGAACACATTGATGGTACAGCAGTTCGTGAAAACTTTTAAAGCGTTTTCCATACTCTGGACAATTAAATGGTTTCTTCTCCATGTGAACCCACTGGTGAGTCAGCAAGTAAGAACACTGAGTAACTCCCTTTCCACACTCAGAACACTTGAATGGCTTTTCCCCGGTGTGGTTGCACTGATGAATTTTCAGGGCAGACAAGTAATTGAATCGCCACCACATTTCCGCAGTTTCTCTCCAGCCCCCCTCCAATTATGTATCGATAGTTCAGATAGCGAATGCTTTCACTCCACAGTGAATGTAACATTCTGCTTTCATTTTCAAAGGCCGGTGAGGTTCAGGGTACATGGAACAAAGCAACTCCATCAAATTCTGATATGATGCTTCGTTTCAGTTTCCCAAATGCAAATCCTCATCTTTGATACCCGTCAAATAAATCCAGGAATATCTCAGTAAGAGAGAACTCCTCAAAACACCAAAGCGTATGATTTTCATTCTTCGTCGGATGCGGGTACTCCAGAACAGGTCAGCATTTATTGTTCATTCCTGATTTGACTGGACAAGATGTTGATGAGTTGCTTTCTTGAACCATCGTTTCCGTGTGCTGTCGGTAGACCCAAATTATAGGGGAGTGAAATGCACAATTTTGACCCGGTGATTCTGGAGGAACGGCAATATATTTCCAGTGCAGGATGGTAAGTGGGTTGCAGGTCTTTCTTATCTATCTGCTACCCTTTTCCTTTTGGATGGAAGTAGTTGTGAGTTTGTAATGTACAGTTTAAGGACCCTTGGTGAATATCTGCAGCGCATCTTATGGATGGTGCAGACTGCATATCTGAGTGTTTGGTTGTGGTGGGAATGGATGTTTGTCGATGTTTTATTAGTTGTGTGTTGCTGCTCAATTCAGTTGCTCTGTTCTGGACGGGTATGAGCTTTTCAGTTTTGTTGCAACTGCACTAAGGAATCCTCAACAAGGTTGTGATTTAAATGTCTCTTGCAACTCAGTTGCTGACTAATCCGCTGTGCTTCTCCTGTGCATTGTTTCTTTAACACTGAAATCATCCAGGCGAACAGGAAGTATCCCATCATGTCACATTCTATGTTGTAAAGCAGTCAACAGTTGGTCGGGAAGGAACAAAAGAAAGAGAAGAACATTTGTTCAATGAGGTGAATAACGCTCTTGCTCGGAGAGTGAACAGCTGTTCGTGAAGACTGCAGGTGACAAATCATAGGTGGCGTGTAGTCACGGGCTATGTGTTAGACAGGCTTTAGGGGGTCAAGAAAATCTCTGACTATGTCCCGCTCTTGTGGCCACAATGCTATATGGCTGCTAAAGTTAGCTTCTCAAAGACATTGTGACTTTCACTGCACCAAAGAAGGACTTTGGACCCATCTTGCAAATGTCCATCATGAAGCAACGATCCATTGTCATCCCGTGTTTTTCAGAAATTGGTCTGGATCCTTAAGCGCTGTGGCACTACAAGTGATCAACGAACTATTTTCCTAATTCAACCACCTCCCCGCCCTTGTCCGCCTTCCCCAGGAAACATTCCCTCCGATGCACCGTGGTGCACTGTGCCTTCTCTCTCAACAGCCCCATGGAAGCTTTCCCTAAAATTGCGGAATATTAGATTAGATTACATTACAGTGTGGAAACAGGCCCTTCGGCCCAACAAGTCCACACCAACCCGCCGAAGCGCAACCCACCTATATCTCTACATTTACCCCTTACCTAACACTACAGGCAATTTAACATGGCCAATTCTCCTGACCTGCACATCTTTGGACTGGAATATGTGACACATCCATTCATAGAACATGAGAACGAGGAGCAAGACTATGCCATACGGGCCTTCGAGACTGCTTCGCCATTCAATAAGATCATGCCTGATTTTTCCATGGACATACATCCATTAAACCAACCTCTGAATATAATCATTACTTCCTTTAATATTCAAACAAAAATCAGCCCTAACTTAAAAAAAACATTTATTGATGTATCATCAACTCCTTCGTTGGGCAAGCAGTTCCATAGAGTAACAGCCCTCTGGTTGAAGAAATTCCTTCTCAATTCAGTCGTAAATCGGCTCCTTATAATCTTGAGGCTTTGCCATCTTGTTCTCGTTTCATCCACCAATGGAAGCATGCTCTCTACTACAATCTCACATATGCCCTTCAAAATTTTATATGTTCCCATAAGATCCGTCCTCATTCTTCTGAACTTTCGATATAATCCTATTCCACATAGTCTCCTGTCATCAGCGAACACCTTTAAATCCGGAATTCCAACCGCCAGAATATTGCCCATTAACCCAATATTTCAATGTTCCTCTGCAAATTTTCACTGTCCTCCGCACACTTTGCTCAGCTCCTCACCTTTGTGTCAACCACAGGCATTGACACGATGCGCATGGCTCCAATTTCCAAACCATTCATATAAGTTGTAAGTAATTGCGGTCCCAGTACCAATCCCTGAGGCACACTGTTGATGGTCAATAGAATAGCACTGATTTATTCCCGCTCTCCGCTTCCTGTTGCACAAACAATCCAGAATCCATTCTCATACTTTACCTTTAACAGCATGCATCCATTTGCTGTCAGCCCCTGAACGGCACCTTGTCGATGGCATTTTGAAAATCAAGGTACACCAATTCACTGGGTCCCGTTATACACCATACTCATAATGCCATCATAGAATTCGAAAAGAGTTTGAAGGCATGACCTGTCCATCATTAACACATGCTACCTCTGTCCAATTTCTGTCGAGATGCCCTGCTATTCCTTCCTCAATAATAGACTCAAGAAATGTCTGCACTACAGAGGTTAAACATACTTCTATAATGTCGGGGAATGCATCATGGTGGGTTGCGCTTCGGCGGTCGGTGTGGACTTGTTGGGCCGAAGGGCCTGTTTCGACACTGTAAGTAATCTGATCTTATTCCTCATATTTTGTCTTCCTCCCTTTTTAAACAGTGATGTCATATTTGTGTTTTCCAATCAGCTGGGACTGCCCCAGAGAACAACGATTTTTTTAAAAAATACCGCCAGCGCCCTTCTTTTTAACACACCATCGGGTTTAATACCCTGTGATGCATTCCATCACGGCCTGGAGATGTAACCATCCTTTGCTAAATTAGCTCTAACAATCCAACACTAGCTCTTTTGTTATAATGACTGTTCCCAGGTCGTCACCAACCGTCATCACTTTGTCAATTACTGGCATGTTATTAATATCCTCCACAGTGAAGACCGATGCAAATGCCTGTTCAATGTCACGGCTATTTCCGCATATCCCATAAGTAAATGCTCCTTCTTATCCACGAAAGTGCCAACGTTTACTTTTGCCACTCTTTTTCATTTTATATTTTAACAGAAACTTCTGCTATCGATCTTTATATTCTGTGCTAATGTTTAATGCCATGTTCTTTCTCTCATTTTCTCTGCATTAAATTCAATTTGCCACCTCTTAGCCTAGCCCTGCAGCATACATGTGTCCTTATGTAACCTACAATATCCTTCAGCAATATGCACAACTGAACCGAACTTAGTGTCGTCCGTAAATTTACTACCCCATCCTTCTCCGCCCTCATCCAGGTTGTTTATAAAAAATGACAAAACGCTTTGAACTCAAAACAGATCGTTGCAGTACACCAAAAGCAACTGAATTCCAGGATGACGTTTTCCCATCAAGTATCACCCTCTGTCTTCTTTCAGCTGGCTAATTTCTGGTCCAAAGCACGAAATACTCCTCAAGACAATACCTCAGTATTTTGTGCAGTCACCTACCATGGCGGAATTTATCAAACGGCTAACTGAAATCCAAACGTGCATTACATGAGCGGCTTTATCCTCATCTATCTGTTGAGTCACCTGGCGAGTTTTCACAAGATTTGTAGCTCAGGTTTAGCTTCCAGATGACGATTTGCTCTTTGAGCTGGAAGGCCCTCTTCCATACATTTCGTTATCCTCCTGGGTAACATCTTCAGTGGGCCTTCCGGCGACGTACTGTTCATGATTTCTGCTTTCCATTTACATGTTTGGGGTTCTTTGGGTTGGTCATGTCAGTTCCTGTAGTGATTTCATTTCCTGTTATTTTTCTCAGTGGGTTGTAGATGGGGTCTATCTCGATGTGCGTTTTGATAGATTTCCGGTTGGAATGCCATGCTTCTCGGAATTCTCGTGTCTGTCTCTGTTTCACTTGTGCTCGGAGGAATGCGTTGTCCAAGTCAAAGTGGTACCTTTCTATATCTGTGTGTAAGGATACCAGTGAGAGAGGGTCACGTCGTTTTGTGGCTAGTTGATGTTCATATATCCTGGTGTCTCGTGTTCTGCCTATATGTCCACATGTAAAACCTGATGACATTTACAAAATACCGCGAAGGAACTGTAACAAACACTACATTAGACAAACACGACAGTGGACTGAGACAATATATCCATCCTAGGACAAGCCAAACAGATGCATCCAGAAGAATTCCTCAATGCATGGCATTCTGACAAGAAATCCACCAACAAACACTTCGAGCTCGACGCCAGAGACGACCCCCTGAGGAAAAAGAACAGGAATGACATCACCAACGGAAATGACGTCATCAACGCAAAGAAACCCAAACATATAAATAGAAAGCAGGAATCATGAACAGTGCTTCGCCTGGAGACCCACTGAAATTGTTACCTAGTTGGGTGATGAAACGTCTGGAAATGAACTTTCCAATTCAGTGAGCAAACCGACATCTAGTTTAATGACCTACTCAAAGAACTTAATAATGTTTGTGAGACTCGACCTCCCATTCACAAAATCGGCTTGACTGTCCCTCATAAATTTATTCCAATCGAGATGATTACAAATCTTATCTCTTAGAACTTTTCCAACACTTTACCCACAACCGACGGAAGGGTCAATGGTCTATAATTTCCATGGTTTTCTCTACTTCCCTTCTTGAATGAGGGAACAACGTTTGCTATCCTGTAGTGTTATGATACTTTTCCTTTGGACAATGACAACATAAAGATCAAAGTCGAAGGCTCGGAAATCAGATTCTTGGTTTCCCAGAGAATCCTTGGATAAATCCCATCCGGCCCACGGGAACATATATATTTTCACATTTTCAGAGTTTGTAACACCTCGTCCTTGGGAACTTCAATCCGATCTCGTCTAGGAGCCTGTTTCTCAGTATTGTCCTCGACAACATTTTGTTTTTCCAGTGCGAATTCTGACGAAAGATATTGCTTTTGCGCTTCCCTCATGACTTCTGACTCCACGTACTACTTACCAAGACTGTCCTTCATTGGTCATATTTTATTCCATTGATTGTTTTAATCCTTATATATCTATGGAGAGCTTTAGGATTTTCCCTCATCCTATCTGTGAACAAATTCTCAGCTCCTCTCTTGGCTCATCTTCAGTCTCTCCTCAGGACTTTCCTGTTTAACTTGTAACTCTCAATGGCCCGAACTGAGCCTTCACATCTCATGCTAACACAAGCCTTCTTCATCTTAATAAGAGATTCAAATTCCGTAGTAATCATGACTCCTGCGCTTGACAATTTCCTCCCTCTCTGACAGGGACATAGTTATCAAAGACACACAGAACCTGCTCCTTGAATCAGCTCCACTTTTCTATTCTGCCCATTCCCTGCCGTTACCTTGTCCAACCTGTGCAAGCGTAATCTTATCTAATCGCATTGCAATTTTCTTTACCCCAGCAGGAACGCTTGCCCTCTGGTGTATTACTATCCCATTGAAAAGCTCAAGTAAACATAACTGAATTTTGATAACTTTTACCAAAGTGCTTACCTACCGCCAAATCAAACACCTTGCCGTGTACATTGCCCAGCATCAAATCTAATTTGACCTCTCCACTTGTTGGCCTGTTCTATTGCACAGTATTTAAATAATTTATCGCAGATACTCAATACTCTCCTCGTCAAGGCTACCCTGAATGAGCTGCTTCGACCGATTGACATGTTGTTGAAAATCCTGCTTGAGAATTGCCATAGCATTTTTTCAGGTGTTATTTATGCCTTTGTTTACTGCCCTCCCCAATGTGATCTTAAAATATGGAGGCGGATAGACTCCGACAATCAGTGACATTTTCTTCTTAGAACTTCTACTTTCCTCTCAAATGGATTCAACCTTATTCTCCATAGAACGTATATCATCGGTCAGCATAGGTCTGAGGTTGTCCTTGAATGTTTGAGTTACACCACCTTCCTGTCCTTCCAAATTGTCTCATGCCCGTGAATATTTCCCTCCCAGTCTTGACTATGCTGTCTCCATGCCTCTGCAATGTCTACTAAATCGTATTTGTTCGTGATAATTTATGTCGTTATATCTCCAACCTTCTTCCGCAATGTACGAGCATTCAGGTATAGTGCCTTTATGGTCGCTTTCTTACCCATTGATTAACAGCATCTCTAATACTATCGTCTACGCTATCCTTTCTTCATGCTTCTTGCTTCTCCTCACTTGTCCATTTCTGAACTCCCTGCTTAGTACACAAGTGCTCAAATACACCTTCCACGTGAAGCAACATTTTCCCTACACTTTGCACAATCCAGTCGAATAGATTCGCTGCTCTTATTGTGGTCGCCACCACCTTGGGAAATGAAGTGTGGACCGAATGACCGTTTTGCCAAATACCAAGTTCTATCGCCAAAAATGTCCCTGAGCTTCAAGGTGACTGCTCCTTTCGCAAAGAACCATGTTTCCAAGCCAACGTCTCTATCTCAGGCTTACTGCAGTGTTCCACCATAGCTCAGCGCATGCTGTAAAAGCAACAGACGATTTTCTGCTTGAGGATCCCGCAACCCTCCATATCAATTTCCGTCATTTCAGAGGCCTGCTGTCTCCCATATCCTGGCCCCCGACACACCCCCAGGCCTAGTTATAGCAAAGCAGCCATTATACACTACCTATGGTTAGTCATAAACAGTCTCTATGAACAGTTGTTAATGCTCCAAACAAATCATTATCAATTCCTATGCCCAACTGTTAGTTTCTCTCTTTCGGCTCTATCCCGACATCTTGTTTTCTCCGAATTACTGCGCCCCATCATATCTTCTGCATGTATACGAAAATTTTCCAGGAAACCATCAGTGCTAAGGACGGCGTCACTGGACCGAAAATGTAATCTCCGATTTGTCTTTCCAACATCTTTTGGTCTTGCCCCTGAGGAAGCTTGATACTGTGCTTGTGTAATGACCGCCTGCACATAAGTCACAACTGTGTTAATCCTGAAAAGTTCTCTTGTTGATGAATCCCATTATAATGTGAGCCATTGGCATCGACTTCGTGGGTTAATAAATATAGAAATCATGTGCTTGGATTTGTGCCGCAGTTCTGTTCTGGATATGGTAAACAACAGAGAGCAAAATCTCCGTCATGTCAGATGGGAACAGATGGGAATCTCCACAAGCGGTGGAATTCACTGAATGATTTTCAGTTAGAGAAAATTCAAACAATTTCTCACTATAATACCCTGTTCCTATCAAAGCAAAGTGTTTTATAACCACAAAGACTTAATACAGCGTTTTTGAATTAAAATATCTGAATGATCTCCCTCCAGTGTGACAGTACAGTTGTGTCAGCAAATGGGATAACTGAGTGAATCACTTTACTTGTTCAGCTAGTGATCATTCCTCTTGTGGAAAGATATAGGGGCAGAATTCAGGAAGAGGGATGGAAAGGTTCCGAAGAAGTGCGATATAGCGACTGAGGAAGTGTTCTTGGTTCTGACCGGCTTGAAGTGAGCATATTCCCAAATCAGGACGTACTTGTATCTTATGTTCCTCTCTGTGACAAGGGAGGAAATTGCAGGTGTTCTGAGCAATGTTTTACTTTCCTCTTGGGGTTTGTAGTGGACTGAACTAACGCAGTTCAACTTCCAGCAAGATTGGGAGAGATAAACCAGAGAATCACACAGCAGTGAGTCTCACATCAGTTAAAGGGTACCTTTTGGAGCAAACCCTGAAGGAGAGAGTTAACGCCACTTGTCCATGCAAGGTTTCATCAGGAAGAGTCATCACGGTTTTGTTACAGAATGTCATGCCTAACAGATTGGATGAAGTATATTTTATTGGCAAGTGATCGTTTTTTTTAACGAGGGCAGTAAAGTTGATGTTGTTTGTGTGGTTTACAAGAAAGCCTTTAACACGACACCACACTGGAGACTGGTAAGAGGATAAAAGTGAAAAGGGATTTAAGGTCTCCTGGCACGTTGGATCCAAACTTAATTTGCTGGTGGTAGGAGACACAGGATGGTGATGAAGGCTGTTTGTGTGATTGGAACTGGCATTCAATGGTGTAACACAAGGATGAATGCTGGGTCCCATGTCGTTTGTGAATGTGTGTAAAGAATATAGAACAAGTTAGTAGGATTTGAGAAGCAGAGTTGTCGATGATACGAATATTAGCAAAGTGGTTAATAGTGAGGAAGAAGGTCTTAGGATGGAGGAGCTCAGAGATGGATTTGTCAAATGTCAAATTCAGATAGGGGATGTTGAAACTAACCATGAAAAACGTGAGGTGATGCACATTGGAAGTAACACATGAACGGATGACTCAATGAATGGCAGGACACGCGGAAACCCAGAGGAACACGGAGACTTTGCATGTTGGGCCACAAGTCCGTCAAGGCAGCAGAACATCGTGACAATCACAACTTTATCAGTAAAGGCAAAATTTATAAAAGCAGATAAAATGGTGTCACAAGTAGACAAAATGGTGAAGAAAGTACGTGGCACGCTTTTTGTCATTCGTCAGAAAGTCGATTATCCAAGTTGGAATGTCATGTTGTGGCGATATAGAGCATTGGTGAGATCACATTTAGAATACTGATTGCAATTATGGTCAACTTCTACAGGAAGGATTTTGTGAAAATAGAAACTGTCCACGAATGGTTTACAAGGATTTTGCGGGGACCTGAGAGCTGGATTTAAGCGTGGAGATGGGGTAGGCAGGAGCTTTTTAGCTAGAATGTTCCAAGCAGCGCGTAAGGTTCTCACCGTTTATAAAATCTTGGCGGGTATGGATAGGCAACTGGCCTAAATCGTTTGCGCAGAATGATGAAGTTCAAAACTAGAGGGCAAAGGTTTATGGTGACAGGCACTGAGAAACACTAAGTAAATTATAGAGAGTGAGATAATGATGGTTGATTTCCAAAAGGCATTGCTTCAGCTCAGTCTTCGGTTTTAAAAATAAACATTTTTTTTCGTGAATGTCATTTGGTAGTTAAGTCGTGAACTGAAAGTTAGGGGTGCTAAAATTGAGTGATGAACCGATGAATAAATGAGTGTGTACAATATTGTCCAATGCACTATGAAATGGAGAATGCCATACTTATAAGGAACAATCAACAAAGATCATTTGAATTAAATGTGATGTTGCAGGACTCTGAAATACACACCGAACTGGCAGTGCTGGGATATGAGTCACATTAACTTTTCTGCAGGAGAATCAACAGATTCGGAATGCAAAATTATATGTTTCATCTGGTCAGCAGTGGCGAAGCCAATATATATTCCTCCATTCCCATCAGCACTTGACAAGGTGAGCATGCATTGCCTGATCGAAACATTCCAGTTCATTAAACTCGTTTTTCTGTTTAGAAACAGAATTTAGCAGTTATTGAACTGCTGCTTTCTCTTTTCCTTTACCAATTTTAATATCCAAACATTCAGTTGAACTGACAGGATGCTGAATTCTACAACAATTATTTATTTTCTCTCAGACATTCAGCCTCTGCATTTATCTTTCTTTTGCGATCTGAATGATCTGATATTTATGGGGAAATGAATGTTGCAGTTTGTCTCGCAAGCGATAGAAGAATCAACTGAGTGGTGACAGGTGCATCTTAATTTTCCTATGCAGATAAGCTGAGGTGATGTCGAGTTAAAAGTGTGGATCCGAAAAAGTACACCTGGGAAGGCATCATCCATGGAGTAGGAAAGTCGATTTTTCGAGCATAAGGTCTTCGTCAGAAATGTCGGAAACATTGACACTCCTGGTCCTCCGATGTTACCTAACCGCTGTGCTATCTAGCGGCATCCTTCCTGACTCTAATCTCTCGCATCTGCAATCCTCGCCTTCTCCTCAGGTGTGGTAGTGTGAGATACTGTTCCTGAGATGTAACAACATGTTCATAATGATAGGTTTGATATGCGGTTGGAAGGTCATCATTGATGCAATTCATTCTCCCCCTCCCAATCTGACAAGCACATGCAGGTCCTGTGCCACCTTCATTGACATTCCCTCAGCACCTGACACCTGAAAGAAGAAGGCCTCATCTTCCGCTTGGGCCCTTGATGCCAGATGGGATCACCAGTTTCCTCATTCGCCCTTCCCTGACATTATTCTAGTTTCATGATTCCAACTCAGCATTGCCCTCATGACCTGCACATCACCTTTCCAAACGATCCGCTCCACCTCCTGTCAGAACCAGTATCTTATTCTCCACCTTTATCTTCTCATCGCATTCTCAGCTATAACGCCCCCAAACCTCCTAAACCGCCCATTTATCTCTCAGCTCCCACGGCCACGAACATCATTCCTGATTAAGGGTTTATGACCGAATCATAAAATCTCCTGCTCCTCACCTTCTGCCTGACCTGCTGTGTTTTCTATCACCACACTGTCGACTCTGAGTTCTAACATCTGCAGTTCTCACTTTCTCCACGGGGCAGTGTTGTGTAAAAGTCACATTATTGGAAAAGTGCAGTTTCTGTGGTTTTCTAAGTAGTTAATTTCATTTGCCCAATTGGCTCTCGCTGGAGTATTGTGTGGCTTTCTGCAAATATCATTACAGCAGGGATGTGATTGCATTGGTAACGGTGCAGAACAGATTTACCAGGATATTGTCTGTTCGAAGAGTTTCACTTATGAATATAGTTTGGGCGGACTGGGCTCTCACAACGATGTTCTCTTTTATTTAAAAAACGGAGCTGTTCTTTTCCTCAAGGATAATGTGTCTTGATATCTTTTTTTATCAAAGGCGTTGTAAAACAGTTCAGGCTCAAAATCGGATGAAGTGTTACAGAGATAAAAGTGTTCGCTGAGAGACCTTTCGTTTCTCCGTAAACAGCTGAGGCTTAAGGCCAAAGATTTAATGTTTTAGAAATGAATTGTATAATGGAAAAGGAGTGGTCATTCTGGAAAGCTGGATTCCGGTTTTGAGATCCTGCAGCAGTGGTGCACGAACTAACAACCTCTCTCCTTCTGCCCTTCTAATTTTTTACCTATAAGCTTCTGTTTCATTTTTACTGTGTTTAAGGTTCATTTTTTTTAGGATTGTTGTGTATTTTCAGAACAGCATAAGTAAGTCTACTTTGGATAGAGTAAGTTCTGTGGGTATTCTATATTCTGTTTTTTGATTTTCAATCCGTCATTTTGTAAATAATTTTTGTAACTAGCTTCCTCGGGTAATTTTCAATGTACACTTAACGAAAAATATATAACGTTACGGTCTGGGTTGTCTGCTTAATAACATTTTGAATGTTTTAACCTCGTCCGTAACAAATTGGGAGGTAGTTTATGGATTAAAAGAGCAACTGAAAGGTGCTTGCGTCTTTATTTCGGGTGTTGATTTGGATTGGGGTAGACAATGCCCAGGAAAGCAATGTCTCATTTAGGTACAAATAGTTGTCTGGCTATGGACGATGTAAAGTTGGTAGTCTTACATAAAATAATTCAAGCCTAGCTTCTGGAATTAGCAGAAATGCTGGGGTTGTATTTGTCTATTTCTGTGAGGAAAGGAGAGATCATTCCCGCAATCGCTCAGCATTTAACTAAGCTGGAAAATCCATAAGAATCTGTAGAGATGGTTTAAAGTTATTTGAAAATGAAGCAACTTGAGTTAGACGCGATAGATAATTAAAGGACACCAGATTTGAAGCAGTTTCAGATACGATTTCAAGGAGAAAGAGGGAAGAAGACAAAGCAGCAGAGCAGAGAGAAAGGGAGACAGGGTTTGATCTTCAGAAATTGGCAATTATTAAAGGAATTCACCTTAAAAGGCTGGAGATAAAGGCTGAAGATAAGCTTACTCTGGACGAGCATATTGTTAAAACGGCAAGGTTAGCAGCTGAAATGGCGGATTGTTATGAAGTTGTCCATAAAACAAGGATGGGCTTCCAGAATCATTTTAAGTCTGAGTGATCGAAATTGGGGCAAAGAGAAATCCTCACTTGGAAAGGGAAATTTAAATCTCTGTGAAGATCATTATCACAGGGTAAATAGGAAACCTTTGAAGGGAACAAGATCTCAGATTTTCATTGCAATATAGTAGGCCACATGAAATCAGTGTTGGAGAACTAAGGAAAGCACTGGAAAGTCAGATGCAGGGAAACAAAACAAGCCTGGATGTTTTGTTGGCATGGCAATAGAAAGCACAGTGGAGGGTGGAAAGCTGCATCAGAGTGCACAAGCCGATCAGAGGTTGGTAAGGGGGAAGTGCCCTTCTGCTTTGATAATATACCTGCAAAGTTAAAGTTTATTTACCTTGGACAGGAGTAGCAGATAGAGAGGTAACAATATTACGGGACACAGGATAGTTTCAGTCTGTGATGCAGAAGGAGGGGGAAACATGTACTCCTGAAGAACTTTGTACACGGGGATTCATGGTGGGATGAAAAATTGCTGAGTTATGTACATTGAGGAGAGAGTGGGCAGAAAAGAGTGGGGAATTTCTGGTGGGAGTTCTGGAAAAACTCTCAGCTCCAAGAATACAATTTGTGCTTGCAAGTGATATAGCTCAATCACCGGTAAGCATGCTGCCTACACCAGTTGAAAAGCCAGTCAAGATGCAAGCAAGTGTCGCAATGCAGGACGTTTATCAAAGGAATTTTCCCAGATTGTGTATTAACGCGATCACAGAGTCAGAAGCTGAAGCAGGGGCAATCAAATGGCACGGATTCGGAAGCTGAACTATGATTACAACGTATTTTTTATCAGATAATTGGACACAGCAGGGAACAAGCGTTAAAAATGCAAGTATATTCAGCACTATTATGCTACTGAGTTACAGCAGAAAGATGAATAATTAAAGCAGTTGGATCAGAAGACATGTACTTTGAAGTATAGTGAATGCATCCCTGTGTGATATTACTTAGCAAATGATATGTTAAGGAGGAAATGGAGAGCAACACATATTCAAGCAAGTGAGAAATGGGCAGAACATTTTTTTCCTGGAGGGTACAGAAAAGTGGTGCTGCGAGTGCCGCATGTGCCACAAATTGGAGTTTACTTAGGCGTGAGGAGAACGGAGGCTAAAGTACAAAGACATTTTTACTGGCCTGGATTGCAGAGGAATGCATTTGAATTTTACCAGACGTACCATACATTTCACCTAATAGGAAAACCATGGGATATAACAAAGCCTGCACCTTTAATACCTATTCCTGCGTTCGAGGAATCTTTCGTCAGTGTCTTCATTCATTGTGAAGGTTACCAACATCCAACAAGCGATGGGAATAAGTGTTAATTAACAGAAATGGATGTAATGACGAGATTTCCAAATGTTGTTCAATAGTGCAATATGACAGCTAAAAGGATTGTGGAATAATTACGATTTTTTTACAAACTAGATTAAGACTACCATCAGAGATACAATTAGCTCAAGGGTTAAACTTCACATGCAAACTTTTCAAGGAGTATACAGAGAGCTTGGAAATAAAACGATTCAAATCTACTGTGTACCATCCAGAATCACAAGGTGCACTGGAAAGGTGACGTAAATTATTAAAGACTATGTTGAGGTTTTATGATTCGGAGTCGCCAGATTATTTCCATAAGGGAGTTGCGTCAGTGCTGTTTGCGATCTGAGATGTACCAAAAGAATCCACCAAACTAAGTCCATCTGGAACCAATTTTGGGCATACAGTAAGAGGATCCTCAAAATTTATGAATGAAAAATTAACAAGTCAGATTACAGAGACCATGCATTTGGACGATGTGTCAAATTTTAGACTAAATAATGTTGGGGAGTTGTTGAGACATTATTTAAAAGTATCGCAGCAAATGGTGAAGCAGGAAGTGTATGAGAACTCAAAAAATCACAATTTTGCCGCTGGGAATAATGTATTTATTAAAATTGCATTAATCGGTGAAACTTTAAAGCAAGGTTTAGAAGACCTTGTCAAATTGAGAGGAAATTGCGTGAGGTTAGCTACTTGATAGGGACTCTAGGCATGAAAGACTCTCACAGAATGTGCGATGGGAATATGTTCTAACGGTATTTTGGGTGAGAACGAACGCAAGAGGAGAATGTGTTATTGACGACGACACACTGGGAAGAACCAATGTCAGGGAATTCTGCATTGGACGTTCCTGAAATAAAATTGGACAATGCAAAAGTTGTCCAAAATTGGTAAAGTTATTCAGTTATCTTGCAGAAGAAAATCGGAAGAGTTATTAATCTTGCATGGGGAGATCTGCTGAAATATACTGGGAATTAATAACTTAATTGTAGATGATGTAAATATACGACATGCTGTTCTGACTTTGGAACATCCTCGCAGGCATAACCCTTTAAAGTTGTACAAGTTCATAAGGAGATGTCACGTATGCTCCAAAATGGCAGATCCGAAGTGAGTTTCAATGAATAGAGTTCACCCATCATCCAGGTTCCAAAGCCAGATAAGACCCAACAGTTATGTGTGGACTATCACAAAATCAATGTTGTTAGAAAGACTGATGCATATACATATCTGCAGTTGGAGGACTGTGTGGAAAAGATTGGAGGAGCAACTTACATTTCGAAGTTGGACTTCCTGAAAGGTTACTGGTAGTGAACTTTGTCAGAAAGATCAAAGGCAATTTTATAACACCAACTGGACTGCAGAAATTTAAAGTAATGCCGTTTGTACGGAAACACTTCAGCCACATTTCAGAGCTTAAGTGACAGGGTAATTGTCGGATACGCAACTGTGTGGTGTACATTATGCCTGGTGACTATAAGTCTCTCATGGATTGAATATTTACAGCATTTATCTGGCTTCTTTGATCGAATTCGGAAGTCAAACTGATTTGTACCTAGCTGAAAGTGAATCTGCCAAAGCCAAAGTCTCCTTCCTGGGATATGTCGTTGAACACGGACAAATAGCCCCACGGGATGTGAAATCGAAAGTTACAGGGGCCTTTTACACATTGTTGACGAAAAGAGCATACTACGGTTCCCCGAATTGATTGGCTTTTACTGAAAGTTTGTCCTGAATGTTAACAGTGGGACTGCTCAACTCACCGAATTGTTAAAAACAGGTAAGAAATTTCAGTAAACACAAGACTTTCAAAATGTATTTGACAGCTAAATACTTTATTAACCATTGCTAAAGTATCAGTCACACCACGTACACGAAGGCTTTCAGGGTGCCTATCGATGCCAGTGGTATGCGTGTCTCTCTTCTTCTGCAACCCTAATTTCGACCTGTAAACCTGTTTCATTATTACTCTCTGTTTATGGTTTAATTGTCAGGACTGTTATGTATTTTTGGAAAAGAATAATGAAGTCTATTTTGGATAGCTGAGTTCTGTGGGTATTCTATATTCTGTTCACTATGTTTCATCCCTTAATATTGTGAATAATTTTCTCTCTGTTTTAAAAACTGAAAGTCAACCGAGCTAAAGTATTCCGAGTAAATTTTACTGTACATTCACCAAAACAAATAACGACGTTACGCTCTAGATTGCCTGCATAAAAATGTTTTGAATCGTGTGACCTCGGCAAAAAAGGTAGTTGTTGTTTTCTCAGAGCAGAGCTGATTGTGAGGAGACATGATTGACGTGTACGAAATAATTAGGAGCTTCGAATTACAGATTGAAGGTAACATTTGCTCTTGATCGACCACCAGGGTTTGTAGATTTCAGATAAGATGCAGAAAGCTTTGAACAGACTGATAGGAAAACTTTATCAGTCAGCGGGTGGTAGACTCTGGAACTCACTCTCAAAAAGATCAGTTGGTCAGTTAACACTTCATTCTTCTCTGATTCCACTGGCCAAAGAGTTTCGAAAAATGCTCAAAGCCGACCATTCCCGCGAGTAACACGTATTCGATCGGTGTCTTTGTGAAATGGAAAGGTGCCCATGAGTAACATGTCCGACGATTCGGCTTCCCTCCTGTGATGACGCTGGAACATTGACTCTCATGTTCTCGGGGACATTTAATGAAGGTATTCTCCTTCCTGAAGATTAGGAACGTTTCCCTTATTTTGGCTTCAGAAAACTCAGTTGTTAGGCTTGATAACAGTCTGCACTTGCCACGAGCCAGGTAAGATTCGAATCTACAATTTCCTAATCCGTAGTCAGGCACGTAACCCATTGTGCCACTGGCCCAACGCACACGCGGTACTTTAAAAGCCGTGATGTTAACACGGACATGGTTAATAGCAGTCATGTTCACCAGTTGAACAAGCGATAAAGATAATCACTGTCACTGCTTCAGTCCCAGATATCTGCATCTGTGGGAAGTGCACCCAACTCAAGTTTCTTGGCAAATGTCGAAGGAAACTGCAAGTGGACGTTGGATCATTCGGGAGACTGAGGAGATAATTGGGAGGAGTTATAGGCAAACCGTAACACCTCAGGTACAAGAAAAAGATCAATGGGTTTCAGTCGGGAAACGAAGAGGGAACTGGCAGACAGTGCATGCATCCACTATGGCCGTGCTGCTCGGTTGCAAGCACAGCATACCGTTACTTATACTTTTGAGGTGGAATGACTTACGAGGGGAAAAACATGGGGTACAGGTCTCTCGCACAGAGTTTGTTCGTGTTGCTGAGAAGGGAAGGGGAGAGAGGAAGAGAGCATTATTTTTGGAGACTTCATAGTGAGGGAAACAGATTGCAGATTCAGTGGGTAGGGGGCACACTTATGAGTAGTGTGTTGCCTCCCAGCTCCCAGGGTTTGTGATGTCTCACATCGTGTTTTTGCGATTCTTAAGAGGGAGGGGGAGTAGTCCCAAGCCATGGTCCACACATGCAACAACAACATAGGTAAGAAAAGGCATGTAGGTATAAGGCAGAAATTCAGTGAGCAAGAGTGACATCTTCGTTCTCGATCAAACAGAGATGTTCTCTCTGATTTGTTACCCATGACACGTCGTACAGAGATGAAGGATAGGGAGAGAGCTTTTGAACATGTAGCTACCAGGATGGTACGGGGACAGGGATTCGGATACATGGACAATTGGTTCTTATTCTGGAGTAGGTGGTACCTCTACAAATAGGATGGTTTTCACCTGAACCACTGGAGAATCAATATCCTGGGGTGGGGGGTGGGGGATAATTTGCTAATGCTCTTCAGGAGGGTTTAAACGAACTCAGCAGAGCAATGTGAACCTGAATTTTAGCTCAAGCTAACAGGAGGTTTTGAGTAGTGAGGACATAAATTGGTTTTCAGGTTTGCAAGAGTGTACTGGCAAGGATGAAGATCGTTTGAAGTGTGTTTACTTAATGGCCAGGTCCATCTGGAATAAGGTAGGTTTACTTATAGCATGGGCTATTGACTGGGACTTCGAAGTTGTGGCCATTTCAGAGACATGAATGGAGCAGTGAAAGGACTGTGTGTTCCTCGTGCCGCAGTTTCGATGTTTCAGTAAGAACAAGGAAGGTGGTTAAGGAGGGCGAGGTGTGGCATGATTAGCCAAGGACAGTATTACGGGAGTGAAAAGGTTATTTGATGAGCACTCTACGGAGCCTACTGAGCTAGAATTGTCTGATATTAGACTCAGGAAAGGGGAGGGCACTGCGAATGGAGTTTTCAGTAGCCCAGTGAAACGTTCCAGAGATATAGAGGAAAAGATTGCAAAGATGATTCTGGATAGGAGTGAAAATAACGGGGTAGCTGTCATGGGGAACATTAACTTTCCAAATATTGATTGGAAAGGTTATAGTTTGAGTAAATCTGATCGGTGAGTTTTTGTCCAATGTGTGCAGGAGGGTTTCCTGACACAGCATATAGACAGGCCGACAAGAAGCAAAGCCACATTGGAATTGGTACTGGGTAATGAACCAAGCTATCTGTTCGATTTAGAGGGAAGTGAGCACTTTGGTAATAGGAATATATATATATTGCAGGACAAGAGGTATTGCTGGGAGAAAGATGATTAGGCGTCAGTTAGGATGCATAGGATGGAGAAATTGTCTGCAGCGGTTCGGTACAACTCAAATCTGGAGCGTGTTCAGGGAGGAGCTACTGCGTGCCTTGATAAGTATGTATGCGTCATTCAGGGAATATGTGGTCGAGTCAAGGAGCCGTGTCTACTGAAGGACTTGAATCTATTGTCAAGAGGGAGAAGGAGGCTTATGAAATGTTCAGGCTCAGATCGGTGTTTGAAATTAAAAACTAGCCAAGAAGAGCCGAAATAGAGAGCTACGTCGAGCGAAAAGGGGACATGCGATGTCTATGGCTGGCAGGATGAAGGAAAACCCTGAAGCTTTTTATTGGCATTTCAGGAACAGATGAATGAGTAGGATACGATTAGAACTGTCAACATTGTCCGTGGAGTCCGAGGAAAGGAAAGGCGCTGAATGAATATTTTCATCTGTGTCAGAAATGAAAAAAGACAATGCTGTCGAGGAGAATACGCAGATACAACCTATTACAGTACACGAAATTGACGTTCAGAAGGAATTTGTGTTGGCAATTCTTGAAAGTGTGAAAAAAGATCTGTCCTTTGGGCTTGATGGGATGTATCCTAGGATTCTCTGGGAATCGTGGGTCGAGATTGCTGAATTTTTAACTGTGAACTTTGTTTCATCTGTGTCTATGTGATTAGTGCGCGAAGACTCAAACTTAGCAAATATTGACCCTTCTCCAAGACAAGGAGCAGAGAAAACATTGGTAACTGTAGAACAATGAGCCTTCGTTTCGTTGTTGTAAAGTTTTGGAAAAAGTTATGAGAGATAGGATTTATGATCATTTAATAAGGAAAAAGTTGATTCGGATAGTTAATTCGATTTTATGAAGAGTATTTTGTGCTTCACAAACCTTGTTGAGCTCTTTGAGAATGTGAGAAAATAGGTGGATGAGGGTGAAGCGTTTGAAATGGTGGATATGGTTTTCACTAAGGCATTGATAATATTCCCCACGGTTGGCTATTGCATAAAATACGGAGGCATAGGATTGATGTTTTTTTTTATCGGAGTGCATCAGAAAATGTGTAGCTGAAAGAAGACAGAGTGGGTAGTTGATGGGAAATGTTCGTCCTGGAGTTCAGAATCTAATGGTATAGCAGAAGTTTTTTTTCGATCCACTGCTGTTTGTCATTTTTATAAATAACCTGGATTAGTGCAGGGAATGATGGGTCAGTAAATTTGCCAATAACACGAAGCTCAGTGGAGTTGTCAACAGCTCCAAATGCTACTGCAGGTTGCAGTGGGACATGAATAATCTGCTGAGCTGAGCTCAGAGGTGGCAAACAGAGATTAATGTGGGAAAATGTGAGGTCATTCACTTTGGAAGGAGCAACAAGAAGAAAGAGTTCTGGGCTAAAAGTAATATTCTTGGAAGTTTAGATGAGCAGAGAGATCTCCGTGCTACTGTGCATAAAACTCTGAAAGTTACCACCCGTGTTGACAGGTTTGTTTGGAAGGAGCACGTTGTGTTAGATTTATTGGGATAGGGGTTGGGTTTCAGAGACATGTGATCATGTTGCACTCCAGAAATTCTCTGCTGTGGCCGCACTTGTGGAGTTGCGCACAATTCTGGTCGCCATATCTTAAGACGGATGTACAAGCATTGGCAAGGGTGCAGAGGAGATTTATTGCGATGCTGTCTTGTGTGGAGGGAACGTCTAATGAGGAAAGATTGAGGGACTTGACGCTGTTTATGTAAGAGATAAGAAGTTTGAGAGATGATTTAATAGAGACATGCAAGATGATCAGAGGTATTTTTAAGGTGGACAGCGAAGGACATTTTTTCCAAATGGTGATGGTTGGCACAAGGGCACACAGCTTTAAATTGAGGATGATAGATGCCGAGGTAGGTTCTATTCTCAGTGAGAAGTGAAGGTGCAGAACGCCTGGCATTCAACAGTCGTAGACTCACAAACTTTCAGGGCTGTTAAAAGATCAGGAGATAATCTTTTGAGTTATAATGATAAAATGTCGTTAAGCTGGTTTTCTGATTTGTCTCGAGTTGGGTGCAACATCAAGGGCCAAAGTAATATTCTGTCCTCGAACTGTCCTTCAGCCTGATGTTGCAATCATCCTGGTCACTAACAGTGAAATGAGCGCCTGGCGAGGATCAATCTCGCAACTTCGCCAGCTCACTCACTTCTAATATGTTGGAGAAGCACGGCAAGCTGATCAATTGCCCCAATGGAGCTGGCATCAGAGAACGTCCAACTGCTCCTGTTCCTGCCACTGAGGCCCGGATTCCAATTACTCCATTTTTTGCTGTGGATCTGAAATGAAACCCAGCTCAGAGGTGGTTGTACTGATAATGGATCATCCAGAATGTCGCATCAGTTTCAGGAAAAGAGCAGACAAAAGCGTGGCAAAGAAAAATCAAACGGTACTGAATGTAAATTTACCGTGGATTCCCGCGTTGATCACGGGCAAATTTAGGTCACCACTGTCCTGGGATTTGCCTTCCATCAGTTTCAATTCGTCACAGCATTCGATTCACTGACACTTCACCAAGTTGCTTTGGAAAGTTCATACGACACGATGACCCACATTGCACACAGCGTCAACAATCTTCAGCATTACGACATCCAAGAACACGTGGCATGGTTTGCATAAACAGTATACACAGAGCAATGTTATGCAAAGGCAAATTGAATTTCAGTTTAAACTAGATTACATTCCCTCCAGGGTGGAAACAGGCCTTTGGGCCCAACCAGTCCACACCTTCGAAGAGTAACCCACCCAGACCCATTTCTCTTTGACAGAAGCACCGAACATTATGGGATATTTAGCACGACCAATTAACCTGAACATCTTTGGATTGAGGGAGGTAGCCCCAGTACCCAGAGGAAATCCACGCAGACACAGGGAGAACGTGCAAACTCCACACAAAGTTCCGTTTCAAGACATTTGGGTTTCTGCACCAATACTGCAGGTTTTGCAGAAGAGCAGCAGAGTCTGGTCTGATCACACATCAAACCATGAACTAAAACACGACTCTGGTGGAACTCGAATCGATGATCTGGGAATAAAAGCTTCAGCAAACATGAAGAAATCCATTGTTTTTTTTTATTGCGCCACAGAGTCACGCACACAGGCCTTTTCCAGCACAAAGGGTTGCCTTTGCCTCGGATCGTCCATCTTACGTATGCCTGCCATCGTCACACTTTCCAGTACCAGGTGCTTATCCAAGTGTGCTCTGGCTATTCAAGTGTTTGACTATATACTGCTGAAATAATCTGCTAACACTTAGCTATACCACACTTTCAGATAGTGAATTCCAGACAGACAACACTGTCTGGGTGAAAACATTTATCCTAAATCACTGCTTAATCACTTGTGTCTTGCTTTTAATCTGTGCCACTGTTTATTATTACATCCCAAAACATGCTTATTTCTGTTACACATATCTCTCCTCGTCATAATATGTGCACGTTAATCAGTTTCTCACACATCCTTCTCTGCGCTTGGATGAACAGCCCCAGGCTGGCTCCCCTACCTTCACAGCGGGAATGGTCCAGCCTTTGTCATTCTTATCATCTCCTCTGAACACCTTCTCCTGGAATCAGACGCTTCCTGCAGCCTACAATGGAAAAAAAAAGTTCTCTGAAGAAAAGACAACATGCCTGAACAAAATCATTAGCTCTTGTACATCTCTGGAGAGAAAGGAGAGTTAATGCTTCGAGTCCAATGATCCATCTTTGGAACTAATGGGACGTGTGGGTGGGAAAAGAATGTGGAAGATGGCGGACGGGTTCTTGATTGAACTCGATGCTGGGTCCTGAAGACCGCATAGTCTGTCAGTAGAAACGGAGGTGCCGTTTTTCCAGCTTGTGCTGTGCCTTGAAGGAGCACTGCAGCAGACCAGAGTCTGATATGGTGCCTTGGGAGTACAGAGTAATATTGAAGTCACAGGAGATTGGAATATCACGATAATTTTTGTTGGTTCCATGCAGAACATTGATGATCTCAGCTGTGTCACTGACTCTCTTTTTCTCTCCCCATTTGGGAGCGATAAAATTCTGAGGACGAAATACAGTTGCGTGGATTGAATGAAGTGAGGTCAAATCACTGAAAGATGTGTCTGGAAAGTTACACAGTGAGGAGAGATATGGCAACCCAGCAGGGCTTATACCTTAGAACATAGAACTTTACAGTGCAGTGCAGACCCTTTGGCCCTCGATCTTGCACTGACCTGTGAAAAACATGTGTTGCCCATCTAAACCTCACCGTTACATTATTATCCATATATATGTTCAATGTACATTGAAATACCCTTATACTCAGCGAGTCTATGACTGTTGCAGGCAGGCTGATGCACGCCCGTACTAATCTCTGAGTGGAGAAATTAACACAGTTATCTGTCCTAAATCTATCTTTATTCAATTTCATGCTAAAGCTCCTCGAGTTGGCCCAAGCCGTCTGAGGAAAGAGGTTCTCACTCTCCATTCCATCTCACCTTCTGATAATCAGATAAGTCTTGACGAAGTCACCTGTCAACCTTCTTCTCTCCGACGCAAACAACCTCAGTCTCCTCAGACTTTGCTCGTGAGACCTTCGATACACACCAATCAACATCCTAGTAAACCTCCTTTGAACCCTTTCCAGATTTCCACATCATTCCAAAATTCAGTGACCAGAACAGCATGCAATACTTCAGGTGGTGCTCTACCAGGTGGTAAAGCCGCAACTTCTGTGATGTTATGGAATGGTGATGTATGGGCAGTTGCTGGAATGCAAGGAATACTGGACCAGGGGGTCGCGAGAGAAAATGTCCTGCATTGTGCTGTCAAAGAGTGGACTTCTGTGGGATTGATTTTGGTGAAAGTGAAAAAGAATGTATACCTTCCACCGCTTCCTGGTTCCAGTAAGCATTTTAATTCAGAACATATGTATCAAATGGCTTGCATTCCAAAACGGGCACAGCGTACGGCTTACAGAACAAACGTGTTTGCACTTTCACTGACACTGTGTTTCTCCGGGAGCTGCAGTCCTTCCCCACGCTGACTCATACAGCACCATCCTTCCTGAAACATGTCCCAACGATAATGGAAGCAGATGCTTAAATAACCCACGCTTGTGAACGAAATGGACAATTGACAATTCCTAAACTTTTTTCTTTTTTTCGGCTATAGCTAGAATTTTGTGTGAAGATCTGCAAGTCACATTTTCGGAGGTGTGTTAAAAATGATTTTAAAAAAAACTGTACAAATGACAAAACCTCAGAGGGACAGAAGTGACAGAATCACTACATTGCAGACAAAGAACGTTCGGCCCATTGAATCTGCACAATGAATCCGAAGAGCTTCACACTCCCCCACCTTTTCTTTCCAACCCCGCAAGTACAAAAACAGAATTACTCGAAATGCACAGCCGATCTGAGAGCATCAGTGGAGACCAATCAGAGTCAACGCTTCAGTGAAGAACTGTTACGAGGAAGGTTCCCTCGCGTCGAAATGTTAACTCCGAATTCTCTGATGCTTTATTTCCTAATTTTGTCTCTGATCTACAGTACTTTCATCTCTTTCGCGTTTTATTTACCATCTACCTTACATGTTCATCACTGGACACTTTGAAGTAACCTAAACAGCCAAAGGAAACCTATGCGGGAGAACGTGCAAACTCCACATTATCAATAACTCCAGGTTGAAATAAAAACTCGTTTCCTGGCACAGAGAGACAACAGCGTTAACCACAGAGTTGCCTGAAAAGGCAAGCACTTTTTTCGATGGGTAACTGAGCCTTGGATTGACGCGGTGACAGGCAGACGTACTACCCAGGGCGACAGTGGAAAAATAAAGAAGCCCCTCAGCCTCCATGCCGGGACTGGGCAATAACAACTATTTCACGATCCTAATTCATTTAAAACCACTGACCCCAAAGCTATGTGATGGCATCAAAAATTCACATCTGAATCGTTCTTCAACTGATGAGTGTTTCTGACCTTTACTGTGAGTTCAATATTCCGTACAAGCGATGGATGAGAAGGTTTTTTTTCCAAAATACATACTCAAACCTTTCCACCTTTTAAATCTCTGCCTCCCTGGTGATTGATTTCTTCATCAAGCGGAAACGTTTCTTTTAGTTTACCCTTTCCATATCCCCCGTTATGTTTACATCTCAATCGTGTCTCCTTACAATTCCCTCTGCTTTCAGAAAAATATCAGACCAAACTCTCTTTATAACTGAAACAGCTCAGCCCAGACAACATCCTGACAAATCTCTTCTAAACCGTTTCCAGCGCTATCACATCTCGTTTGTAAAGTGACTTGCAGACTGCACACAATAGTCCATTTGGAGCCGAATGAGCAAATTAAATAAATGATCAAAACGTCACAACACTTTTCCAACAAACTCTATTTTGATCAGTACTATACTGTGTCCTTTTCATAGAACCATGGAACTCCTACAGTGTGGAAATAGGCCATTCAATTCAACAAGTTCACACTGACCTTACGAAGAAGAACTCACCTTAGACCTATTCTCCTGACATTTTATTTTGTATTTACCCCTAACTCAAGCACCTAACTTACACATCCCTGAACACGATGCGAAATTTAGCATGCCCAATTCTCTGAACTCTTCTCGTTTCCTGATACTGGTGCTCCAAGAATCTCTGGTTCGTGTCAGTTAAAGTTGCTACGTGAGCTTTGATCACGCAACCGCGTCATCGAACACGATCGATTGGTTTGAAGTTGCCAATGCTGAGATTGGAGCACGTGTACTCAGCCACAATGACTGCAGAATCACAGATTGAATGGGATCAATGTGAAAGTACGTGCTAGATTGCACAGTGCCTGAGGGGAGAGGAGATCGAGGGGAGGGTGAGTAAGTGCGGGGGAAAGACAGAAATATTCGACAATGGGTGGTTTCGAATCCTTATATATAAAACACGCTGAGATGTTAGAGAGCAGGCTCTGAAGGAAGAAAATCATCACCTTGGAGAATGTTTGCATGTGAAAACAACTGATTCCATGCTGTGCTGATTTAGTACATGTCACACAACGTAAAATGGGGAAAATAATACGTCCATGACTCGAAGTCTAAACGTGCGGATGCAGCCATAAAGCAAAGTATTGACCACTGAATACTAACGCGGAATCACGCAAACCAATGCACTTAAAATACTTACAGTGGCAGAGGATAAGTCAGAAACAGCATCACAAACAGAAGAAGACCACTTGGCGAAGTCTGGAATGAGATGTAGGAACTCAGAATGGGCTTAAACTTTTATTTCGATATTTCTGGATGCTGTGTAGTTTCCATCATTGTGTATGTTGACGACTGAGATGAACTGTTTTCCATAGAATGTCATAGGGTGAGAGGATAGTCTGGGATATTGTGGAAATGAATGTTTCAATAGTCATGTAGTTTAACATCATTTACTTCACCAGCTACCTCACATGTGGAAGTAACCACTGCTGACAACGATCACATGTTCTCAGTTACCATTCAGAGTAACTGAGTAGTACGGCCGCGAAACTCCCAAATTAATGAGAATACACGACTTTTTTATTCAGCTCAAGTTTACCTCGAGCTATCGAGGAAAAGCACGGAAGTAGAGATAAATTTTATCAGATAAGCAGTAATCCCATTGAATGGCTGCGCAGACACAGGGTGAATGAAAGCTTCATGAGAACAAGTGTGTTTTCTTTGCGAAATTGTCCGCTTCACAATGTGGGGTCTATTGGAGTGAAGTGGTGAAGGTGATTATATTTACTAGTTATTCACTCTGTGAACGGTTACAATTGTTTCTCCTGTCCCTGATATCATCACAGAACGGTACCAAGCGCACTTGAATCAGTGGCTTAATGATTTGCTTGTTTGCAAATCAGGGGGTTGTTCATTCGATTCTTCACTGTCTCAAAACCACTGCCGATTTTTATTACACTTACAAACTCATTGTCCCAAAGACGAGAAGTGCTTTGAATTCCTTATCTGCAGGAAGAAGAATCTTTGAAATGCTGGGATGTCTGAACTGTCGATATGAGGGCATGCCCAACTTCAATCTATTGTCCCCTTATAAGATTACACCGCAATTCTTTGTTTAACAGATTTTTTTTTTGAACAGTAGTTCGATGTGGTAATAGAAAGTACAAAAATGATCAACCCAATTCCACCGAATCGTTCAAACGAATTGACGTCTTCATTAGAAGCATCTTGCAAAGCGTGTTGTTTATCTGCTTAACCTTGGTTTTCCTAAATATCTCTCAAAAATGAACAGTTTCTGAGTACTTTGTAGCCAGAACATTTGAAAGAATTTCATTCTGTTTGGAATTATCTGTGGCACTTCTTAATATACCGATTAATGTCTCCGATCGATGAATGCAACCGAGAACATCAGAGTCAACGTCACAGCGCTGTCAAGGAGGGGAAGATAGAATCGTCTCGCACGCTGCTCTTGTGCACATTATCAATTTCAATCCAACCCAATACCTACAACCGGTGGGAGTGCAAAGGAAACAATTAAACAGAGTCCTGCTTCAACTCTGTGAATCTTTAGAAACTCTGTGGGAGGGGAATGAAGGGTGAACTGACCGACTGAGCAGAGACTGTCAAGGTACCTCCCCTTCTTGAAGGAGCAGGGACATGAACTCTGATGTTCTCGTGGCACGAGCTGATCTGAGATGTTGAAAGCATTCCCATCAGAGCTGCTCCATTCTCGCTGTTGTCAGGAGCAATAAAACCTGATTCCCTGACCAGGCACCCAACTCTGGCCGCGGTGAAAAAAACACCGACTCTTAACCATTCCACCCCCATTGCTGCCTCCCAAGCTGTTGAACTGCTTCTTAATGCCAAAGCATATGGCGTTTTATTTATCAGGACATAAGTTTGAGCAAGTCATCGACTGTTTCCTGAATGGAAAGAGTCCCATCATCCAAGTTTTCAGCACTTGGCCAGCCCCCTTGTATTCTCAAATGTTTCAAGCACTCGTCGCAATTCTATTATCCAGTCACGTTTTACAATGTGTGCGACTGAGGTTTAAGATGGATAACCTGTGTTCACACCCGCTCGGTGATCTAAACCCCATTTTATTTACAGAGGCAAACACACAGACACGTTCTGGCGAAGTGACTGAGTCCTCAGGAGAGATCAACCAGAAAGTAGGTTTTCACTCGATTGGCTTATTTTGTCACATTTCACATTTCAAAACCAAGTCAGGTTACAGCAAAGAAAGGAAGCATGCAGCCATTCCCCTGTCCGTGTTCCTCCCCATCTAACCTTTGAGCTACGGAGGCATGTGCTCTGCGGGAAAGATACTCACTCTTTAGAAACTGCAACATAATAGATGATTGGATAGCCTGTGTATTAGAAACCAGTCGTAACAAAACGAAAACAGAACTGAAGGCATCATGTGCAGAAGGATGGGAAACTGTAATGCCGAATCAGACAGTGTCCAGGGTGAAAGAAACAGAGACTGTCCCTGGAAGTCAAGTAATTTGGATTCCTTGCTCTCACAGCCATAGCCTGCAAATCGTTAGCATTTACTGTTACCAATATGAAATGCTGCCTTCTCCTTAAAAGTAAAATTCTGACCGGGACATGCACACATAAATTGTGAAATTGATTTAAATTGATGTAATTTTTTTAATTTCGTATTTGAGCAGAAAGAGTAACATGTAAACGCTTAGATTATCATTAAAATCCAATTTTAAAGCCAGTTAGTGTTTTCACAAAACTGCAAAACCAGAGGCAAGCTGGGAGTTGCATGACTGAAGGAGGTGACTGCTCCTGCTTTCGACCAAGAACGTTTCATCCCTTTCGTCCCAAGAACAAGTGCCGAAGGCAAATACTGGCAATCTGATATATATTAAAACCACAGAAAACGCTGGAAGTATGCAGCTTGTCTGGCAGCTTCTGAAAGTGTGGTAGAGGTCAACGCCATCACAAACTGATTGTCTTTACTTTGTATTCACGGTAACTAATGCCCAAGTCACAACTCATTCAGACACATTTTCTCATCTTTAAAAGGTTTGCACGCTTTCAGTTTACTGATAAACGTTTTGTCAATTAATTCCGTACTGCCTGGATAACCGTTTAAAGTTGTATGCAAAATGTTGCAAACGGTCATATCAGACAAAATGAGGTGTCACGTGAAGAAATATGTGTTTTATTCAGGAAAGCTAAAATAGAATTGTTCATAGAAAATTGTGGGGAACTGTCTGCCGATTGTTTTGATGAGGTAAGAAGAAGTCTCGATGATGCGAATCCAAAACGATCAGATAGATGTAGATTGGCAAAACAAAAGGCAAAGGTTCTGTGAGACCGCTGTGCATGAAACCTGGGCATGAAGGAATATAAGGAATAGTAGCAATATTGATCATAAATTGGCTGCGTGAAAGGTTACTGATGAAGGGTACCTGCCTGAAACTTTGATTTTCATGCTCCTTGGATGCTGCGTGACCTGCTGTGCTTTTGAGAACCACTCTAATGCTGACTCTGATCTCCAGCAGGTGCAGTCCTCACTTTCACCTGCGGGAAAGGGAACAGAGCTATCATTAACAATTGTTTTTTGAACTGGAGCAATTTTTCATCGAATTTTGAGCGTTGGGGTGTGGACGTTCTGTATAGATTAGTTTAGCCCAACAGCATTCTCTGATTTATCAGAGCCCCCAGCGCCCCCATGAGTTTCTATGATTGGTTGGAGAACCAGTGCCTTCAGCTTGGTCCAGTAGGTCCATCTCTTCTTCGCTTTTCGAAATTATGTGTCATCAGTTGGGATGGGTCCTGCAGCATGCATGGGGTTAACATGAACTGTGAGCATGCTTGCGGCGATCAATCATTTGAACGAAATGTTGTTGTCTCCATTGGACAGTCGGTGAGTGAGGTCTAAACGGGAGCGAAGCTCCAGGTGCTATACCCCAGTTAAAGCTTTCATGTTTGGTCATTAAATGATTCTGGACCCAAACGTACTGTATCTGGGGTCACGAATTAAGCCACAGAGAGCCTGAGTCTTCTTCCCAGAAGCATGCCCCGGTCAGTGATCGCTATTCCTGGTTCAGTTTTATTTTGTTTTTTTTTTATTTATCAGGCCACTGTTGGTTTATCTATCTTTAGTGTGAATAGAGATGAAAACGAATGATATTGTTTGAAATCATTGCTGTGGTCCATGAGTATATGGTGTTGTTGGGAGACGCTTGGGTGTGTATTAGTGACTGGGATTGATGGGAAAGTGTACCCCATGAACACCTCTGTCCCTTACCTGACTGTAAATGTGTCAGACACGGAAATAATTGAGCAGGAAGTGGAGGGACAGGACTCCTGAGCACGATAGCGGGTCGCGGGAGTTTTGGAATTTGGGGTCATTCGTTGCCAATCCCTCAACAAAAACCCGACCCATTGTTTTTCTCACTGCTCCCCTTCCCCACCCTTTCCTACCACTCCCTCCACCCAGTATCAGCAACATTTTAAAGACGTTTACTTATTTCATACATACTATGACGCTTTTGTCAGAACATGCAGTATTTTGAGAACTGGAATGAAATTGAGATACAGAACAGCCAGTGTACGAACCTCAAAAATTACTTTCCACCTCCTCGAACTGCTGAAGTTCGTATGCTAAAATTGCTCCCCGATTGCTGTTTGGTAAGTATTTACAGGCTTATTTTTAAAACCCAGATAATGTGTTACTGATATCTGTGACAGTTAAAAGCAATTGTTTTTTTAATATCCCATCTTTAACAGAATGGAGGAATGAAAACTTAGAACAGGACTGGCTTATTGTAATGTTTCATCCTTCTCCTTAATTCAGTCTGATCTTGGCTGATCATTCCGCACAGTGACCTGCTAACTCTTTAGGCCTACACCTTTTCATCCCTCTTGCCCTCAAAACTATAGATATCTTCATCTTGTCAACATTCCGCGTTCTGGCTTTAATTACTTCCTGTGGCAGCAAATTTCACTGAGTACACAGTCTTCGATTAAAAAAACAAAATGCTCATCTCAGTTTCAAATGGACTACCCCATGTTATTAGGAGTGACGCCAACTCCCCACCCTCTATGATTTGGACGCCCTCGTATTTGAAATCATCCTTCCTTCATTTAACTTATTCGTACCATTTAGAATTTTATTCGTTTCTGTGACATCCTACTTCATCATTCTAAACTTGAGTGATTTTCATCCTAACGAATCCTCCTACGTCAGTCCTGCCATCCCATGAATCAGTCTGGTAAATCTTTGTTCTGCGTTCTCCATATGGACAATATTCTTCATCAGATAAGTGCACACAACACTCTAGGTTGTGGTGTCAACGAGACCCTGCACAATTCAGCAAGTCTTCCCTGCTCCTGTGTTCAAATCCTCTCAATCCAAAGGCTAATACATCGTTTGCCTTCCTCACCTGCTGCTGCGCCTGCATGCTTACGTTCCGCAATTTGAGTACAGAAAGACGAGATCTCCTTTCCTAGTTTACTTTCGTAAATTTATGCTGGTTCTGTCCAATCCAGTTACCGTTTTCCAGTGTTAGGCTAACTTTTCTGTCATTCCATGTTTTCTCGCTACTTCCTCTTATAAATATTGAGGTCACATTAACTGACCTCCAATCCATAGATATTCGATAGAATATTGGAATATGACAATTAATTTACTCTAGTTAGGCTCCACACTCTAGTTACAGAAAGCATTCACTGCATTTAGGGTACACTGGTGTTTGATTCGCAGTTGGTAGAATTTACTGTCTTTTAATCTCATCAATTCCCACAACACCAACTCCCTGATAATACTGTTTTCCTTCAGTTCCTCCCTCTCCTTTTCTTCCCAGCATTTTAGCAATATTACTTGTGTCATCATTTGTGTTAACGTAACTAATATACATATTTATTTGGTATGCCATATATTTATCCCACCTTATAACATCATCTGTTTCCCATTGGAAGGGATTTGTTTGCAATAATCGTTTTTTTTTTCTCCCTTCATATATCTTCAGGAGCTTTAACAATTCATTATATGCTTCTCTCAAGCTGACTGTTAAACGCAATTTTCGCTCTGCATTAATTCTTTCTTCAACTTGTGCTGATATCTGAACGGCTCCCAGTCGCAATACCTGCTGCTATTTTCAGCCAATTTGTAAGCCTCCTCCTTGAGTACAGTACGATGCCCTAATATCCCTTGTTTGCCATGACATGGCCACGGTTCACATTTTCTTTGTTTCAGACAGGAGCGAGAAGCAGTTGCAATTCCTGCAAATGCTTTTTAAGTGCTTGTCCTCCCCTTAAGTTCTGTTCCCCAATTCGTTGTACCCTGCTCAAGCTTCATATCAGTGTCATTTCTTCTATTTAGATTTCGGCTCATAATCTCAGTCAGCTCAATCACTCTCCACCGTAATGAAGAGATCTCTCACTGATTCCTTCACTCTTCCATTAGGGACAGCATAGTGATAGATTGTCAATTACTCCTTGTCATATATACAAATAAAGCTTTGAAATCAAAGTTGACATATCCCCTGGCCTGCTGTCTCATTAGAGAGAGAGAGAGAGAGAGATCGCACGAGTTGACTGATAGATTGAGAATGGGGGTACTTCATGAGGCCAGTCCGAGAACTGTGCACATGCTGTTGCTGTCATTCTTCATCGTAATCTCGTCGAACAGCCAAATAAATTAATCCACCAATGGCCAGTAAACAGTACGTAATCGAGGGTGTTCTGTCCTCCATTTATGCACTTAATATAGCGACTCAGAAAAAACATCTCATACATTCACCAGGTACGTCTTGTATTGTTACTGATCTGACTTACTCAGTCTATGGGCAGATTGAAGTCACATGCAATAGCGAGAAGGCCATCAGATAAATGAGCAGAATTAGGCCATTCAACTTATCGAGACCTCTCCATTATTTGGTCATGGTTGATATGTTTCTCAACCTCATTCTTCTGCTTTCTTCCATCTCCTGTAACTGTTGATCCCCTCATCAATCAGGGGCTTATCTATGTCTATCTTGAATATTCGCAATGACTTGGCAAAAAGTTCCAAAGAATTACTACCCTCTTGCTGAAGAACCTCCTCCACATCTCACTTCAAATGGCAATCCTTTCTCTCGGAGACTGTGCAATCGGCTCCTGGTCTCTCGTGCTAGTTGAAAAACCTTTTCACAGCCACTTTAATTACACCTCTCCTTAAACGTCTAAACTGCATCTAGTACAGCCCCCGAGTTTTACACATGTTATGACAAGCATTTCTTCCCCCCGGGATCATTCTTTTAAACATTCTTCGGACCTTCTCCAATGTCAGCACATCTTCTGGAATATTGTGTACAGTTCTGGTTTCCTCGTTATGAGAAGGATTGTATTAAATTGGAGAGGGTTCAGAAAGTATTTACCAGGATGATGTCATGAATGGAAGCCTTCTGTTATTAAAATAGGCTGCAGTTTCTTTCACTGGAGCAGTGTACTTCAACGTATGGTCTTATAGAGATTTGTAAAATCACGAACAGCATAAATAAGATTACTAACAAACGTGAGGGTGTTCGAATCTAGGCGCATATTCTTAAAGTACGAGAAGGAAGATTTATAAAGGACACGAGGGGCAGCTTTTGTTTTACACACTTTGGTCAGTGTGTGCAATAAACCTCTAGAGGAAGTGATGGATGCAGGTACAGTTAAATTATTTAAAAGTCATTTGGATAAGTAGCTGATTAGGAATATATTGGAGGTATATGGGCCAAGTGCAGGCGGGCGGATCTATTTTAATTTGGAAATGTGTTCTGCATGGTATATATGGAGTGAATGGTCTGTTAAACTGCTGTATTATGACTCTGACTCTACCCTTAGATATCGGCCTAACTTCTTGCAATATTCCAAATGCGGTCTGACCACAACTATATAAATGCTCATCTGGACATCTCTGCTCTTGTATTCGAGGCCCCTTGGTATAAATTATAAAATTGAATTTTCCTTTCTTAATTCCAACTGAAACTGCCTAATCTTGGGCTCCCAAATCACTTTGCGCTTCGGATTTCTAACGGCTTTCATGAACAGAAATTAGTCGAAGCCTGCCTTCTTCCTCTCATATTGCATAACCAGACAGATCCCATATTGTATTCCATTTGCTAATTCTTTGACCACTCTCTGCGCCTGCCCAGGTCCTTATGAATTCTCCCAGCTTTCTTGACACGACCTGTCTCTCCAACTTCGTTTATGTCAACTGCAAATGTAGCGACAATGCAATCTGACCCTTTGTCCAGATGTTTAATGTATAACGTGAATAGTTATGCTCTCAACACCGATCGCCAGTGGCTGCCATCCTGTAAAGGACCCCTCTGTTCTCACTCAGCCTGTCAACCAATCCCCTCCTTGTCACGAACAGCATGCCCTTATCTTATTTAGCAGTCTGCAGTATGACACCTTATCACAGCACTTATAAGTATTGAATTAGATCACATCCACTGGCTCTGCTTTGTCTTACTTGCTTGGTACTTCCTCAAAGAGATCTAGCATAGCTGTCAGACATGACGTCCAATTGATGAAGACATGCAGACTTTGCTCTATTTTACCATCCATTTCGAAGTACTGTGCAACACTGTCGTTCGCATGGCCGACAGCAGTCTGTGTCTGCCTCTCCCCTTTCTTTCAGCAGGGGTGTTGCATTTAAAAATTTCCAGTCATCTGGGACCCACCCTGACGCCGATGACTCCCGACTGATCACCACCAATGCCTCCACAATCTCCTCAGCAATCTCCTTCAGAAATCGGGGATGCAGTCCATCTGGTCTCAGTGATTTAACTCCTTCAAACCTTGCAGCTTCCCCTGCATCTTCGGGTTAGTGTTGGCATTTCATTCACTTCATCCCTATGCGTCTCTTAATTCACGTATTTTGTCGTATTCCACTGTGAAAACTGATGCAATGAACGTGCTCACCTGCACCATTACGTCTTCTTCAGTGCTCCAATTTGCACTCTTCTCTCTGTTATCTCTCCACCCTTCAGGCGCTCTGCCTGTTTTCCTGATGAAGGGCTTTTGCCCGAAACGTCGGATTTTCCTGCTCCTTGGATGCTGCCTGAACTGCTGTCGTTTTGCAGCTCCACTCTACACCAAAATCTGGTTTCCAGCATCTGCAGTCATTGTTTTTACCTTACTATTCTCTCTGTAAACTTTTAACTATGTGAACAAACTCTTCCAAAATTCTTTACATTTCAAGTTCACTCACTTACGTACTAAATCTTAATAACTCATCTTGCCTTCCTAATGCTCTACGTTTCACTAGTCTACATCAGATTGTGTGGTTTTCTTTTGTTTCTGTGCTCTCCCTGACTTCTATTGTCAGTCATGTTTGTTTTATCCTCTCTTAAGCATGTTTCGGTGACGTGAGCAATAGATCCAGTGTTACTAGGCGCTGACGGAGTGCAGTGCCATTTGGACTTGGGATAACGTCTGCCAATTTTACAGGATAGCAGAGTACATGGAACAAGACTGTGACCAGGACACAATGATTGTGGGTTTCTCTCTTGGACTGGTAGAGATGGGTTTACGAAACTGCATTTACAGGGAGTTCAGAGGAGAGTATTTACACACACCAAACCCAAACCAAGGTATATTTGTTGAGAAAGTGAGGACTGAAGATGCTGGAGATCAGAGCTGAAAATGTGCTGCTGGAAATGCGCAGCAGGTCAGGCAGCATCCATGGAGCAGGGGAATCGACGTTTCGGGCATGAGCCCTTCTTCAGGAATAGCCCATGCCCGAAACGTCGATTCTCCTGCTCCTTGGACGCTGCCTGACCTGCTGATCTTTTCCAGCAACACATTTTCAGCTCAGATCTCCAGCATCTGCAGTGCTCACTTTCTCCACATTTTACTGCTCCCTCACTCACTTATAACTGTCCTTTATTTGAGGTCTTTATTTCTGGTTTTGTGTGTGGTTGTCCAGTGACAGCCTTATGTGGAATTCCAGATTGTTATGAAGTTGAAAGTGTACACTGCACCTTTAAGAGAGGTAGAATGTTGTCCTGCACTGAGAGCTTATGAGACCAGTGTCAGTATTTACTGGAATATTGAAAATATATAACAGTTGGCTATTAAATAGGTACCCGAGATGGTTGCTATTTTGACGACAATTCAAATTTAACCAACGAATTTCAATTACATCTCAGAAAACTAAAAACCAATTGATTTCGAATTTATTATTCTGTCAACATCCAACCAATGAGATACTCCGATTTTGGGGTATAAGAAAGGCAGGCATGTTGAACGTCAGACAAAGTTACTGTCATCAAGGGAGAACTATAGGAGAAAAAGACAAGCCAAAAACAAAAAGACAGATTGTAAAATGAAGTGGAAGGAGCTGGCATTTTGTGCAGCTAACACCAAATAAATCTTAACCTGAAAGCTGCTGGGTTGCGCTGTTGAATCTTGCCATTACCTCGATCACATGTGCCCCACATGCTGACAATTGATAACTCGGCCGAATCTCAGTTCATCTGCTGCTGGAACTCTCATTTTTTCCCCCTTTGATATCACTGGAGGAGACTTTAAATGAAAAGGCTGGCGATTTTGGTCGAATGACAAATTGTAGTTCTGAGGAATGATGCTTTAAAATGAACATCAAACGCGACTGTAAAAATTCAGCGAAGGAACAAAAAACGCAGTGACACAGCTGGAAGAGTGCCACAGAGCCACGAACAACTTAGAGGTATAGTGGAGGGAATGGCAGTTATTCTCTCAATCATGATCAAATAAAAGGGTAGGAATAATAGGGGACTTCCACAACTCCGATGTAGGGTGTCATTGTAATGCGAAATGATTTTTTAAGTGATTTCAAGAGCACTGTATTGATCAGTCATGGCAAGACCAACAAGAGCGGCACAATAGTGAAGCGAGTTTTGAGACCTTAAGCTGGGGAGTAGGAGGAATGGCAGTGGGAGAGCATCTTGGTAATCGAGATCACAAGCCAGTCATCTTAACGTCAGACTGAAAGCCACACACCACAAGAATTAGAGTAGTATGGTTGACATGGTATGTATTTATTTTACCATGGCAAACTGGTTAAAAGATAAACGTCTGTGGAATTAATGGAAACGTAATAAGTGAGGTGCCATACTGGCTTATTCGCAGGAAATCAAGGCGAATTGTTAACAGGTAATCTCTGGTCCATGTCAGTAAAGGCTCCGACATGATGGTTGATTTCACAACCACCGGGATTGAAATGGATCGACTGGTTTCAACGTCCCGATGATGGGATGGGATGGGACACGTTTACCCATCAAGAGCGACAGCGGCAGCACAGACAGAATGTTGCCGATGTGCGCTTTAGATTATGGAATGCCTCAGTGAAATGGGAGGAGCGATGTAAAAGAGAGTTAGTGACCATAGAAGGGAGGGAAATCTTTAAAAATGCGTGGGCGTGATTTCTGATTTATGAATGGACAATGTGATATTCCGCATAAGTAACCAGTGTTGTGGAATATGATGCAATCTCGTGTTCCCAGAGCTAAACTAAGAGAGACTTAGTGGCGCAGCAGTGAAGATCAAAGTGGAATTGGGCATGAGGATGAGTCCGCTGTGACGGTATAAAGGTGCATGAAATGCCGGGGCTGGGACTCCAACCTCACCTGTCGTACCTTCTGTTGACATGGAGCAAGGAGCATTGTGATATCAGATTGGGACCTCCATCTCAAATGGAGCAACTTCTGTTGGCATAAAGCAGGGGCATTGTTGCAGCAGGCTGGACGTTCCAACCTCCCCTGGAGCAGATTGTATTGATAAGGAGCACGGAGCAATGAGACATCAAGTTGGGAGAAAGGATACTCAATTCCTTTAATCTAAATTAAATTAGTATTTAGCAGGACCGATGTATGTAGATTGAGTTAATATCTATCCCAGGGAAATCTCTCAATAATAAGGGAAAATGTTGCAAAGATTCAGCTCGTGCAGAAAGAAATGCTGGTAATATTTTCTTTGTCTGACTTTTATCATAAGACTGACTGCGTCTTTGGTGAAATTGCAGCAAGCGATTTTCAGCTCGTGTCATGTTATGACATTTCCTGAAAACCCACGCAAGCCATGAAAGCAAACTAAACTTCCATAAATTAAGGGTATATAACTAGCTGAAAGGGAGAGGACAGAGGTTGGAGCTGGAGGGTTTTTTTTTCTGACTGGAGCACCGTGACCTGTGGAGTGGAATTTTACACTTCATGGTAATGTCCGAGGGAGTGTTGCTGAACAAAGAGACCTTGGAGTGCAGGTTCATAGATCCTTGAAAGTGGTGTCGCAGGTAGATAGGATAGTGAAGAAGGCGTTTGGTATGCTTTCATTTATTGGTCAGAGTATTGAGTACATGAGTTGGGAGGTCTTGTCGCGGCTGTACAAAACATCGGTTAGGCCACTTTTGGAATTTTGCGTGCAATTCTGGTCTCCTTCCTATCGGAAAGACTTAAGGAAACTTGAAAGGTTTCCGAAAGTAATTATGAGGATTTTGACAGGGTTGGAGGATTTGCAATATAAGAGGCTGGGGCTATTTTCCCTGGAGCGTGGGAGTCTGAGGGGTGACTTATTCGAGGTTTTCAAAATTATGAGGTTCGTAGATAGGATAAATAGAAAAAAGTCTTTTCCCTGGGGTCTGTGAGTCCAAAATTAAAGGGCAGAGGTTAAGGGTGAAAGGGGAAAGATGTAAATGAAACCGACGGGGCAACATATTCACACAGTGGTAAGTGCATGGAATGTGCTGCCATAGGAAGTGGTGGAGTCTGGTATAATTGCAACATTTAAGAGGCATTTGGATGGATATACAAATATACAGGGTTTGGAGGGATATGGACCGGGTATGGCAGGTGTGAATAGATTGGGTTGGGATATCTGGTCAGCATGGACGAGTAGTACCAAAGGGTCTGTTTCCATGCTGTACATCTCTATGACTCTATTTGATGTTGCCATTATGCTCGAGTTTGTCATGATTTATGGAGGAAAATCAGGAAACTAATGTCGAAATTTACAGAATCAGCGATGATCCCATTCAATGGCTGAACAGACAAGAGGCTGAATGCAAGCTTCATCATGACAGATATGTTTTCATTATGATTCGCGCTGAAACACGAAGTGGGGAGGCTTGGACTGAAGCAGTGGTGGTGATTTTCTTTCCTGGTTAAAATTTTGAATATGACTGCTATTTCTCCTGTCCATGTTAACATCACAACTCTGAAGCATGAAAGCGTGAAGAACATGTGGGGCAAGTGGAGCAAAGTCTAACGTGCACTGACTCCAGATCAGAACATTGTAGATTTCACTCCGCTCTAGCTCGAGTTTAACACACGTATTTATTACACTCACAACCTAACCTTCCTCATTGTTCTGAAGCCGAGGTGAAGATTGAGCTCCTGATATGCAGGCACGAGAATCGCTTTCAGTACACGTCCCGGAGAACACCACAGTCAATGTCGCAGCGTCATCATGATTGAGGAGGACCAAATCGTCCCACACACTGCGAATCGGCACTTTTCAATTTCACAGAACCAACGAACAAATCGCTGTGGCTCTTTGAAATGGCAAGGAAACAAAATAAATATTTCAGTCTCATGTTGGCTCATGGAGTGCCGAGGCACCTTCTCCTTCTTCAAGAGGCTGAGACGTTGACACTGATGTTCGTAGAGATATTGTTTGATTCGAAGAATTGAAAGGAATCCTATCAAAGATGCCAATGCTGTTGATGCTGAACAAAACAGCCCTTACTGGGAATTGAACACGGGCCGCAGTGGTAAAAGTGGCAATTCAGAACCACGACACGACCAGGGACGAGTACAGCGGTCAGACGCACGTAGAGTGATAGACCTCAAACGTGTTGGACGCGTTTCCTGGCAGAAACAACCGCTTGACGATCCTCATTCCATTTTCCAGTCCTTTGCCTTGTACGGCTTAGCATCACAAATACAGACTGAATACCTCTGAAGGTTGTGTTAATTTCATCACAATGGTGGATAAATTATTTACTGCTTATCTTCTGAAATGTTTCTGCATCATACACTTAGTCTACAGCCCTTGGCATTTGACCGAGAAGAAACATTTCTTTCTGCCGAACTTGCCTTTATCTCTCATTGTTTTGCACATTTCAATCATTTTTTTCTCACAATCTCCTCTTCTCCATTGAGATTAGAACATAGAAACTGACCTTTTCCAAAAAATACATCCTTTGCTGACGACTGCATTGTTTCCTTTGCCTGAGCCTGATGTTCCAGTGATCTCTGGTACATGTCAGTAAAAATTGCTAAATGAGCACTGATCTCACAACAGCAGGATGTAAATTGATCGACTGATTTTAAGGTCCTAACTGTGGGTTTGGGTCATGTTCGCCCAAGAAAATTGACTGTAGCTGCACAGACTGAACAATGTCAATGTGAGAGCTTGATTGCCAAATGCCTCAGGGAAATTTGGAGGAGGGACCTAAAGCAGGGTTGCTGATCGTGGGATGGGGAGAAATCTGCGAGAATGGGTGGGTTTGAATCCTGATACATAGACAGCAGAGATGTGAAAGGGCGAGGGTTTGAAGGAGCAAAAGCATCACCTCGATGAACATTTTCATATTAGAAAAGATTGATTCCATCCTGCATTTGTTAAGCACGTCTTACTCTGCATAAAACAGTAACAAATGACAATACTGGAAGTCAAATTGGAGATTATCTTCCTGCTGCCACAACGCACAGCGCTAGCCACTGCATGATACCGGCACCACATGGAATAGCATGATGCAAAAAGCAGTAAAGATAGTGGCAGAGGATATGTTAGGAACAGGTCCACATGAACAGTAGGAACACTTGACAGAGACATGCAAACTCATGGTGAGCTGAATGGTTAACTTCGGTATCTCCGGAGCCGATGGATATTTCATCACTTAGTTTGTTGAAGGCAAAGATTGACACAGTTCTCCAGAAAATGAAAGCTTCAGGGAATAGCGCAGGGAATTGCTGGAATGTATTTCTGCAAAAGAAATGCAGTTTACCATCGGCTACTTTATCAATTTCCTCATACAAGGAAATGATCACTGCTGTGGAATATCATATAGTCCCAGTTTTCAGGCCTGGTACAAGAAACTGTGTGGTGCAGCAGCGAAGATCAAACTGGAAATGGGGATGGGGATGAGCTAGTGGATATGGGTTCAGTAGTGACGTCAGTGAGTGTGAAGTATTTTTCTGAAAGCATAGAGTCTCTTGAAATGCCGGGGACTGGGAGTTCCAACGTTGCGTGGAACAGCTTCTGTTGAGGTGGTATACGTCGCATCAGACTGGGAGCTCCAACTTCGTCTGCGCCAGCTTCCATTGACACGAAACAGGGAGCATTGGGACATCAAGCTGGAAGTTCCAACTTTTCCTGGAGCAGTTTCTATTTACATCTGCACAGAGAGAAACGGAGGTAATGTTTTCGCTCTTCGAACTTTCTCATATGGCTAACGCTGCTCTGGGCAGGAAGGAATTTTTATTCAAAGTTTGTGCGAAGATTTGTAGCTCGGGTGCTCGTTGTTGTGGTTCTGTTCGCCGAGCTGGAAGTTTTTGTTGCAAACGTTTCGTCTCCTGGCTAGGTGACATCATCAGTGCTTGGGAGCCTCCTGCGAAGCGCTTCTTTGATGTTTCCTCCGGTGTTTATAGTGGTCTGTCCCTGCCGCTTCCGGTTGTCAGTTTCAGCTGTCTGCTGTAGTGGTTGGTATATTGGGTCCAGGTCGATGTCCTATATAGTGTTTAGTGCAGTCCTTGCATGGTATTTTGTACACTACATTCGTCTTGCTCATGTTAGGTATCGGGTCCTTTGTTCCGGTGAGTTGTTGTCTGAGCGTGGCTGTTGGTTTGTGTGCCGTTATGAGTCCTAGGGGTCTCAGTAGTCTGGCAGTCAGTTCCGAGATGCTCCTGATGTATGGTAGGACAAACACTATATAGGACAAACAGGAAGACAGCTAAAAATCCGCATACATGAACATCAACTAGCCACGAAACGACACGACCAGCTATCCTTTGTAGCCACACACGCAGACAACAAGCAACATGAATTCGACTGGGACAACACTACTATCATAGGGCAAGCCAGACAGAGAACAGCCAGGGAATTCCTAGAAGCATGGCATTCATCCACAAACTCCATCAACAAACACATCGACCTGGACCCAATATACCAACCACTACAGCGCACAGCTGAAACTGACAACCGGAAGCGGCAGGGACAGACCACTATAAACACCGGAGGAAACATCAAAGAAGTGCTTCGCAGGAGGCTCCCAAGCACTGATGATGTCGCCTAGCCAGGGGACGAAACGTTTTCAACAAACACTTCCAGCTCGGCGAACAGAACCACAACAGGGATTTTTATTTTGCTCATTTGATTTTATTCAATTTCTTGTAAACTCACAAAGGTCGTTAAAATACTCCCAAACTTCGAAAATTAGAGGGAATACGATGTTGTGATTAGCATTAGTTTATCACCTGTGATGGATCAAAATCAGTAATGTGAATTGGAACTTCATCAGATGAGTGGAGATCCCATTGAATGGCTGAGTAGACATAAAGTGAATGGAAGTTTCATGAGGATGAATGTATTTTCGTTACAAAACTTGCCGTTGCACAAAGAGTGGATCATTGGAATGAAGCAGTAACGGTGGTTATCTTTCTTGGTTATTCAACTTGTGAACATGAGTACGATTGGTCATGTCCGTTTTTAGATCACAACTCTGCCGATGCCAATCTCAAGCACGCGCGAGCACAGTGTCAGAATGGATAATGCGCTTGGTTACGGTCCAGAGATGGCAGTTAAGCTTTCGACTTGGTTCAGGAGCAAGACTGCCAGGCTTCAAACTCACATACATGCTAACCTACTGCATTGTTCCAAAGCCGAAATAAGGTTTGAATTCTTACCCTTCAGGAAGGCAAGTCATTCAGGAAATGTCCCCGAAAACAGCAGAGTAAATATCCTAGTGTCATCACAGGAGGGGAAGCTGAAAGCACACGCTGCTCAAGGCAACCTTTCAATTTTCCAAACCCACAAACAGAACCATACTCACAATACTTGCCAAACATTGACTGAGATGTTGGAGCTCAGATCCGGCGAAACATTTTAACTTCAATGTCCCGAGAGATTGTGGTAATACCAACACTGACTTTGCACAAGACTAAGATTCATAGGTTTCTAATTATCTTCAAAGTGTGATGGGATACTGCAGGGTATTGTTGAAATGTATTTCCCAGTAACAATGTAGTTGAACATCAGTTAATTCACCAATTTCCCCACTCAAGGTGTAATTAATGCTGTGCAAGATCATATAGCCCAACTTTCAAAGGCGTGGACTCAGAGAAATTGCGTGATGCATTGGAAATGGAGATGACGATGAGCGCGATGATGTGGCTGCTGTGATGCAATCGGTGAGTGCAATGTCCTTCGCTGACGGTACAGAGGCAAGTGAAATGTGAGCTCCATCGTCACCTGGGCGAGCTTCTCTTGACATGGAGCAGGGGAAATTGCGACATCAGACTTGGGGAAAGTCTACTCAGCTATTTTAATCATATGTGGAGTAGTTATGCAGAAGGACACATGTTTCTGGATTGAGGGAGTATCGGCAACAGAGAAATGCCTCAATCGAAAAGAAAACTTCTGCAAAGAATCAACTCTTGGAGAGTGCAGAGAGAGGTAGATGTTATGTTTGCGTTATCTGACTGTTCTTCTATGGTTGACTCTACACTGAGTTACACTGCATAAGTAAAATTTTAGCTGTAGCCTGTTTCATAGTATACAATTTCATGCATCGTCGCACAGGTCGTTAAAGTAATCGAAATCTCCGAATATTAACTGGTATATACGATGTGATGATTAGGCTCGTTTTCACTTCAGTTCTGGAGGAATAGCAGGAACGTCCATTCGAAATTCATCAGGTCCCATTGAATGGCTGAGCAGACAGTGGGTGAGTGGAAGCTTCATGAGGACATATATGTTTTCTTTGGGAAACTCGCCACTTTGGAAAATGGCGAACATTGGACTGAAACAGTAAAAGTGATTATCTCTATTAGTTGTTAAAACATTTGAATATGACAGCGATTGTTCGTTTCAGTGAGAACATCACAAGCCTGAAACCGTACTGCATGCATCAGGCCAGTATAACGTGCGTAACTACAGATCTGCTGAGTGGAGTTTCGAATCCAACCTGGCTTGCAGGCAGCGCTGACTTTATTGCACTTAAAACTGACTGTTCTGAAGCCGAAATGAGGTTTGCACCTGAACTGCAGGGACAAGAGTCCCTTCATTAAATGTTCCTGCGAACCTCAGAATCAATATCCGAGAGTCGTCACTGGGGGGGGGCGGGGGGGGGGATCTGAAATCCTCGCTCACGCTGCCCTTTACACCTTTCCGACGTTCACTGTGGCACCTGCGATTGTCAAGGAAACAAGGCACAAAGCCAAGTCTCAGCTTTGGCAATCTTAGGACAATCTTTAGGAAGCGGAGAAGTTAACAGGTGGAAAGGGTTCAGGAAATGTGCAAAAAAAAGCTCATCAGCAAGCGGATGGTTGAATCTGGAGTTCACTATCTGCAAGGAGGAGAGAGAAGAATGGAGAATGGAGAGTGAACTGTCTGAATGAGCGGAGACGGCCGAGGCACCGTCCCCCTTCTTTAAGAGGCTGTGACATTGTCTCTCATTTCTCGACGTCATTAAATGATCCGAGGTATTAAAAGCACTCCACTTGCATGTGGTCTACTTTTGCTGATGTCGCTGTTAGGATCAAAACAAACCCCAACTCCCGGACTGAGAATCAAAGCAGGGTCACAGTGAAGAAAGCGAAAACAAATGGAACTGCGAGCCCACCATGGACAGCTACACAAATACCACGTATGTGTAGAATGACAGCCCTCAAGGTCGTTGTACATGCTTTCGTCAGAAGCAAAAGCTTGACTATTGTTATTTATTTTCATCACTTGGCCTTGTATGCATTAACATCTCAAGTTCAGATCCGAGTATTTCTGATGATTATGTGGGTTCGCCTCTGCGCATCCTTGCAGACAGTGAACTCCAGATTCAACCATCCGCTTGCTGATGAGCTTATTTTGCACATTTCCTCAACCCTTTCACCTGTTAACTTCAGTCTACGCCCCTGTAGATCAGTCAAGAGGAAACGTTTCTTTAAGTCTGCACTGTCCATGTCGCTCATTAATTAGTGCATATAAAACATATATCCTCACAGTCTCCTCTGCCTTAAGAAAACAACCCCAGTCAAAACAATCTGTCTTCATAACCTAAACTTTTCAATTCGGTAAATTTCTGCACCGTTTCCAGTGCGATCACATGACTACTGTAATGTGAATTGCAGAACTGCACACAATATTTCGGGGGAACCGATTGAACAAATGATAAAATGGCTCTAGAAAGCCACAGAAACTTGTCTTTTCCAATAAAACATCTTTTGCTCAATCCTGCGCTGTGCACTTATCCTGAGCCCGATGCTCCAATAATCTCTTGTCCGTGTCAGTCAAGGCTGCTCCATGAGGATTAATCACAGAACAGTTGCATCTCAATGGATTGAATTGCTTGAAGATGCCGACCATGGGATTGTGGCATTTTCACCCAAAACAGTGACCACAACAATACAGAATGAACAGTGTGAGTATTATATTGTGCAATACCTCAGTGAAATGGGAGAGTGGACGTTTAGGAGAGTTAGTTCTTGTGGGAGCAAGAGACGTCTCAGATAAAGGGTTGCTATGATACTTGATACGCAAAGTTGTGAGACAGCGGGTGTTTGAAGAAGGTAATTTATCACCACCAAGAGTATTTTCATGTAAAACAAAGATTGATTTTCCCAGCGTATGCTCAGCACATATTACATGGAGTAAAACGGGAAAAATGCCGATTGCTGTCACTGTAATTCGAGCAGAACTTGCTGTGTTTACAATGCCAACGAAGAACCATTTCATGATGCTGGCGCTACATGGAAAAGCACGATGCAAAAAGCAATAAGGATCGTGGCAGAGGTTATGTCAGGAACAGAACCACATTCACAAAGGAATACTTGTCAAACAGCGACTGAGATGTGGGAACTCAGATTAGGTTGAATCTTTAACTTCTATATCTCGAGAGACTGTAGAGATTGCAACACTGAGATTGTAGGAAATTACTTTTGCGAGATATCTACAAAAGTTCAAAGGGTCGTGGAATACTGAGGCTATTGCTGAAATGTAGTTATCAATAACAATATATTTTAACATCGGTTACTTCACCAATTTCCTCACTCATTGACGTAATCATATAATGGCATGTCATATAATCCCAGTTCCCAGGCATGGAATCAGAGAAATTGAGTCGCACTGCTCCCAAAACGAATTGGAAATGGTTATGGCGGTGAGCGCGACCATGTGGCTGTAACAATACAATTGGTGAGAGGAATACCATTCTCTGATGATACAGAGGTGCGTGAAATATTGAGGCTAAATCTCCTGCCTTACCGAAAGCGGCTTCAATTCCCACACATCAAGAAGCAGTGGGACATAAGGCTGGGAGCTCCAATTTCACCTGCAAGAACTTGTATTGACATGGAACAGAGAACATTGGGAGATACGTTGGGCGGAAAGATAGTCACCTATTTTAATCTTAAATGAAGTATTCTCAGCAGGACACTTATTTTGTGGATTGAGGGAATATCAGCAACTGGGAAAGTCTAAATTACAAAGAACAATTCTGCAAAGAGTCAATTCTTCGAGAATCAGCTGTGCAGAGAGAAGCAGAAGATTTTTTTTACGTCATCTGCCCGTCCTGAAATGGTTGACTTTGCATTGGATTAATATCCATGAAGGGATGTTTTGCTCGGTTCACAGTATTCACTTTCATGCAAACTCGCAAAGATTGTTACTGTAATCGAAACATCTGAAAATTATCTGGTTTATACGATATGATGATGAGGCTCACGTTCACAATGGCTATGCTGAAGAAGTGGATTCGAAATTCATCAGATCACCAGTGATTCCATTGAATGACTGAGCAGAGAAAGGGTGAATGGAAGCTTCATGAGGACATATGTGTTTTTTTTGGAAATTTCGCTGCTTTGAAAGGTGATGAAGCTTGGACTGAAGCAGTGACAGTGATCATCTTTACTGCTTGTTCACCTGGTGACCTGCACTGCTATTAATCATGTCCGTGTAAAAGTCCCCTGTAACTTTCGATTTCGCATCGCGTGGGGCTATTTGTCCGTGTTCAACGACATATCCCAGGAAGGTGACTTTGGCTTTGGCAGGTTCACTTTCAGCGTGGTTTACAAACCAGTTTGACTTCCGAATTCGATCAAACAAGCCCGATAAATGCTGTAAATATTCAATCCATGAGAGACTGTTAGGCACCAGGCACTATATTCACCGGACAGTTGCGTATCCGGCAACTACCCTGTCAGTTAACCTCTGAAATGTGGGCGAACTGTTTTTCGTACAAACGGCATTACTTTACATTTCTACAGTCCAATTGGCGTTCGAAAATTGCCTTTGATCTTTCCGACAAAGTTGACTGCCATAAAGTCCAACTTGGAAATGTACATTGCTCGTCCAATCTCTTCCACACAGTCCTTCAACTGCAGATACGTATATGCACCAGTCTTTCTAACAACATTGACTTGTGATAGTCCACAAATAACTGTTGGGTCTTACCTGGCTTTCGCACTATAATGTTGGGTGAACTCCATTCATTGAAACTCACTTCGGTTTTGCCATTTTGGAGCATACGTGACATCTCCTTATGAACTTGCACCAACCTTATAGGGTTATGCCTGCAAGGATGTTACAAAATCAGAACAGCATCTCCTATATTTACATCATCTACAATTAGGTTATTAATTTCCAGTATATTTCAGCAGATCTCCCCATGCATGAGTAATAACTCTTACGATTTACTTCTGGAAGATAACTGAATAATTATACCAATATTGGACAACTTTTGCATTGTCCAATTCTATTTCAGGAACGTCCAATTCGGAATTCCCTGAAACTGGTTCTTCCCAGTGTGTTGTAGTCAATTACACATTCTCCTCTTGCGTTCGTTCTCTGCCAAAATACCATGAGCGCATATTCCCATCGCACATTCTGTGAGATTCCTTCATGACTGGAGTCCCTATCAAGTAGCTAACCTCACTCAATTTCCTCTCAATTTGAAAAGGTCTCCTAAACCTTGCTTTAAAGTTTCACCGATTAATGCAATTTAAATAAATACATTGTTCCCAGTGGCAAAATTGTGTTTTTTTTTATTTCTCATACACTTCCTGCTTCACCAATGGCTGCGATACTTTTAAGTGCTGTCTCGACAACTCCCCAACATTATTTAGTAAGACTCTAAAATTGAACACATCGTCCAAATGCGTGGTCTCTGTAATTTGACTTATGATTTGGAGATGCCGGTGTTGGACTGGGGTGTACAAAGTTAAAAATCACACAACACCAGGTTATAGTCCAACAGGTTTAATTGGAAGCACACGAGCTTTCGGAGCGCCGCTCTTTCATCAGGTGATATTGGAGGGCTCGATCGTTACACAGAGGTTATAGCAAAAGTTTACAGTGTGATGTAACTGAAATTATACATTGAAGCATTGATTGTCTGTTAAGCCTTTTATCTGTTAGAATACAGTGATAGTTTCATTTCTTTCATGTGTAAATCACAAAACTTGTTTTTTAAATTGCATTCTCGGGTTAGCTGTTAACAATGGTGATAGCTAGGCAAAATGTTGAAGGTATGAGCCCCCTGTGTTCTCTGTCTATGACCTGATGTTTAAATTGATTCCAATCTAAAAACTGAGATAACAGAGTTTTCCATTAATCTGTGCAGCTTTTGAGCTCAGAGTTCTACATGAATGAATGCAGTATTTGAGCAAAGTACAACGTAACTCTGCAAGTACAAATTCATGCCACATGACAGGTGATCACCATTGCACTACACACACACACACACAGATATTCCTACGCACACACACTCTCACAGACACACGGATGCAGGTACACACAGACACGCACACAGACACCCACACACACACTTATAGACACACTCTCCGACAGTCACACATGCACCCCCACACAGACTTAAGACCCTCTGCACTCACTACACACACACACACTTTTTCACACTCACAACCCCCACCCCAGACAGACACACACACAAAGACAGACAAAGACCCACATGCACACATATATTTTGTGGGGTGAATTTGTACTTGCAGAGTTACATTCTACTTTGCTCAAAAACTGCATACATTCCTGTAGAGCTCTGAGCTCAAAAACTGCATGAATTTATGTAAAACTCTGTTATCTCACTTTTTAGATTAGAATCAATCTAAACATCAGGTCATAGACAGAAAACGCAGAGGGCTAACACCTTCAACATTTTGTCTAGCTATCACCATTGTTAACAGCTAACCCGAGAATGCAATTTAAAGAAAACGTTTTTGTGATTTACACATGAAAGAAATGAAACTATCACTGTATTCTAACAGATGAAAAGCTTATCAGACAATCAATGTTTCAATGTATAATTTCAGTTACATCACACTGTAATTTTTTGCTATAAATTCTGTGTTACGTTCGAGCCCTCCACAATCAACTGATGAAGGAGCGTCGCTCCGAAAGCTATTGTGCTTCCAATTAAACTTGTTGGACTATAACCTGATGTTGTGTGATTTTTAACGAAACTGGCTTATTAATTTTTCCTTATTAAATTTTAATGATCCTCTTACTTTATGCCCAACCTTGGTTTCAGATGGTCTTAGTTTGGTGGAATCTTTCGACATATCTCAGATCGCAAACAGCACGGACGCAGCTCCCTTTTGGAAATACTCTGGCTACTCCGAACCATAAAACCTCAACATAGTCTTTAATCATTGACGTCACCTTTCCAGTGCACCCTGTGATTCTGGATGGTACACAGTAGATTTGAATTGTTTTATTCGCAAGCTATCTATATACTCCTTTAAAAGTTTGGATGTGAAGTTTGACCCTTGATCTAATTGTATCTCTGATGATAGTCTTAATCTCGTTTTTAAAAAAATCGTAATTCGTCCTCAATGCTTTTAGCTGTCATATTGCACAATTGAACAACATTTGGAAATCTCGTTAATAGATCAATTTATGTTTATTAATACTTATTCCCATCTTTTATTGGATGTATGGAACCTACACAATGCATCAAGACACTTAAGACAGATTCCTTAAACGCTGCAATAGGTATTAAAGGTGCAGGCTTTATTATTTCCCATGGTTTTCCATTTAGTTGAAATGTATGACACGTCTGGCAAAATTTAACGAAATTCCTCAGCATTCCAGTCCAGTAAAAACGTCTTTGTATTTTAACCTCCGTTTTCCTCACTCCTAAGTGACATCCAATTTGTGGCACATGCGGCACTTTCAGCACTACTTTTCTGTACCCGACTGGAAAAATCATTCTGCCCATTTCTCACGTGCCTGAATATGTGTTGGTCTATATTTCCTCCTTAGCATATCATTTGCAAAGTAATATCACACAGGGATGCATTTACTCTCCTTCCAAATATATGTCTTCTGATCCAGCTGCTTTAATTTTTTACCTTTCTGCTGTAACCCAGGAGCATAGCTGAGCTGAATATACTTGCATTTTTAACGTTTGTCCCCTGCTGTGTCCCACTTATCTGACAATAAAAAAATTGTAATCTTGATGCATTGTGTAGGTTCCCTACATCCAATAAAAGATGGGAATAAGTATTAATTAACATAAATGGATGGAATCACATTTCAGCCTCCTAATCCATGCCTTTTGATTTCTTCTGCTTCAGATTGTGACTCTGTGATCGCGAAAAGACACAATCTGGGAAAATTCCTTTATTGCATTGCGACTTTTGCCTGCATCTCGACTGGCTTTTCAACTGGAGTATGCAGCAAGCTTACCAGTGATTGAGCTATACCATTTGCAATCACAAATTGTATTCTTGGAGCTAAGAGTTTGTCCAGAACTCCCACCACAATTTCCAAACTCTTTTCTGCCCACTCTAGCCTCACTGTACATCACTGAGCAACGTTTCGTCCCACAATGAATTCCCGTACACATAGTTCTTCAGGAGTACATATTTCCCATTCTTCTGCATCACAGACTGAGACGATCCTGTGTCCCTTAATATTGTTACCTCTCTTCTGCTTCTCCTGGCCAAGTTAAATAAACGTTAACTTTGCAGGTATGTTTTTAAAGCACATCTGGCACTTTCCTCTTACCAACCTCTGATCGGCCTGTGCACTCTGATGCAGCTTTCCACCCTCCACTGTGCTATATATTACCATGGCAACAAAACATCCAGGCTTGTTTTGTTTTCCTGCATCTGACTTTCCAGTGCTTTCCTTAGTTCTCCAACACTGATTTCATGTGGCCTACTTTATTGCAATTAAAACCTCAGATTTCGTTCCCTTCAAGGTTTTCCTATTTACCCTGTGATAAGTTATCCTCATGATCTTCACTGAGATTTATCTTTCCCTTTCCGCGTGAGGATTTGGCTTTGCCCAATTTCTATCCCTCAGACTTAAAATGATTCTGGAAGCCCATCCTTCTTTTATGGACCAGTTCATAACAACCAGCCACTTCAGCTGCTAACCTTGTCGTTTTAACAATATGCTCTTCCAGAGTAAGCTTATCTTCAGCCTTTCTCTCCAGCCTTTTAAGGTGAATTCCTTTAATAATTGACAATTTCTGAAGTTCAAACTCTGTCTCCCTTTCTCTCTGCTCCGCTGCTCTCACTTCTTCCCTCTCTTTACTTCGAATCGTATCTCAAAATGCTTCAAATCTGGTGACTTTTCCTTTTCTCTCGCGTCTAATTCAAGCTGCTTCATATTCAATTGACGTTTAAACATCTCGACAGATTCTCATGAATTTTTCAGGTTAGTTAAATGCTGAGCTACAGCGGGGAATGACCTCTCCTTTCCTCACAGAAAGAGACAAATATAACCTCAGCATTTCTGCTAATGACAGAAGTCTGGCCTGAATCAGTTTTTTGTAAAACTACCAACTTTACATTGTCCATAGCCAGACAACTCTTTGTACCTAAATGAGACATTGCTTTCCCAAGAACTGTCTACCCCAATTCAAAACAACATCCGAAATAAAGACGCAAGCACATTTCAGTTGCTCTTTTAATCCATCAACTATCTTCCAATTTGTTATGGGCGTGGCTAAACCATTCAAAACGTTATTAAGCAGACAACTCAGATCGTAACATTATATTCGTTTTTCGTTAAGTGTACAGTGAAAATTACCCGAGTCAGCTAGTTCCAAAAAAAATCACAAAATGACCGATTGAAAAAGAAAAAAAAACAGAATATAAAATACCCACAGATCTTAGTCTATCCAAAGTAGACTTAATTATGCAGTTCTGAAAGCACACAATAATCCTAATAAAAACAAGCATTTTAAACACAGTAAAAATGAAACAGAAGGGGAAAAATTAGAAGGGCAGAAGGAGAGAGGTTATTAGATAGTGCACCACTGCTGCAGGATCTAAAAACCGGAATTCAGCTTTCCGGAATGACCACTCTTTTACCATGAAACAGTTCATTTCTAAAACATAAAGTCTTTGGCATCAAGCCTCAGCTGTTGACGGAGAAACAAAAGGCCTCACACCCAACACTTCCGTCACTGTTACACTTCATCCGGTTCAGAACCTGAACTGTTTTACAACGCCTTTGATACAAAAGTATATCAAGACACATTATCCTTGAGAAAAAGTACAGCACCGTTTTTTTTTAAAGAGAACATCTTTGTGACAGTGCAGTCCGTCCAAACAATCTTCATAAGTAAAACTCTTCGAAAAGACAATATCCTGGTAAATCTGGTCTGCACAGTTTCCAATGCTATCACATCCCTGCTATAATGATAATTGCAGAAAGACACACAATACTCCAGCTAGAGCCGATTGAGCAAATGAAATTAACAACTGAGAAAGCCACAGAAACTGCGCTTTTCCAATAATGTGACTTTTACACAATGCTGCGCCGTGGAGAAAGTGAGAACTGCAGATGCCAGAACTCAGAGTCGATAGTGTGGCGATAGAAAACACAGTTGTTCAGGCAGCATGCGAGGAGCGGGAGAGTTGATATTTCGGGAATAAACACCTCATCAGGAATGAGGTTTGTGGCCGTGGGGACTGAGAGATAAATAGGCGGTTTGTGGGTTTGGGGGCGTGATAGCTGAGAATGCGATGAGTATATAAAGTGAAAAATAAGATACAAGTTCTGACAGGAGGTGGAGCGGGTAGTTTGGAAAAGTGATGTGAAGGTCATGAGGGCTTTGCTGAGTTGGAGTCATGAAACTAGAATAATGTGAGGGAAGGGCGAATGAGGAAACTGGTGATCCCATGTGGCATCAAGGTTCCAAGCGGAAGTTGAGGCCTTCTCCTTTCAGGCGTCAGGTGTTCAGGGAATGTCCATGAAGGAGGCGCAGGGCCTGCATGTGCTTGGCAGATTGGAGGTAGAGAATGATTTGCATCAAAGGTGAGCTTCCAACTGCATATCCAAACTATCATTACGAACATGCTTTTACATCTCAAGAACAGTATCTGACACTACCCCACCTCAGTAGAAGACAAGGATTGCAGTTGCGAGAGAGTAGAGTCAGGAAGGATAGCGCTAGAAAGCACAGTGGTTAGGCAACATCTGAGGACCAGAATTGTCAATGTTTTGAACATTCCTGACGAAGAACTTATGCTTGAAACATCGAATTTCCTACTCCATGAATGCTGCCTTACCAGGTGTACTTTTCCAGATCCACACTTTTAACTCGACACCACCTCCACTCAACAGCTTTAGAACATTAAGATGCACCTGTCACCACTCAGTTGATTCTTCTGTCGCATGCGAGACAAACTGCAACATTCTTTTCCCCATAAATATCATGCCATTCAGATCACTAAAGAAAACAAAACAGCAGATGCTGTATATCTGCGAGAAAAAAATGTTGTAGAATTCAGCATTTTCTCAGTTCAACTGAATGTTTGAATATTAAAATTGATAAAGGAAAAGAGAAAGCTGAGTTCAATAACTGCTACATTCTGTTTCTCAAAGGCAAAACGAGTTTCATGAACCGGAATGTTTCGATCAGGCAATGCATGCTCACCTTGCCAAGTTCTGATAGGAATGCTGGAATATATAATTGGCGCTGTGGTTCTGTTTGCAAACGTTTCGTCCCCTGTCTAGGTGACATCCTCAGTGCTTGTGAGCCTCCTGTGAAGCGCTTCTGTGGTTTTTCCTCCGGCATTTATAGTGGCCTCTCCTTGCGCTTCCGGTTGTCAGTTTCAGCTGTCCGCTGTAGTGGCCGGTATATTGGCCAGCACAGTCAGTTCGGTGTGTATTTCAGAGTCCTGCTACATCACATTTATTTAAAAGATCTTTATTGAATGTTCCTTATAAATATGGCATTCTCCATTTCATAGTGCATTGGACAATATTTTACCCACTCACTTACTCATCGGTACATCACTCAATTGCAGTACCCTGATGTTCCATTCACGGTAAATCTACCAAACTGCTTTCACGAAGAAAATGCTTAGTTTTAAAACCGAAGACTGAGCTGAACTAATACCTGTTGGAAATCAACCATCATTCTGTCACTCTCTCTAGTTTAGTGTGTCTCAGTGTCTGTCACCTTAAACCTGTGCCCTCTAGTTTTGAACTTCATCATTCTGCGCAAACGATTTAGGTTAGTTGTCTATCCATGTCCCTCATGATTTTATAAACGGCGAGAACGTGACGCGCTGCCTGGAACATTCCAGCGAAAAAGCCCCTGCCTACCCCATCTCCATGCTTATATCAAGCCCTCAGCTCCCCGCAATATCCTTGTAAATCATCTGTGCACAGTTTCAATTTTCTCAAAATCTTTCCTGTAGAAGTTGACCATAATTGTAAGCAGTATTCTAAATGTGATCTCACCAATGCTCCGTATCGCCACAACATGGCATTCCAACTTGGATAATCGACTTTCTGACGAATGACAAAAAGCGTGACAAATACTTTCTTCACCACCTTCTCTACTTGTGACATTACTTTTTCTGCTTTTATAAATTTTGCCTTGACTGATAAAGTTGTGATTGTCACTATGTTCTGCTGCCTTCACGGATATGTGCCCCAACATGCAAAGTCTCTCTGTTCCTGTAGGTTTCCTCGTGTCCTGCCAATCATTGAGTAATCCGTTGACGTGTTATTTCCAATGTGCATCACCTCATGTTTTTCATGGTTAGTTTCAACATCCCCTATCTGAATTTGACATTTGACAAATCAATTTCAGAACTCCTCCACCCTAAAAGGATCTTCCTCACCAATAACCACTTTGCTCATATTCGTATCATCGACAACTCTGCTTATCATTTCCTCCTAACTTGTTCTATATTCTTTACACACATTCACAAACGACATGGGACCCAGCATTCATCCTTGTGTTACACCATTGAATACCAGTTCCAGTCACACAAACAGCCTTCTATCACCATCCTGTATCTCCTACCACCAAGAATTTAAGTTTGGTTCCAATTTGCCAGGGGACCGTAAATCCCTTTTCACTTTTATCCTCTTACCAGTCTCCAGAGTGTGTCATGTAGAAGGCTATGTTGAAATCCACACAAACAACATGAACTTTACTACCCTCTTTATAAAAACCCTGATCACTTGCCAATAAAATGCATTTAATCCAATCTGTTAGGTAAAACATTCTGGAACAAAACCGTGATGACTCTCCCTGATGAAACCTTGCCTGGACAAGTGGCAGTTAACTCTCTCCTTCAAGGTTTGCTCCAAAAGGTTCCCTTCAACTGATGTGAGACTCACTGCTGTGTGATTCTCTGGTTTATCTCTCCCAATCTTGCGTTAGTCCAGTCCACTACAAACCCACAGATGAAAGTAAACCATTGCTCAGAACACATGTAATTTCCCCCCTTGTCACAGAGAGGAACACAAGATACAAGTCCGTCCTGAATTGGGAATATGCCCACTTCAATCCGGTCAGAACCAAGAACACTTCCTCATCCCTATGTCAAACTTCTTAAGAACCTTTCCATCCCTCTTCCTGCATTCTGCCACTATATCTTACCACAAGAGGAATGTTCGCTCGCTGAACAAGTAAAATGATTCAGTCAGTTATCCCATTTGCTGACACGACTGTACTGTCACTCTGGAGGAGATCATTCAGATATTTTAACTCTAAAACGCAGTATTAAGCATTTGTGGTTATGAAATATTTTGCTTTGATAGCCACAGGCGAGTACAGTGAGAAATGGTTTGAATGTTCTCCAACTGAAAAACATTCACTTAATTCCACCGCTTGTGGAGATTCCTATCTGCTCACATCTGACATGACGGAGATTTTGCTCTCTGTTGTTTATCATATCTAGAACAGAACTGCGGCACAAATCCCAAGCATATGATTTCTATTTTCATTGACCTACCAAGTCGATGCCAGTGGCTTATATTGTAATGGGATTCATCAACAGGAGAAACTTTCAGGATTAAAACAGTATTATGTGCAGGGGGTCATTACAGAAGCACAGTATCAAACTTCCTCAGGGGCAAGACTAAAAGATGCGGGAAAGAGAAATCGGAGTTAACATTTTTGGTCCAGTGACCCCGTCCTTGGCACTGATGGCTTCCAGGAAAAGTTCGGTCTATATGCAGAAGATATGTGGGGGCGCAATAATTCGGAGGAAACGAGATGTTGGGGCAGAGCCGAAAGAGAAAGACTAACAGTTGTTCATCGGAATTGATAATGATCTGTTTGGAGCATTAACAACTGTTCACAGAGACTGTTTATGACTAACCAAAGGTAGTGTGTAACACGGCCTGGTGAGTGTGTCGGGCGCCAAAACATGGGAAACTTCAGGCCTCTAAAATGACTGAAATTGATATGGAGGGTCGTGGGGTCCTCAAGCAAAAATTGGTCTGTTGCTTTTTCTGCATGCGCTGAGCTATGGTGGAACACTGCAGTAAACCGGCGATCGAGACGTTGGCTAGGAAACATGGTTCTGTGCTAAAGGAGCAGTCAACTGGAAGCTCAGGGACATTTTTGGCGATAGAACGTGGCATTCTGCAAACTGTCATTCAGTCCACACTTCGTTTCCCAAGGTAGTGGCGAACACAATATGAGCAGTGTATCTAGTAGACTAGAGTGTAGGGAAAGCATTGCTTCATCTGGAAGGTGTATTTGAGCGCTTGTATACTAAGCAGGGAGGTCAGAAATGGACAAGTGAGGAGAAGCAAGAAGCAAGAAGGAAGGATACCTTAGAAGGTATTATTAGAGATGTTGTTAATCAATGGGTAAGAATGCGACCTGAAAGGCACTATACCTGAATGCTCGTACTTTTCGGAAAAGGTTGGAGATATAACGGCATAAATCATCACGAATGAATACCATTTAATACACATTGCAGAGACATGGAGACAGCACAGTCAAGACTGGGAGGTAAATATTCACGGGCATGAGACAATTCGGAATGACAGAAAGGGTGGTAAGGAAGGTGGTGTAACTAAAACATTCAAGGACAACCTCAGACCGGTGCTCTCAGCTGATATACGTTCCATGGAGAATGAGTTTGAATCCATTTAGGAGGAAATTAGAAGTTCCAAAAATAAAATGTGATTGATTGTCGGAGTCTACCAGCTCCAAATTTTAAGATTACATTGGGGAGGGCAGTAAACAAAGACATAAATAATACCTGAAAAAATGGTATGGCAATTATCATGCGGGTTATTAATCAACATGTCGATCGGTCGAAGTAGCTCAGTCAGGGTAGCCTTGACGAGGAGAGTGTTGAGTGTATCTGAGATAAATTCCTTAAATAATGTGTAATGGAGCAGGCCAACAAGGGGAGAGACCGAATTAGATTTGGTACTGGGTAATGAACACGGCAAGATGTTAGATTTGGCGGTAGGTGAGCACTTTGGTGATAGTTACCAAAATTCAGTTATGTTTACTTTAGATTTTCAAAGGGATAGGTATACACCGGAGTGCAAGCGCAATTGCTCGGGGAAAGAAAATTGCAACGCGATCAGATAATATTACACATTCACAGGCTGGGCAAAGAAATGGCACGGAATTGGCAGAATAGTAATGTGGAGCTGATTCAAGGAGCAGGTTCTGTGTGTCTTTGATAAGTATGTACCTGACAGAGAGGGAGGAAATTGTCAAGCGCAGGAGTCATGATTACTGAGGAAGTTGAATCTCTTGTTGAGATGAAGAAGGCTTGTGTTACCATGAGATGTGAAGGCTCAGTTAAGGAGATTGAGAGTTACAAGTTAAACAGGGAAGACCTGAAGAGAGACTGTAGACGAGCCAGGAAGGAACTGAGAATTTGTTGGCAGATACGATAAGGGAAAATCCTAAAGCTTTCCTTCGGTATGTGAGGGCTAAAAGAATGAATGGAATAAAATATGGCCAATGAAGGACAGTCGTGGTAAGTAGTGCGTGGAGTCAGAAGCGATGGGGGAAGCACTAAAGCAATATCTTTTGTGAGGATTCGCACTGGGAAAGCAAAATGTTGTCGAGGACAATACTGAGAAACAGGCGACTAGCCTAGATAGGATTGAAGTTCCCAAGGATAAGGCGTTACAAACTCTGAAAATGTGAACATTTCTGAATTCCCCTGAGCCGGATGGGATTTATCCGAGGATTGTCTGGGAAGCCAAGAATCAGATTTCCGAGCTTTTCACTTTGATCTTTATGTTGTCATTGTCCAAGGTTATAGTACCAGAACACTACAGGATAGTAAAAGTAGCTCCGTCATTCAAAAAGGGGAGTAGAGAAAACCCTGGAAATTATAGACCATTGACCCTTCCATCAGTTGTGGGTAAAGTGTTGCAAAAGTTCGAAGAGATAAGATTTGTAATCATCTCGATTGGAGTACGTTTATGAGGGAAAGACAAGCCGGTTTTGTGAATGGGAAAACGAGACTCACAAACATTATTGAGTGATTTGAGTAGGTCATTAAACTGGATGTCGGTTTTTCTCACTGAATTGGGAAGTTCATTTCCAGACGTTTCGTCACCCTACTAGTTATCAAATTCAGTGGTTCTACAGGCGAAGCACTGTTCATGATTCTTGGATTCTCTTTATATGTTTAGGTTTCTTTGGGTTAGTGATGTCATTTCCCGGTGGTGCTGTCATTTCCAGTTCTTTTTTTCAGGGGTTAGTCGATGGCGTCGAACTCGAAGTGTCTGTTGATAGAGTTCTGGTTGGAATGTCATGCTTCGAGGAATTCTCCTGCATGTAGTCGTTTGGCTTCTCCTCGGATGGATGTGTTGTCTCAGGCGAATGTAGTGTTTGTCTAATGCAATGTTTGTTACAGTTCTTACACGGTATTTTGAAAATGACATCAATATTTGCATGTGGAAAAATCGGCAGAAAACGAACCACCAGGATACATGAACATCAACTAGCCACAATACGATGTGACCCTCTCTCACTGGTATCGTTCCATACAGATAAGGAAAGGCACCACTTTGACTTGGACAACGCATCCATCCGAGCACACGTGAAACAGAGTCATACACGAGAATTCTGAGAAACATGTCATTCCAACTGGAAATCCATCAAAATCACATCGAGGTGGACTCCATCTACCTCTCCCTGAGAAACAGAAGAGGAAAAAATATCACTACAGGAAATGACATCACCAACCCAAAGAACCCCAAGCATATCAATAGAAAGCAGAAATCATGAATAGTCCATCACCCGAAGGCACACTGGAGATGTTACCCAGGAGGGTAACGAAACGTCTGGAAATGATCCTTCCAGCTCAGTGAGCAAATCTTCATCTGGAAGCTAAACCTGAGCTACAACTCTTGTCAAAACTCGTCAGTTGACTAAACAAATGCATGAGGATAAAACCGTTCATGTAGTGAACGTTTGGATTTCAGTTAGCCGTTTGATAAATTTCGCCATGGCAGGTGACTGCGCAAAATACTGAGGCATGGGCTTGAGGGGGATGTCGTGCTTTGAATCAGAAATTAGCCAGCTGAAAGAAGACAGTGGGTGATATTTGATGGGAAAACTTCAACCTGGAATTCTGTTGCTTGTGGTGTACTGCAACGATCTGTTTTGGCTTCAGTGCTTTTTGTAATTTTTTATAAACGACCTGGATGGGGGCAGAGAAGGATGGGTTAGTAAATTTGCGGATGACACTAAGTTCGGTACAGTTGTGCATAGTGCTGAAGGATATTGTAGGTTACATAGGGACACAGGTATGCTGCAGAGCTGGGCTGAGGGTTGGCAAATGGAATTTAATACAGAAAAGTGTGAGAAAGAACATGGCATTAAAAAATATCACAGAATATAAAGACGGATATAAGAAACTTCCATTAAAATATAAAATGAACAAGAGAGGCAAATGTGAACGTTGACCCTCTCGTGTATAAAAGGGGCATTTACTTATGGGATATGCGGAAATAGCCGTGACATAAAACAGACATTTGCTTTGGTCTTCACAGTGGAGGATATGAATAACATGTCGGTAATTGACAAAGAGATGCCGGTTGGTGACGTCCTGGGAACAGTCATTATAACAAAAGAGCTCCTCGTTCTCATGTTCGATTAATGTATGTGTCACATATTCCGTGATTTTAGGGAAAGTTTCCATGGGGCTGTTGGGGGAGGTGTTGAGAGTGAAGGCACAGTGCACCACGATGCCCCGGAGGGAATGGTTCCTGGGGAAGGCGGATAAGGGCGGGGAGGGGGATATATGTTTGGTAATAGCATTTCGCTGAAGGTGGTGGATTTAGGAAAATATTTCGTTGATGATTTGGAGTACCATAGCGCTTAAGGTTCCAGACCATGTTCTGAAAAACATGGGATGAGAATGGATCGTTGCTTCATGATGGACATTTGCAAGATGGGTCCAAAGTCCTTCGTTGGTGCTGTAAATGTCACTATGTCTTTGAGAAGCTAACTGTAGCAGACATATAGCATTGTGGCCATAAGAGTGGGTCATAGTCAGGGATTTTCTTGACTCCCTAAAGCCTGTCTAACACATAGCCTGTGATTAAACGCCACCTATGATTTGTCACCGACCGTCTCCACTAACAGCTGTTCACTCTCCGAGCGAGAGCGTTATTCACCTCATTGACCAAATGTTCTTCTCTTTCTTTTGTTCTTTCCCGACCAACTGTTTACTCCTTTACAATACAGAGACATGATGGGACAGTTCCTGTTCGCCTGGATGATTGCAGTGTGAAAGAAACAATGCACAGGAGAAGCACAACAGATTAGTCAGCATCTGAGTAGTAAGAGATATTTAAATCACAACCTTCTTGAGGATTCGTTACTGCCGTTACAACAATACTGAAAAGCTCAACACCGTCCAGAACAGAGCAGCTGAATTGAGCAGCAACACACAACTAATAAAACATCGACAAACATCGATTCCCACCACAACCAAACACTGAGACATGCAGTCTGCACCATCCACAAAATGCACTGCAGATATTCACGAAGGCTCCTTAAAGAGTACATTTCCATCTAAAAGGAAAAGGGCGCTCGACAGATAGAAAAGACCTACAAACTACTTACCATCCTTATCTGGAAATATATTGCCGTTCCTCCAGAATCACTGGGTCAAAATTGTGCATTTCACTCCCCTATAATTTTGGTCTACCGAGAGCACACGGAAACGATGGTTCAAGAAGGCAGCTCATCATCACCTTGTCCAGTCAAATCAGGAATGAACAATAAATGCTGACCTGTTCTGGAATACCCACATCCGACGAAGAATGAAAATCACATGCTTTGGTGTTCTGAGGTGTTCTCTCTTACTGAGATATTTCTGGTTTTATTTGAGGGGTATCAAAGATGAGGATTTGCATTTGGGACACTGAAACGAAACATCACATCAGAATGTGATGGATTTGATTTGTTCAATGTAGCCTGAACCTCACCGGCCTTTGAAAATGAAAGCAGAAAGCTACATTCACAGTGGAGTGAAAGTATTCACTATCTGAAATATCGGGACATAATTGGAGGGACGCTGGAGAGAAACTGCGGTAATGTGGTGACGATTCAATTACTTGTCTGCCCTGAAAATTCATCAGTGCAACCACACCGGGGAAAGGCCATTCAACTGTTCTGAATGTGGAAAGGACTTGCTCAGTTCTCTGACTTGCTGACTCACCAGTGGGTTCACACAGACAAGAAACATTTAATGGACCAGAGTATGGAAAAGGCATTAAAAGGTCTCACGAACTGCTGTACCATCAATGTGTTCATGCTGATGAGATTCCATTCAAGTGTTCTCTCAGAGGGAATGGGTTCAGGCCGTCATTTGATCTTACTTTACATCTGCGAACTCAGTGGAGAGAGGGCGTTCGCTTGTCCTAAGAAGTGGAAAGGACTCTTTCAGTCATTCAGTCTGCTGAGACACCAGTGAGTTCACACCGAGGAAAGACCATTCGTCCGATGTGATTTGAAGTAATTAATTGATTCAGGCAATCTGCTGAAGCACAAGCGAGTTCATACTGGAAAGAGACTATTCACCTGCTCTTGCATTTCTCAAACGTACTGAAAGACGAGCGAATTCATACTGGGGAGAGGTCATTGATATGTTCTGAATTGGGGAAAGGATGCACTTAAGTCATCCATCCTCCTGATACACCAACGGTTTCACAGTGACAATAAATTGTTTTCATGACTCAGTGTTGTAAATGCTTTATACGTTTCCAGTAATTGAGGTCCCATCAACATGTTCACGCTGATGAGAGCACAATCTTGTGCTCTCACTGTGGGACTGTTGTTTCTCTGATATAAGTGAATACACTTCACAAGGTCTTCATTTAGACGTGAAAAGCATTCAGAAATGCTGAATTCATCGAAATATTTTTATGTATATCATTAAGGATGAGGTTTCTAAATTCTTGGAAGAGCAGGGTCGGATTAGAACAAGTCAACATGGATTTAGTAAGGGGAGGTCGTGCCTGACAAACCTGTTGGAATTCTTTGAAGAGGTGACAAGTAGGTTAGACCAGGGAAACCCAGTGAATGTCGTCTATCTAGACTTCCAAAAGGCCTTTGATAAGGTGCCACACGGGAGGCACCTTATTAACCAGTCCTTCTGCATGGTTTAATTCAATTACAGCCTCCAGGATGCACTGTACAAATTTAAGAATGCTCAAAAGAAAGTACATTCCAAAGACATGGCTACGAAGAAAATGAAGGGCAGAGGAAGCAGATGAATGCGAGGCTTTTGACTTGGAGCCAGCGATCAAACCTTGTCAAATGAAGAGTACAGGAGTTTCATTCAAAAAGTCAGCAAGTATGGCATACAGTGAGATTTGGGGATCTGGTTTCAGAATTTGCTGGCTGAGAGAAGGCAGAGAGTCGTTGTAGATGGGAAGTATTCTGCCTGGAGGTCAGTGTTGAGTGAAGTCCTGCAGAGCTCTGTTCTTCGGCCTCTGCTCTTTGTAGTTCTTATTAATGACTTGGATGAGGAGGTTGAAGGGTGGGTTAGTAAATTTGCAGATGGCACTAAGGTTGCAGGTGTTGTCGACGGTATGGACAACTACTGCAGGCTGCAGCGCGACATTAATAGCATGTCGAACTTGGCTGAGACATGGCAGACGGATTCAACCTGGATAAACGTGAAGTGATGCATTTTGGAAGGTGGAACACGTATGCTGAATATAGGATTAAAGACAGGATCCTTGGCAGTGTGGGGGAATAGAGGGATCTGGGTTTGAAAGTACATAGATCCCTTAAAGTAGCCACCCAAGTGGAAAGGGTTATTAAGAAAGCATATGGTGTTTTGGCTTTCATTTAGGGCGATCGAGTTTTAGAGCTGCGAGGTTTTGCTGCAGCTCTACAAGGCCCTAGTGAAACCACTCTTGGAATATTGTGTCCAGTTCTGTTCGCCCTCCTATAGGAAAGATGCAGAAGCTTTGGAGAAAGCGCAATGAAGGTTTACCATGATGCTGCCTGGACTGGAGGGCTTGCCTTATGAAGAAAGATTGAATTAGCTCGGACGCTGCTTTCTGGAGAGAAGGAGGAAGAGAAGAGCCCAGATCAAGGTGTATAAAATAATGTGAGGAATAGATAGAATCAACGGCTAGAGAACTTTCTGCAGGGCAGGATTGGCCGGTATGAGAAGTCATAGTTTGAAGATATTAGGAGGAAGGTACAAAGGAAACGTCAGAGGTAGGTTCTTTACGCAGAGAGTTGCGAATGCATGGAATCGGTTGCCAGCTGTGGTGGTGGAAGCAGAGTCATTGGGGACATTTTAGCGACTGCTGGACATGCACATGGATAGCAGAGAGTTGAGGGGTGCATAGATTAAGTTACTATATTTGACATTGGGATTAAATCTCGTGGGCCAAAGGGCCTGTTCTGTGCTGTACTTTTCTATGTTCTATGTTTTATGAGTGCATACACTGGGTATATCTAAACGTAAGGTGTCAACCTGGTGAAGCTACTACACAGAAATAGTTGCATGCCAGAAACCATAAGAAGCAACGGATAGACAAGGCTAATGGACTTCATCACTCACGGATCAGACATCAACTCTGCAGTCCCGCCAGCTCCCATCATAAATGATGCGGGACAATATAATAAATCATTTCTTTCACATGACCATCGAGGCTGAGGGTGACTAAATAGATCCTTTCGAAATTATGACAGGCATGGAAGTAATGGATAGTGGAAGTCTTTTACACAGACCACAGGAGACGTAGGTTTAAGGTGTTATCGAGAAGACCAGCCCCAAACGTATGGTATGCAGATTGATTTTGCTTGTTTTATGATAGTAATACATTCTGAGAAACAGTGAAAAATATTGTGTTGCATTCTCTTCAGTACAAATCATACCTTACATAAGGACATCAGTTTAATAAATGTCACAGCTTTTGACCAGGTGCAGAGAAGGATTAACTCTATATGTGACTGGTCCATTCACAAGTTTGATAACAGCAAGGATGTAACTGTTCTTGAATCCATTGATGCGTATTTTCAAACATTTGCATCTTCTGTTCAATGGAAGTGGTTGGAAAAGAGCATTGCGGTGGTGGGAGGGGCCTTTGATTGTGTTTGCTGTATTCCTGAAGCTGTGGGAAGTCAAGATTGAGTCGATGGAAGGAAATGTGATTTGCGTGATGGATTGGGTTAGGTACACCATCTCTGTAATTTCTTGCAGCACGGGCTTAGCAGCGACCATACGAAGTGACTGGATAGAATGTTTTCTGCAGTGCAATGTAAAAATTGGTCAGAGTCGTTGCCAAAATGCAAAATTTTCTTCGCCGTCTGAGGAGGTAGATGCATTGATGTGCTTACTTGGCTGTAGAGTTGACATGGATAGTCTGATTATTTGTAATATTTATTCCTCGGACTTGAAGCTGTCCATCACCTCCAACTCAGCACCAATGACAGAGTCCAATGTCTGTCCTTCAGGCCAATTCCTGGAGTCAATGGCCAGTTCCCTTGTTTTGCTGACATTGAGGGAAAGATTGTTGTCTTTATACCATGTCACTAAGCTCTATTTCCTGTACATTGCTCACTGTTGTTTGAGACCCACCCACTCTGGTAGTGTTATTAGTAAATCTGAAAATGGAGTTAGAGCTGAATTTGGCGGTACAATTATGAGAGGGTAAGAAATATGGAGCGGGGCTGAGTATACAGCCTTGATGGGCACCAATACTGCGGATTATTGGAGAGGAGGAGTAACCAACTATCCTCATTCATTGTGATCTGCAGGTCAGAATGTTAAGGATCCAGTTCTCGATGTGAGGAAAGAGTCCTAGGACTCAGATTCTGTCGATGAGTCTTGTTGGCATTATGGTGTTCAAGAAAGAGCTAAAGCCAATATACATAAGTCTGATGTAGTTGTACTTGTTATCCAGATGTTCCAGGGATGAGTGAAGTGCCAGAGAGATGTTGCAGGGTGGAGAAACGGAGGACTGCAGATGCTGGAGTTTAGAGTCAGCGTGTAGTCCTTGAAAAGCACAGCAGGTTAGGCAGCATCCGAGGAGCAGGCGAATGCTCGTTTTGGGCAAATGCCCGAAACGTCGGTTATCCTGCTCCTTGGAAGTTATGTTGCAGTTGTACAATACTTTGGGAGGGGCGCACTTGGAGAATTGTAGTCTTGGTCACCTTGTGAAATGAAGGAGGTTGTTAAACTGGAAAGAGTGTAGAAGAAATTTACAAGCATTTTGTCAGGCCTCTATCATCTGAGGGAAGTAATAGGGAGAGGCTGGACAAGCTGGGCCTTTTTTTATTCTTTAGTGTGCAGGAGGCTGAGACTTGCATAAGGTTATGAGAGGTATGGATACGGTGAAAACGGTGCTGTAATCGTTTTTTCTGTGGTTCTGGAATCAAGGACGAGAGAGCACCATGGAACATATAACATGACAGCGCAGTACAGGCCCTTCGGCCCTCGATGTTGCACCGCCCTATCAGACTAATCTGAAGCCCATCCCACCTATACATCCATTTGCCTGCCTAGTGATGACTGAAATGCACGTAAACTTGGCGAATCTACTACCGATACAACGAATCATTCCATACCCTTACTACCTTCAGAGTAAAGGAGCTACCTCTGACATCTGTCTTCAAGTTGTGTCCCCTCGTGTTTGCCGTCCCCATCCTTGAAAAAAGGCTCTCCCTGTCAACCCTATCTAACCCTTTGATTATCTTATATGTGTCTATTAAGTCACCTCGCAACCTTCTTCTCTCGAACGAGAACAGCTTCAAGGCCCTCAGCCTTTCCTCATTCCTTCCATTCCAGGCAACATCCTTGTAAATCTCCTCTGCACCCTTTCTGAAGCGTCCACATCCTTCTTATAACGCGGTGACCAGAACTGTACACAACGCTCTAAGCGTGGCCGTACCAGAGCTTTGTCCAGCTGCAGCATAACCTCCTGGTTCCAGAACTCAGTCACTCGATTAATAAAGGCCAAAACACTGTATGCTTTCTTAACAACCCTGTCACTTTGGGTGGCAACTTTCAGGGATGTGTGTACATGGACGCCGAGATTACTCTGCTCATCTTCACTCCCAAGAATGTTAACATTAGCCCAGTACTTTGCATTCCGATTGCTTCATCCAAAGTGTATCACCTCATACTTTTCCACATTAAAGTCAATTTGCCAACTCTCAACCCAGCTCTGCATCCTATCTATGTCTCTCTGCAACCTACTACATCCTTCGTCACTATCTGTAACTCCACTGACCTTAGTGTCGTCCACAAATTTAGTAACCCACCCTTCTAAGGCCTCATCCAGGTTATTTATAAAAATGACGAACAGAAGTGGATCAACACCGACCCTTGCGGTACGCCACTAGTAACTGGAAACCAAGATGAACATGTTCCATCAACTACAACCCTCTGTTTTCTTTCAGCCATCCAATTCCTGATCCAAACTGCTATATCTCCCACAATTCTATTCCTCCGAATATTGTATCATAGCCTACTGTGGGTAACCTTATCGAAAGCCTTGCTGAAATAAGTTTAACCAGTTTAAAGTTAGAGCGTAAAGTATAAAAGGAAACCTGATAGGCAAATCTTATACACATAGAGTAGTACGCATTTGGAATATGATGCCAGCAAATGTGGTTGAGGCAGTTACATTAACAACATTTCACATGCATTTTGACAACTAGATGGATTGGAAAGGTTTGGAAGGATGTGTCAAGTGTATGGAAGTGGGGTGAGAGTGGATGAAAATTTTGCTCAGCATGGATCATTTTGGACCAAAGAGTCTTTCTCCGTGCTGGGGGACTCAATGACTATGGTAATCCATGATTGCAGTTCCCTCAACGAAATTCCTCAGTTCTCTCCAAATCAAACATCAGCGTGTTTGACGCAGAGGGTAGTACGTGTATGGAATGAGCTGCCAGAGGATGTGGTGGAGGTTGGTACAATTGCAACATTTAAGAGGCATTTGCATGGACATATGAATGGAAAGTTTAGGAGGGATATGGGCCGGGTGCTGGCAGGTGGGACTAGATTCGGTTGTGATATCTGGTCGGCATGGACATGTAGTACCGAAGGGTCTGTTTCTATGTTGTGCATCTCTATGACTCTATGACTCAAAGTGATTTTGAAGAAGATTCACTTTTGCAATTCTTGTCTGTTTGAATAATCTGAGGTCAAGATATGAAAATGTTTCAAATACTCACAGCTGGCTCTGCAGAGTGAAGCCCCACCTTCAGGTGTGTATTCTGCTCTGATTTACAGATGTGGAAGATGTGGGACCAGTGGGCCTTATCACTGCAGAAGGGGTCAAATATGTAAGACTGACGTGAGGACGATATTCTCTCTTTCAGAGGATAGCAAGTCTGTGGAAATGCATCCAACAGAGGTCTGTCAAGACGGGGTGCATTCAAAGCTGAGATAGACAGTCATTTAGTTGGTCTGCAATCAAGGGCTACGGAGATAAGGCTGAAAAGTGGAGTTGAGGATTATACAAATAAGCCGTGATATCATTTAAAGCTGTCGCCGACTTGTTGGGCTAAATTGCTTCTATCTGCTCCAATCTCTTTGCTGTCATTTGGAAAATGCTAGACACCATTTAAAATGTATAAAAACACAACGTTTGGAAGAGATGTTTGCAGTCAAACTGAGTCAACATTATGTATTGAAAGGAAAATCACACTTGCCAATTTGCCGGATTTCTTTGCTAACATGGCCAGCAGAGCTAATCAAGGGAGCTATTCGGTATAGTCCTTTCGAATTTCTATCAAGCACTCAATTAGGAGCCAAAAATATGGTCATTGCACAACAAGAGAGTTCACGGTGTTGAGTAATAAATCAGCATTAACTGTCCACTGTCTACTCATAAGAAGTCACCAAATCGTGATAATTGAACACTTTTCAAGTTGAAAACATATAATTAGTGAAATCCAGAATGGTCAATGATTTTTCTGTCTTAATGTCTTGGAGGAAGTGGCGGAGAGAAACGTGTCCAGTTCTGCTGCCGATAAGCAATCAGTGAGCGGGCTTATTTTGATGACGACGTGGAAATCTGCAAAAAGATACCGATAGTATGAGTGATTGGATAAATCATGCAGTTTCATGTTGCGAATGTGAGGTCATGCACTTTGTTAGGAATAATCAAAAGACAGATAATCAAAAGAATAATCAAATATTAATATGGAAAGAAACCCAATAAAAGTGTGGTTCAGGTGGTTTCCAAGAAAAGACAGAAACTAAGTCGCCTGTAAAGTAAAGTAATCGATGACCAAGATATGGCTGGTATTGTTCAATTGTCTTGTTTTATTGATTATTGTTCTCCAAACATTCTTTACAATAGAACCGGGAGTGGGAGAGGGGAAATTAAGATCACCCATGATTACTGCCATCCTTTAGCACTCACACGCAGTACTTTTTCTTGTACGTCTTATTTCTCACTCTGGTTATTGCGAGTGGGCTTGTCAACTACACCTGCTGCTGACTTCTTTTCTCACTGTTCCTTATCTCGACACAAAACACATTTTACATCCTTATTTCCTGAATCAAGGCAATCTCTAATAATTGCATATATATATCACTAAAATCTCGGCCTTTCGCACGCCTCTGTGTGTCATCTTCCAATATTAATTGATTCTGTATTGTGTTGCAATTGCACATAATAAGAGAAAGGCAAAAAAGACATTGGTGTACCTGAATTCACACACACGTTATTGAAGTTAAAACGCAGAATACCGCCCAAAATACGATCATAGAAGCACTCACTTAACCTTCAGGAAGCACACAATACGTACAATGTTATAGGGCATGACTAGAGCAGCACCAGAAACACAACAGAAATACTGCTCTGGGATTCTATTTTGCATGTATTTCTCAATGAGCAATAGACTTTTACATGTGTTCCATCAGGAGTTACCTCACACAAGGAAGTAACCTGTGCTGCAGACGGTCAGATAATCCCAGTTCCAACTCCCACAATCAGAGATACTCAGTGTCCTGCATATCGATATAAGGAACAGCTGTCCATTGCGTTTATGGGCTAGATTAACTTTCGGAATGCAGCTCGCACGTAGTTCGCCTCTTTCTCCTATATATTGTTTCTTGCAGTCCCTTGTTGGAATCTCATCAAATACATTTGTCCTGCAACTGATGGATATTGGGTCTTATGTAGTGCAACCCCAAGAATCGGAAGCAGCGGGATTGAAACTAATTCAATTAATTACACCACAGGGCCGTAGCGTTTCACAGGAGCTTCTGCAGCGCTGATAATATCATCGAGAAAGGGAAGGAAAAGGCTGCAAACCTTCTTCCCAGCTCCGTTGAAATTTCCAACAAAAACTCCGAGGACTCGAGCTTCACATCTTTCTGCTCAAAAACTCTATGATTTTCTGCCGCAGAGAATTGCACCCTCAACTCCCGCATGCAAGGTGAGGATACCAAGCCCTACACTATCAAGAATAGTAGTTCGAGCGAGGCCAACATCTGTCACTATCATATGGACAACCACAAACACATTCTTTTCATATGAAAGTCTCGGCACTCATAGTATGCGGGACCCAAGCAGCCTGTGCCGGTTGTTATTATTCCAGACTATTTGCGTTGTACACCGTTTTCCTTGAAAGTGGATGGAGGTCGTTCTTTCACCGCTGTTGTGAAGCCACATCCTGCACTGAATCTGCTTGCTGATTTCTGTTGCTGTGGCGAAACGGTGGGCAATCGCGTTATAAAACGTTTTTATACTTCTCTAATTTCCCTCATTACTGTCTTGATGAGGGAGGCTGATGATTGGCTGTCTCGATCAGATGGAGGCACCATTGTTGGCCGAATTTAATGACGAATGGAATAGAACATCTTCACTTTTCATGGTTCATTGTTGTTTTGTTTTGTTTTCTGTTACTTGAGCAAATTCTGGGACTTGGCAATGTGATAAATGTCCAGGGTGTTTGGAAGTACCGTTTGAAATTGTCTCTCTGCCATTTGTGTGAGTGATTCATGACATACACGTCAGTAATTTTTTCGCTTTTATCATTGAAATGACCAGACGCATTTTAAGCCGCAAACACAGGCACTCATATTGTTCATTTCAGTGTTTGTGGCACCGAAGGCCTCTGGTCCTTTCGGTGATAAAAGCGAGAAAAGTATTGACTGCTTGTGAAAACAGTGAGTGTTCCTTCTGTACAAAACCTTCTCAAATTCATTCGAAAAGCTCGCTTTCGGATACATAGAGAGCCGAATTTTCTGCCACGTTCTGTGTCTGAAATGGTCAGCGCATTTGGCTGAAATGTTGATGACTCGACCTCACCCAGGCACAGAGCTTCAATTATTTCATATCAATCATTGAGACCGATCACGTACCGACATTGCAATCATCAAACCTTCACCCCGAACCCGCGTGGAGTGAGACGGGAACTCGCAGCAGAATGCGAGCACACTCTCTGCAACCTTCGCTGCCAGCAGAAAGCAGCCACTACAGCTTCAATCAGCGGCTTCCTGCTCAGCCCTGGGATACAACTCAGAGATACCCCTTCCTCAGCAACGGCTCTTCCCGTGTGAAAGGAGCAAACAATCCAGTCTCGTTTGTAAACAGCTTCAGAAAATTGGAAGATTGTTCCTGTTCATGGAAAGGTTTTTAATCAAAACTTCTGTCTCGGAAATGACAATTGCTAAAAGTTGTAGGCAGGAAAAACAAAGAAAGTGTTGATTGTGAGGACTGTGTCTCGTCAGGCAGACTGGGTGTCCGACATTCTAATCAGAAATGATTGCGTGCCCTTAGGTAATTTTCCGATTGATTTGCCGTCTGCCAGATTGATGGAATCACATCGGCGACGTAAACATGAAGGTAAAAATATTAAAGTATTAATATTGAATATTAAATCCCGCTACAAGTGCGAAATAAATTGTAATTTTCTGAAGAAATAACAGTGAGACGTGAAAGGTATGAATGATGTTATTTGTGATTGGGAGGATTGAATGAATCCTTGCAAATTTCAGTGCCACGTGAATTATGCTCAGTATAAAATGATAAACTAAGCCACTGTGCCCTGGCATTGGCTCGAGTGTCGTGGGAACCTCGTTGATACAATCCTTGTTCTCCATTCCACTTGCAGTATGACAACAGAGTGCTACTTATGTTGGCACGTCTGTTCCCTTGTTTTGTATAACACGTCGCTTTCTGAGTGAAAGCTATCTCCACTTAACTGGAAGTGACAGATACAAGTCTATCAGTGACCCTTTCAAAACGTCATGTTCCACTCGAGCCGTACATCACCCAATGTGCTTGTTGGGGGACTGACAGTGATGGTTCCATGTCAGATTGTCCTGAACCAAAATTAACTCATTCAGAATGTTCCGATGGAACGCGAAGGAAACTCTTCCTGGAAGTTTCCCAATTCACAAGGAAAATGATTTTGTTGTGTGGCAATATGGGTTTAGGTAATGAATAGTTTATTGTCAGTAAATGGAGTGGGAGTGGGGCAGGATTGTGAGGTTTCACTGTGGAACAGAAGTGATCTGGTTGGACAGGGAAGTCAAATATCCACAGAGCAGAGAGAGTGGATCGGTCCAGTATCATTCTCCCATCTTCTGTTTCTGTACCAACAAAAGAAATTGCTGTAAAATCTCAGCAGGTCTGAGAGTATATTGGAAAGTAAAACAGAGTTAAGACCTCAGAACTAGTGACACTTCTTGGATTTCCATCTCCCTGTGCCTTTCTGCACACTTCTTTTTATTGAATATTTCCCGACTTCCAACTTTATGCTCAGCTTCTCTTTTGTTACTTCCTCTCCAATCATTTTTGATCATCCTAATCACCCCGGACAACATTGATCTACTCGAAACAGCAAAGTAGTGCATTGAGCGGCTGCCAGTTTCAGTGCTGGACGAATGTCAGTCGGCACAATTGCACGGTTGTGACGTCGTATGTCCGTTCACGTCACACCCTACACGTCCTCGGTTCAAACCAAGCAGGAGTTTGATTTGTTCCCTTGTTACATGCAGAAGTTTTTGAATTGTTGGGAATGGAGCATTCCTGCTTGTTGTTCTCATTAACAAACCTGCTTTAAATTTGCTCGCCCATGTCTGCCGCTGCGCTGACAAGAATTACAGTTCCAATTTATTGATGAGTGAAACGTTGTTCAGCTTCTCTCCTCGGATAAAGTGAGGACTGGAGATTATGAAGTGCTCCTGCCAGAAACGCCATTTCTCCTGATTCTCGTATGCTGCCTGAACTGCTGTGCTTTTCAGGCACCACACTGTCAAGTGAAATTCTCTTCTCCCTGGTTGACAATATGTTTCGATTTGTATACCTCGATGGGCGTCCACTTTCAAGGAACAATTACCGGACATTGATCCTTTCTGTACCTGTACTAAGGCATGTGCTTTACATGTCAATGTGTCAATGTGTCCTGCTTCAGTGTCAAGGAGAACAGCTATTTGCTCCTGTCACAGCGAACACTGGAATCCTGATGTACAGTCTCTGTCAAATGCATCCACAAGTAGGATCTGAAATGCCGCATTTGGATCTTCTCTGGTGTAACTCAACCTGTGTGAACCAAAACCAGAAATCCTCAGTCATGTTTTGGAGCAGTTCACACATTCGAGTGTCGAAGCACTGGACATGCTTATACCTCTTTCAGTCATGATGAGGAATGAAAAGGTTTACAGACTCAGGTGAACTGCTTGACTCACAATCTCGTACAGTCACTCATATTACCATGTGTTTTGAAACCCATTCACTGAAATTGAGGAAACAAATGTCAGGGTGCCGAATGTCATTGTATCCACTTTGTTTTCTTGATATCACAGAGTTGCAGAAAAGTATGATGACGGACGTGGAGGATCGCAAGTCAAATGCAACTCTGTTGAAACGCCTTCTGTCTGATTCAGTCATGAACAAGAGTCAAAAATGAGACGAGAGGGAGATCATTTCGCACACTGAACAAAGATCAATAACGTACAGTTATTACACATCTCAGATCGCCTTTGAACTTCCCTAAATATGTGTAGAGTTTTGTACATCTCTAAGTAATAACCGTTTGATTTACTAACAGCAAGTGAGTCGCATCTCCTCGATTCCCACACAGGTTTCCAACTCTCCTAACATCCAGGTTGCAGTTGCTCATGGCTCTGCTGGAAAATTCACGATTAATGAGAAAGAAAAGGAAAGTTGCAACTCGTTACGGCACCGCTTTTCGAATATCCTCGCTACGTGGTCTGTCATTCTTGGATTCCAGAGCTAGCATAGGTTTTCAGGTGGAGGAATACCTTTCTGCTGCTTATTCTGCAAAATAGGCTCACTCGCTGTGAGCATGCCACAAGGTATCATCAGGTACACGAAGGGTATTTGCTTTCCGCTTTTAGCTTGTCTGACAGGGTGGCTGAGCAAGCTGAGAAGCTACGTTTCAGGTCCTAGTTCTTAAGAACGTTTAGCATTGACTGCTAGCTTTTCCACTTGTATGAATGGATTAAGTTGGCAACGTTTGGCAGGGATGAGCTGTCTTGAAGTTGAACAGAATAAAACGTAATCATTCCTTCTAAACCACGCTGCGATGTGGCAGAACACCGAGCCACCAATGTGGCAGTATTCACGCTGTAGTTATCACATTAGCATCCAGCTGGAAAGGCCCCCAGCATAATACGGGACCGAGATATCCCCGTCATATTCCAGGTGTTTTGCGTGCTTCGCCATTTTCTCTGAAAGTGAATAGAGATCGTTATTTCACCGATGATGTTAAACCAGATCCTGCACTGAATCCGCTCACCGTTTTTTGTTGTTGGGGCTAAAAGAAGGGCTATCGCAATCTGAAACTGAGTTCCATTCCTTTAATTTCCTGCAGTTCTGTCCTCAACAGGGCGGCTGGTGATCGGCCCACTTGATCCGGTTGTGACACCTGCGCATTGTGAACCTAATCTAAAACAGATTGCAAATGGTAATCTTCACTGTTCGTGGTTCACTGTTAGTCTGTTCTGTTTTATGTTACTTTCGCACTTTCTAGGTAAGGGTGGTGCACTAAAGCTCCAGTTAGCTTGTGAGCACAGTTTAGAATTGCCTCGCTACCATTTGTGCCAGCTGTTCATGATGACTCAACTGCTTCACAAAGAGCAGTCATGCTTCGGTGTGCCAGGAATTAAGTTATCTTTGTCAGTTGTGTTTCTGTTCCACGTTAACAGCGGTAGTGTTTGGATTCGCTGGAGACCTGAGGGGGGTAACACGATTTGTGACGTCTTTTCTGCAGCCAAAATCTTTGACGCAGAACTTGGGAATGTGTCAAGAAGAATGATCATTGGCAGCAAAAGTTCGGAAATGCTTAACCTCAGGTTGGATTCGAACCAACCGTCTTCAAAAGCACTAACAAAGCGTGCAGGATGAATAACGTGTGCCGTCTGCGCTTGCCAACAAACTACTCAGGATTCTACTTAGTAATGAAGCAGCTCAGTTGTACTGTCGTGGAAATTAAATCGACTCGACTCAAATGTTAGCAAGTGCAAAAAGAGAGGTTTATTTGAGACCTTTGCAAAGGGACATGACACATTGGCAAGACGACTCATATAAGGAACGCCTGAGAACTTTCAAATATTCCTTTTATACAATAATGCTACAAAGTGAAGATTACCGATGCAATCTGGATTAGATTAGGTTCATAATGCTTCTCCTTGTAAACACCTCAAGGCCACGAGTCTGGAACATTCGATTTCCTTTCCAGATATGAAATTGCTTTTCTTATTCCTTGAGTTCTGATATGGTAGTTTAACTGGCCTTGTAAGTCTGCTGATAGGTCGGTTTGCCATTACATTTTTTCTGTCTGTCTGCAATACGTATCCCTAATTTCGGTCAGGCCCTTACTTCTTTATTTTCCCTATGCTTTTATAGATTTCACAATAAATGTCAAATTTCCATTACATTTCCCCCCTTTTTTGTCATTTTATAACAACGACAAAAAAGTACAGAGCCTGACAGCTATACATCAAACTGCTTAGGGAGCACCAGACATTTACTCGGACATCAGCTGCCAGTAACACAGCTTTATGTTGGTATCAACACTTGCTCTGTTGTGCCCTGTACATAGCCCAAACTTCACATGTAACACACTTCAACATAACGGTGTGGCGTGATCCATGTGATCGGACCTTCCTGCTGTCGGGCCTCTGATAGTTTTACCATTTGTTATCCCGCTGCACTCATTAGCAAATGCAGGAGGCAGGTACACAAGCAGGGTCCTACGCAAAGCACTATGTGTAAGAGCAGTCCTACAACTAGGAGAGCGTGTAGGATCCAATATCCCCATCCGCCCCAAAGGGAGATAAGCCTTTGGAAGCAGGAGTCATCTGCTGGGGAGGCAGTCTAGTTGCCACTTTCATATGATTTATTACACTCGTGATATTCTGGAACTCATCAGGAATATTAAAACAGCTTGAGGTACCGAACATTTTGCAATCGCCCCCTCTCTCGGCCGTCAGTGTGTCTAGTACTAATCAATTTAGTATCACCGTTTCCCTTATTGCCGTTAACTCAGTATTATTGAGGGTCAGACCTTCCTCCGTCTCTTTTGCTGACAGTTATACTCTATATGCGAGGCCATTCATCATTTTTATTGCCATCATTGTCCCTGCTTACAAGAGAATAGACCACGCAATATTCGCTCCTAGTCTAGTCTCGGGGTATGCGAGTGTGTACCATTCCACTTCTGCGGGATGTCACTTTGGGTTCGCCCGTTCCTGGCATTTGGGACGAACACTGTCGTGCTAGTAGACAGTACCGCGGGTTTTGGTCCATTAATTGGTTTGGATGGTTGTTGTGCCCTGGTGCAACTATTTCCTGTAATGTACCTCGCGGGGGAGGTGGCTGTACCACTATATTCACCATATATAACGGCGAAGGGTCTATCTATTCCACACCACCAGTCTTCCTCATCCCTCTTCTGAGACTTGGTTATTATTACCCGTGCCATAGCACCTCCTTCATTGATTATTGAATACCTATATCACGTGTGAGGTGTCCTGCAGCCGTGGTGGCTACTACTAAGTGCCAGTCACTGAGACCGTAAGGATCCCTCCATAAATATTTATTGTCCCATTTATAGTTGTACTGGTTACTAAACGACCATGTAAAGGTCAACTAACCATCCTCGGTTAAGACTACCGTCTGCGGATGTATCCCAGACGCCCCTGCCTTCACGAATCATCCTGCCAGGGAAGCCCCATATTTGTGTGAGTCTTCTAATCATTACTTGCACGTACTCGGTTCCGGTGTTGTCCGATGTCTCTTCAAGTCCAGCTACACGTTTGTAATGGCTGGTGTGTATCAACATTGCTCTTTGTCCGATCTTAACAGCTGACTGTGTTGTAAGGAGCACTTCAAACAGTCCCACCCACCTCTTCGCCTTCCAGCGTTTCCTCCTGACGTCTTTCACCACTGTCCAGTCTCCAGGTTCTAGGTCGTGCATCTTTCCTTCTGCTGATTGGGTAGTGCTGCCTTCACTTGCTTCTGTATTTGAGACAAAAGTGCAGACAGTTTTGCGGTGGCACGGTTGTTAGCACTGCTGCCGAACAACGTCAGAGACCCGGATTTTGTTCCCGCCTCAGGAAACTGTCTCTGTGAATTTTGCACGTTCTCCCCGTGTCTGCATGAGTTTTCTCCGGGTGCTCCCGTTTACTCCTACAGTTAAATAAATGTGCAGATTAGGTGAATTGGCCATTCTAAATTTCCCGTCGTGTTAGGTGTAGGAGTAAATGTAGTGGAGTGGTTCTGGATGGGTTGTTCTTGGGAGGGTCTGGGTGGACTTGTTGGGCACAAGGGCCTGTTCCCACACTGCGAGTAATCTAATCTTATCTTATTAGATTAGATTAGATTACAGTGTGGAAACGGGCCTTTCGGCCCAACAAGTCCACACCGACCCGCCGAAGCGAAACCCACCCATACCCCTACATTTACCCCTTACCTAACAATACGGGCAATTTAGTATGGCCAATTCACCTGACCTGCACATCTTTGGAATGTGGGAGGAAACCGGAGCACCCGGAGGAAACCCACGCAGACACGGGGAGAACGTGCAAACTCCACACAGTCAGTGGCCTGAGTTGGGAATTGAACCCAGGTCTCTGGCGCTGCGAGGCAGCAGTGCTAACCACTGTGCCACCGTGCCGCCCATAATCTAATCTAATCTAATCTAATCTAATCTAATCTAATCTAATCTAATCTAATCTAATCTAATCTAATCTAATCTAATCTAATCTAATCTTATCTTGACAGTGATCTGTTATCGGTCTTACCTTACATCTTTGGCTAATTCCTGTCCTGGGCGGCCTACCAAACAAAATTTCTAACGGGACAAGATTAGCTCTTCCTCCCCTTCTGGATCTCATGTACTTTAGCACAATTGGAAATGCCTTTGTCCATATCACCCCGAGATCCTCACGACGTTTCTCAATTTATTTTTTAATGTAGCATTTCTCTTTCCACTGCCACCGCTCGCTGGATGGTCGGCACAGCGTTGTCTCACGTTTATTCCCAAGTAATCACTCGAAGGAAATATTGACAAATGGTGTCACAATGTCGCTGCTAAACCATTCAGGAATTCCCCATCTCGGAATTATTTCAGTTAGCAAAGCCTGGACTACTGCAATGGTGAAGACTTGGGGAGCGCTTCCACCCATTTGGGAAACATATCAACTAATACCAGACAATGCCTTTTCCCTTCGCTGGGTATTAGTTCAATAAAATACATCTGTAAATATTCAACGGGTCTTCGGGATTGGGGGTGTTCTGCCTGAATCATCTGTATTCCCCTCCCCACATTATTTGTCGCACAGATAACCCATCATTCAAAATATTTTCAGGAGTAATGAGTAAATCCCTTCGTGTACCAGTGCTCCTAAACACTGTCGTACATCCCCCCTTTTGACACATGGTCCTCGCTTTGTGTTATTTGGCATTGAATGGGAATAATGATCGCGGTAGACAGGGTTTACCAATGGGCTACACCACACCCATGACCTCATTGCCGTTGTCCATTCACGCTTCCTCTCCGGCATGACCTACCTCTGTAACTCCCATAAGTCTGCTTTGGATTACACCTATTTGACATACACATGCTAACTGAGCACTTGGCAGCTGCTGGGCTGCCGTCCTTGCCGAAAAGGAATCATAATTTTTCATGTGGCTTCACATTTACAGACAGCGATTGATTTAGGCGATAGCACCGCTTCCAGGAGGTCGGAAACAGGCCACGGTGTATGTTGGGCTTTCCAGTGTAGGTCAAGAAGCCCCTGTGTTTCCACAGGGTTCCAAAATTATGCACAACCCCGAATGCACATCTGGTGTCGATGTAAATATACATCATTGTTCCCTCAGCCAATTTACATGCCTCAGTGAAGGGAATCAGCTCGGTTGCTTGAGCTGACAGATGAGAAGGGAGTGATTCCATTTTGACTACCTCGTGGGTGTACTACAGCATACCCAACACAATTCTGGCCTGTCTGTTTGCTCCTGAATGCTGGCCCATCCACAAAAAATGCCATGTCCTGATTCTGAATTTTAGAATCCTGCACGTCTGGTCTTAGGCTGCAAATTTCATTCGTTACAGCGACACAGTCATGTGGGTCTCCGTCTCCTTCTGTGGGGAGAAGGAGAACAGCATTGTGGACGTTACATCACTTTATTGTCATGTTAGGCATCTCCAACAGCACAGTATTGTGCCTGAGTCAACGTGCTGCCGACATGTGTGCTGTGTTTTGCTCGGAAAACAGTAAGGATGCATGTGGGACCAGGAGGATTAATTCACCATAGCCGGCTGTGTCCCTCGACGCTACAATAACCTTTTTCAGGTGCAGCCACGGATCGCATGCATTTTGGCAATCCTGCTGCTACGGGGTCTAAGTTTAGCCGAAATGTAAGCTACCTACCTCAATTTTCCGCATTATCCTGCATCAGCACACATGTCATGCAGCCACGCTTCTCATCTACCGTATGAACAAAAGGCTTGTTTGGATTCGGACCCCCAGTGTAGGTGAAGTTTGGAGCGCCATTTTCAATTCAACTGCAGCGTACTCTGGTTCTGCAACTCTTAGCCATGGAAAATTTCACTTCGGGGGTCCTCAAGGGTTGCGTAATGTTGGATAAACATTCTGCAAGTAAGAGCACATGACCAAAAAGGATAGCAATTGTTTCTTCATGTGAATTTCTGGATTGCTTGATCTCTGTCTTCCTTTGTTCAGATAAGATGTGACCTTAAAAACGTAATTTGTTGTTGAACAAACTGTAGTTTTGCGAAACTAGCTTTGTGCGCATCCCTGGCTAGATGGCAGACCAATGCAAGCTTATCTTCCTCACGTTGTGCCTCTGTTGGTGCTGCTATTAAGCATTCGTCTGCATACTGCAGAACCGCAGATCCCGGGGTGAAAAGAACAGTCTCCAGACTCCTGCACAGAGCCTCATTAGTTATGGTGGGGACTCACAGCAATCTTGACAAAGTCGCGTGAATGTATACCATTTGCCTTTGAATGGAAACGTGAACCAGAAGTGACTTTCTGGGTGTACCGGTACACTAAAGAAGACATTTGCTAAATCCACAGCAGAGAACCATTTACTGTCCGGTGGAATTTCAGCTAATATAATACAAGGATTAAGAACATTTGGGGTGGGAGGAACAATAGCATAATTGACTACTTGCAGGTCTTGAACAAAGCTCCATTTCCCCGATTCACCTGGAATGTTTGCCTTTTTGACCAGAACAATGGGGGCTCTCACCGCTGATTATCCGCAAGGGATGATCACTCCAGCCTTCAGGAGGGATTCAAAGACTGGAATATTTCCCTTCACAACCTTGGGTTTTAACGAGTCTTGTATTCTGCAAGGACGATACTCAGACTTCGGGGTTATTCTTTTTTGTTCACAGCTTCGCATGAACCCTACATCACGTTTTCCTTTTGCCCTGCACTCAGCAGGAATACTTCTTAATCTTGGGTCCGAGACATCTACCATAGCTAAACGCCAGGCTACCCTCTTGGCGGTGGTTACTTGGACTGCCCTATCTGCCTGAGTTAGCCAATTCAGTTTATCCATATATGTCCATATATCTGCATTGAAGCAGGTATGCACATCGTCCCTGAAGACACAAGCTTTCCTTTTATTGTGCTAGTAGTACCCATGGTCCCAACTCCTGCCACCTGTTACTGGATGTGGTTGCCAGTGGTACATGAGGAAAGGAGCGTTCCACATCAAAAAGATAATGTCTACTTGCCGTCACAGATACTTTGCATCAGTTCACAGTGACTGCACATCTGTGATCATTCTAATAAAATTCGCACAATAATAACTGATCTGGTTCGACCAATATCCTGAAACAATACTTCTCATTTGATTTGTAAGGGCCATGATGGTGTATGCGTGCTGTGCAGTTCCACATATCTCCAGCAAGATGAGCGGTGTTAATGGGATTAACATGGTTACTTGCTTCCTGGGCGAGCGAATCCCTCACTGAACTTATGGCTCTCTGGCTTAATCGCCACTCATAGCCATGCATCAGGGGTCGTGAGTTGTATTTTACAACCTGCGCTGGTAAAGCTTCTTTTTGTATTACCTGCAAGCCTGTCGGGGTACTGCGCAAATCCGACCCCAGTCTCACTGAGATCGCCAGCCATCAGATTTAAAGGACAGAATTCCGAGAACAGAAACGAGAATTGGAATGTTTCACCATTACTGCATTCGCACAATCGGGGTGCAGTAAATCTCTCTCGTGTCACGAATCCTGATGCATCCATTGCGTCGAATCTCTCAACTACCTTGATTTAAGGACTGAATATGTTGCCACATTATCTACCAAAAACTGGCGCACCTTCCACATATAATACATTTTCCCTTGAGACTAGAATTCGCTTCCTCTTATCAACATCTCAATGTCAGGGACCTGAAACATTCGAGTTCCTTTCCAGATATGGAGTTGTTTTTTCCCCATTCCTTGATTGTTGATATGGTAATTTACTGGGCTTGTAAGTCTGATATTAGTTCGGTTTAACTTTACAATTTTTTCTGTCTGTCTGCAATACTTGCATCTGCAAAGTCAGGTTCTTACTTCTTTGTTTCCCTTTGCTTGTATTGGTTTCAAAATAAATGCTAATTTTCCATTACAATGGACATCACACATATTTTTGGACATATTTTTACAGGTCGCTGCAACAGCGAGGGCCGAAGTGCCTGTATTGAATTGTAACGTTCTATTTAGTAAGCTACATTTCCTGCTGGTTTCTGATGTCTCTCCTCACTGTGGAAGCTTCCAGTCACACCTTCCAGAGATTTGTCTGCACTTCATTTAATCGAGGCAACTGTATTTCCTGCTCAGAATGTGATCTCTGTGCAATGGAGAGAGGAAAACAGAGTCGGTGACATAGCTGAGATCACTTAAGTTCTGTCCAGAATCAACAAAACCTATCCCGATCTTCGAGTCTCCTGTAACTTTCAAAATCACACTGTGTTCCCAGCGTTCAGGCTTTCTGCCTGTATTCCTGACGAAGGGCTGTTGCCCGAAACGTCAATTTTACTGCTCCTCGGATGCTGCCTGAACTGCTGTGCTTTACCAGCCCCTCTCCAATCGAGACATTGTGTTCCCAGGCCACTATTTCGGTCTCTGGTCTGCTACAGTGCTCCTTCAAGGCACAACATAAGCTGGAAGACCTGCAACTTATTTTCTACTGACAGACCATGCAAACATTAGAACGCAACATCGAGTTCATTCATTTTAGATACCGCCCGCCCTCTTCCATATTCTTCACCCACATTTCCATCCCATCAGTTCCGAAGACAGATCATTGCACTCGAAACGTTAACTTTCCTTTCTTATCAGAGATGGACAAGAGCTTTTGATTTTGTTCAGACGTTTTTGGTTTAATTCAGGGAACTTTGCTTGTCCGTTGTAATCGCCAGACTGCTGGAAGCGTCTGATTGCAGGAGGAGATGTTCACAGGAGTTGACAAGAATGGCAAGGGCTGGACCTTTCCCATTGTGAAGGTAGACGCCGTGGTTGGGGATGTTTATCTAAGCGCAGAGAAGGCTGATTGAGTAACTGATTAACGTGCACATTTTATGAAGAGGATAGATATGTATGACAGGGATAAGCCTGCATTGGGAAGGAAAAGAGTGACATAAATGAAAGACAGGAGACAAGATGTTTTGAGGAGATTTTGGGAGAATGCTTTCACCAATAGAGTGTTTCTTATTTGGAAATCATTATCTGAACATGTGGTAAAGCTAAGTGTCATGAGAACGTTTCAGCAGTCTGTAGCCAAACACTTGAAGAGCCAGAGCACACGTGGATAAGGAACAGGTACTGGAAATTGTGACGAGGACAGACAGATGTGAGATGGGTGTCCTCAACGCAATGGGTCAAAGGCAAACTTGTGTGCTTAAAAGGCGCCTGCTGGCACGGCTCTGTGGCGCAATGCAAAGCGCGTTGGACTTCTGTGTCGCTTTTCTGGTTGTTATTCAAAAGTCATCGGTTTGAATCCCATCCGAGTCGAGTTTTAGTTTATGGTTTGGAAGGTGGTCAGACCAGACCCGGCTGCTTATCTGCAAAACCAACAGTATTCGTGCAGAAACCCAACTGTCTCGAAACGGAACGTGTTCCTCTCACAGGTTTCCATTTTCGATGTCTATTTATGATAGAGTAGGCAACACGATAATGTAGATAAGCTGGAAAAAACACAAAAGTGTTGTGTCAGCCATGATGATATCGGATCAGGGAGCAGGGCAGGATCGGTGTTTAGAATGGGCTCCTTTGTGTATGTGTCATTTCTGGCCCAAGTGTTTAAACAATCGCAATAAGGATAACATGAATTAAAGTCCATTTAATATTTTGGTCTCACCTCCATTTCGATTCCCTCCCAGCTGGAATAGACAGCTCTTGTTTCAGCTTCAGATCAGACAGCGGAGGATTCTCACAAGTTCTCCTTCAGGCTGAATATTCTTCCACATAGGTTTCCAAGTGGACACATGGAGCAAACAATTGCATGGTTGCTGGGCATTCAGGGGCAGATTTCCCCTTTTCTGGGCTCGAATTCTGGACAAGGTAATGAACGTTAAGTTCTGACATTTTGAATCTTACTCTGGATTCTTGCGACTTTACTAATTAAACTGAATTTCAATTTGCCCTTGCATAACATTATTCAATCTTCACTGTTTATGAAAACCATGCCACGTGCTCGTGGGTGCAGTATGCTGAATATTATTGTCGTTGTGTGCAGTGTGGGTCGGTGTGTCTTATGAACATGCCAAAGGTAGTTGGTGAAATATCATTGAATCGATTTCTCTGACGAATTGAAGCCGATGGAAGGAAAATCCCAGTACAGTGGCGACATGACATTTCCTGTGATCAACGCAGGAAACCACGGTAAACATACGCAGCATTCATTTATACCGATTTTCACGACATTTTACTATGCCACATTTTAACCACATTTCAGGGACATTACTGTAATCTCTAAGCTCTCACATTCTACAGGAAGACCATTAAAATGGCCGACCATCCATTACTAATGTTCTGAATTCACACGCACACATATATATGTGCATATTTTGCGCATGCATGTATGTGTGTGTGCATATATATTTAAAATTGCAAAAGTTCATCGAGTAAAACAGCATTTATTCTAAAAAAATATTATTTTGTGGAGTGTTCTGTCCTTGGGAAATACTTCAGTTACTTAAGACCAGCCATAAATACTCCCTGAGTGAATATCCATCACTCAATAGAGATGCAGAGGTGACTTTTGAAAAAATGACGGTTTTCATACCACTGAACCTGCGCTGTGTTAAATTCTGGAAAGGATGTTGAGCTCGTTTCATATTACTAAAATTGCTGCAAGCTCGCACAGGCCATTAAAACAATCCACAAAGTATTAGATTTCTCTCATTGGACATTTTGAATGTTATCGGAAAAACTGGAATCGAAATGATAACGATGTTTTTAAGTATTGCTATGAAGATTATAGAATTCCAACAGGAATATTTTTCGTGTCTTGTCACTGGATATTTTTGGGGGAGATGAGTGAGCAGCAAATGGACTCACTCCCTTCTCTGTGATTGCAGCCAAATTTTCCAATGCAACAGATGAAAGAAAAAAGGTGCATCACATCGGCAGGTTTGTTCCAACTCACGATAGTGTAGTTTCACTTTGATTGTCGCCATCATCTAAAGTATAAGCTGAGTTGGGAGATCAAGATCCTGACTGTATGCTGAGACATTGCGAGAAATAATCCCACACTGTTCGCATCACTTTCTCTCATAAACCAGTAATGCAGCGGACTGAGCTACCCGGCTTCCCTTTCATGCTGAGCTAACACAACAGCTCAGTTTTTTTACAATTTCTAGAAGTTCACGTTGAACAAACTGCTAAACCTTTCCTCACAATCAGCTCATTCTATACTTAGTCGTACGCAGTTGCAGGTGTTATGAGGTTTATTTCTAATTAACGTTAACCAATTAGAGAGTGTGCACATAACGCGCACCCATCCTGGCCGCCCAGACTCCCTGTCGCGGTGTAATTCATTCCTTGTGTGTCTACACGCGTCTTCACAAATATTTTAGAATCAGTTTCTGAACAATTTTTCCTGCGAAAAAGTAATCGTTTTCGAATTCCAAAGCTGTAGAAGGAAAAAGAAAACGTGCTTCAAACTTCTCTTTATCATTCGTCGCTGGTTTTGAAGTTCCATAGTCGAGATATAGATAAATCCAAATGAGGGAATTTCCCTCCTGTTTCCTCTCACCAAATTCACATCGCACGGAAACCTTCCATATGGACACAACTCAGTTTTACCTGGTGTCACACCACATGATCTATTCGTCTTTTCCATTACCCCATGAAACCCCGCATTGTCTTTTCAAACGGCATTACCCCTCAATACATTGATGGCTTCCTTTCCATTTTATTGTTTCCACGTAAATGCTGTCCATTCTTCCTGACGTCTTTTCATTCCAGTCATCTCAATCCATTATTATCTCTTTATATCCTAGTATAGTCCATGCTGAGAAAGGATGCTGGGTCCAATGCAACACATTAAAGCCCGCTATAGTGCTGTATACTGCCATTATCAATGTAGGGAAAATGGGAGCTCGTTCAGTTAAAAGGGAATCTGTTGGTTGTCGCATAATGGATCAATCCCTGACTGGGAAGTAACTGCTTTTCCCTACTTTTCTCTTCTGTCAGAACATTTGCTAAAACAACACAATAATTTGAACTTTGAATCAGTGGCGAGGCATTCTCTCCTGTCACGTCGTCGATGATGCCTTCCAGCTCATCTCATCCACTTCCCTCAACCCCACTCTCAAAACCCATCCCTCCAAATATGACGAGGACAGAACTTCCTTTTTCATCACTTTAAAATCTCGCAGCCTCTTTAGGCATCATGTCATCCTCCGGTATTTCCGTCAGCTGCAAATGAACCCCAACAATTAAGATGTGCTTCCCTCCCCATCCCTATCCATTTTCTATAAAGATCATTCCCTCTTCCACTCACTTACAAATTGCACGCTACCACCAAACCACCCTCCCCTCCCAGCACCTTTTCATTCCAACACGGGATTTGCAAAACATCCACCCACACCTCCGCCCTCAACTCTGTCAAAGGCCCAAAAGGACCCTTGCATGTCCTTCAGAATTTTACCTGCATTTCCACGCATGTCATTTCTTTTATCAATTGCTCCCTTTGCAGTCTCCTCAACATAGAGGAGATCGGCTGCCTAATTACAGACAGCTTCGGAAAACATCTCCGGGACACCCGTACCAAACAACGCAACTGCCCCCTGGCTGAACAGTCAACTCTCCCTCCCACACACCCAAGTTTATTCATGTTCAGGGCTTCCGCCGCTCTCATGAACTATCCTATCTGTCCATCTTCCATCCCACCTATCTGCTCCAGCCTGCGCTGCGACCTATCATCATTATCCCCACCTCCATTAAACTATCACAATTTCAGATACCTTGTCCCAGCCCCACCCGCTCCCATTTGTCTCTCTACCCCCTCGGTTCACAAGCCTCTTTCCTGATGAAGGCTCGTGTCCAAAACGTCGATTGTCCTGCTCATTCGTTGCAGCCTGCCCTGCTGCGCTTTTCCAGCATCACACTTCCAACTCAGTGGTGAGGCAGTGGATTTTGAGTTGGGATTGAAGTCAGAGGCCTCAGTTTTGCAATTATTCAATTGTAAGAAATGTCTGCTCCAACAGGACTGTACGTCTGACAATTCAGGACATTGTTTGAACTGGAGGGAACAGGGAGGTGATCGTGTTCATATCCACATGCTGACCTGCTCGTTCTCTGTGGTGGAGGTTGTGTGCATGAAAGATTCTGACAAAAGTCTGGTCAAATTCTTAGTGTCGAAAATCCCTAACCTTCAGACAGATTCTAGAGTCTTTTGAAAGACGGTTTCACACTCTCCTTTTTGGATAACATCAATTTCGCAGGATATTAGAAGGGGAACATTTATAAATCAACCTCTCCACCATAATCTGATGAAGCCGCGCAGTTTATCCCAAATACAACTTGATCAGATTTCGAACATTTATGGAAAAAGCTCTGGCTACAGTGTGAGATAAGTCGTTCACTTATTGTGTGTGTGGAACAGGTTTTTACTTGTCATCAGACTTACACACCTCAATTGCAGTCATAGTGAGGAATGACTGTGGAAATACAGGGATTCATTCCCTGTCTGAGCTGAATTCCCATGGACGCAATGATACCAGGAACAAGCCATTCACCTGCTCAGAGTGTGGGAAGGGATTCACTCTGTCTCTGACCTGCTGCGATATCTGCTCGTTCAAAATGATGAGAAACGATTTCAATGGCTGAACTGCAGAAAATGCTTTAAACCGTCCGGCGATTGGAGATCTGAACACCACACTCATACGAATGAGAAACATTTTATTTCTCCGGACTTTGGAAAATGTTATCAAACCTCTATGTGCTTCATCTCTGAGAAATATGCTCACATAAATAAGAATCCATTAAGATATATAGACACCTGACGTCTGACCCACGTGCTCACCCGGAATAGAGACCTCTCCAATTCCAAATCTGTGTGACCGTGCTCTAAAGTCCGAGCGATCGGATGGCTCATCACCTTTCTCGCAATATTAACAGGTCTTTCTAAATGCCATGACTGCGGGAAGTGCTGCACAAGTTCCTGAATACTTACGTGTGATCAACGTGTTCACACTGAGCAAAGACGTTAATCATTATTAACGTTCCTGGGGACAGTTCGTCATGAACGTCAGCACTTTGTGGAGAGACCTATCAAATATGTAGCCTGTGGGATATTCTCTCTAGTCTCTGTAGAACTGATTTCCAATTGATATTTTCGTATTGTGAGAGACGTTTCAAGTGTATTTATTCCAGGAATAGGTTCAAGCGATCATCTCAACTCTCATTACACCATCTGGTTTGTAGTTGGCAGCAAGCATTTACCCGCTCCATGTCAGCAAAACAGTTAGGTCACTCATCGACCCTGCTGAGAGAATAGCGGATCCCACTGAGGGAAGCAATTCACTCACTCATCGACCCTACTGAGACAGCGTAGACTTTACATATCTCAACAGCAATTGGACGTTGTTGTTCTTCACATTCAGGTCTGAAATTAAAGTTGGAATATTCTAGACAACAATCAAACAAATCAGCTTTGTGTTAAACACGGTATCAAAGGTCATTGGAAGGATGGGATTACAGAGTACATGAACCATCAGCACAGGTTGTCAGGAAGAAATCACGTCTGACAAATATATTAGAATGCTTTGAGTAGGTAATGAGCAAGTTAGACGAAGTCAAGCCTGTGGAGGTGACCAGCTTGAATTTCCCCAGGCATATGTCAAGGTGCAGTACGGCAAACTGCTAAATAAGAGACCATGGATTGAGGCTTGGCTGACTGGCAGAAGGCAGACAGTTGGGTAAAGGGGTCTTCTCTCGGATGGCAGCCCGTGACTAGTGGAGTTCAGCAGGAGTCAGTGTTGGCAACACAGCTATTCACATTGTTTATGAATGATCCATTCAAAGGAACTGAGGGTGTTGTTGCTCCATTTAAAGAAGATACAATTATAGGTGGAAGGCCAGATGTTATTGATGAAGCGGGCATGCTGCAGAATGACTTGAACGGATGGAGTGCTTTGAAAAAATAGTTGCAGTTGCGATACTTTGTGGAAAAGTGTGAGGTCATATGTTTGGTGGTAAGAGTAGAAGCATAGAAAATTTTCCGAAAGCAGAAAGAATTCAAAGTTCAATTTTCTCTTATGTTTAACATGCAGTTTCAGTTGGTGTTTAGGAAGGCAAATACAATGCAGGCGTCCAGTTCAAGCGAATAGGAAAGCATGGGCAGATGTCTACACCTCAGTCAATAGGATGCTCTGGACAGATGCATTTGGAACATTAGGAGCAGGTCTAGGCCACATATCTAAGTGATGACATGTTTTGAGTGGTGGATAGGATGTTTATAATGGCTGACTCAGTGGTGTGTACTAATGTATTGCGGCCTCAGCGATGCTGGTTCAATATCTACTTTGGACGACTGTGTATGTGGAGTCTGCACATTCCTCCCCAGACTAAAGATGTGTGGCTGACGTTTTTTGGTCATGGGAAATGCAGAATTGTGTAGAGGTGTGAGTTTGCGTGTGATTCCCTTCGCAGGATTAGTGGGGGCTTCTTGGTCCCAGCAGAAATTCCTCACAAAAAACAACGGACCCACGGGAAAATCTAAACACTTTCACGTCTCGTCTTGTTCTATGTCTGTCCCTGTCACACCTCCAGTTTCCCCTGAACGTCCAGTCCCAATGTCAATGAGCTGTTTGATATAAACACAGGCACATCGAGAAAGTAATCTTTATTTCAAAAGCAGAGCCAGGGAAAGTAAGCTGCAAGGGCTTGCTCTCGGCTGGTTAATGAGACACCACGGTCTCATCGTCCTGATTATCAGATAGACTGATTCCACAAATATGCACCGTAACAGTTATTACCAATTGAAATGTCCCAATGAATACCGTGACTGTCAGAAATATCAGGGGAGAGGAGCTTAGACCCCTTCCTCACCGAGGGACATTTTGCAAAGAATGTCCTATTACTTCACAAACTGACCACCTCGCAGTTGGCCATGGAAGTGTCTAGCACAAAAATGACCTTTGGCCCACTAAGTCTGCACCAGTCCCCTGAACTGTTCTTATCTCATTTGGCGTCACTTTGTTCAGAGGGGCAAACCTATTCAGTAATGGAAGTGTACAACTGAATGGGTCTTACCTGCTTTGGAGTTTTTTGCATTTTCCATCCTGAGAGGCGGTTGGTTGCAGATTCCTAATGTTCCTTATCTGAGGTATCCGCATTTCACCTAATCCTGCGATTTTAATTTCAAACAAGAAAGCAGAGAACAAGCACCCTTCAAGTTCGCTCTCGGCTCTCAATCACAGTCAGCAAAATACTTAACTGCATGAGGAATCCACAGTGGATTGAATGCACATCGCCTCAACCATTTGGCCACATCTGCAGAAGCGCGCTACTAAACTTGTTTCAAGTTCTCCCTCCCTGTGGAGCTGAGGGACAGGCAATCATTGTTCGGTTTGATTGAATTCAATCACCACAGTTTCGACAGGGTTAAATGTCAGGACATGTTTGGACTGTGTAATCAACGTCGATTGTTGAAATGGTCATTCAGTTAAAAAGAAAGGGAGAGATTGCAGGAGAAACTAAACAGATCTGGCAGCATCTGGGGAGAGACAAACAGAGACAACGATTCGGAGCTTCTCCAGGAGTTTCTCAGAATTCTATTTTCTCTCATAGGTAATGTCATACCTGCCAAGTTCCTTGAGCAGTTTCTGTTTTTGTTTGAGATTTCGAGTGTCCACAACCCTTCACGAGCCAGTCAACAATACAGAAACGCATTTGTGGTTCTTCACTGGATTTGGTTTCCGTTTGGGTACATTTTACTGACCCTATTAAAAACCCGAAATTGCACAGCAAAAGAGTCGGATGGATAAGAACAGCGGCCGGTCCATGCGTGGGTACACCCTCTCGGTTAACAGCCAAAAGAGAGGACTAATTACTCCATAGAGACTGGGGAGTCCCTTGTAGTAGGTCCCTTGCAGGATCTCCGAAAGCAAACTGTCAGTGAATTCAAGCTTTTGCCTGCCCTTCGCATAATGAAAATTGTCTTCAATTTGTTTGACGTTTCCAAAATTAATCCTGGAGCATTCATTGTGGACAATGGGAACAGTTTGATCTCACACTTTGAAGACACGTGCATGTCACCGGGAACCAGCTTTCCTAAAACTGGAACCTTCTCCCTTCGACACTTATGAGGAATATTTTTCTGACCTCGGTAAAAACCCGGAACTGTGCGGACAAAAAAAAAACAGGTTGCGTGAGAACAGCTGTTGCTCTGTTCCTGGCTCGTGGGAGAACAGCAACCTGTCAGTGAAGAGCCGAACGCACTGACTAACATCGTCACAGAGACTGATGAGCCAACGGCATCACTGATCCGCAATGCAAGCTGCTGCCTGCTCCTCCCATATTGATAATCGTCCTTAATTAGTATGACTTTTCCGAAATAAATCCTGGGCAATTCACGGTGAAGACATGGTAATAGTCTGATCCCACCCTTTATAGATACACGCAAGACACCGGAAATCAGTTATCCTCCTCCTGGGATCGTCTCACTCCCAGCCTTTCAGTGTCCTATCTGTTCCCGCGTTTTCTAATTGCCCCTGAGATGAGATGAGATTTAACATCCTGACGTGCAGGAACGTGAATCCATTAATGTCACAGATCAATTCGTGTCCGGAGTACATCAGAGTCAAAGTACCGGCCTCCGAAAGAACGGAAAATTTTCTAAACTGTCTCTGACCAGTCGACCATTTCACCCTTCATTTTCCTCTGAATCCGCGTCCAAAGGAATATCGAAAGATTCACAAAGTTCGAGGCTGGGATTTCTGTTTTGCTTGTTGACAGTTTTCCCACTTGACAAGTGGCAACATGTTCCCAGAATCTTTCCACAATCCTCTGCTTTGCACTATGTAGAGAGATAAATAAACCTCCTTTTCTGGAGAGATTCACGACTCTGGGAATGTTTTGTTTGGAGCAAAGATTAATGGGAGATTTATTGGGGACGTTTCTAATGATGTGGGAGAAAGAGGTGTGGATGGGCGAGTAAATGGTCAGGAGGAACTGCTGCCTCTTATCAGGGCAATTGACAGGGGACGAGGAGTGAAGACGATTAATGGAAAAACACAACTTGTTTCAAATCAACTCAGTGAAACCTATATATCCCATGCGTTTTTTATCATCTGTTGATAGAGAGACAGAGATAACGTTTTGAGTCAGATCCGTTTCGGGTTCAGAACGCAAGTTTCCTGTATGTCAAGAAATGAGCAGACCTGAGAACATATCGAGTTGTTGAGACGGTTTTTCTGGAGTTGCAGAGATAACTCATCCAACAAGAAATCGTTTAAAATCAACTGTGAGGGGAACATACTCGGCATTGATGACAGATAGAATGGACATGAAGGATCCATTTTCATGAGCAGAGAGATTAATAATATGGCAATGGTCGAGTAAGAAAGATGCACTTTTATCGCGCCTTTCAGCTCCACTCCAATTACAGGCACTGAAGCACCTGTGAAGCAGATGTGTCATTGTCAATAATAATGTGCCAATCAGGGCAGTTTGTTCAAACAGAGGTCAAAAAAGAAAACTCAGAACTGGCACTGGAGACGACAGTGAGATTATGTTTTACTTTAAAAGATTGTTCTGCTCTACTTAATATCCAGAATAGTGAAGGACCGGAGATTCCAATCTCAGGGGAAGGGGTTGCACACTTCAGAAATGAATGAAGAGGATGTTCTCACATTCAGTGGGTAGCAAGTATGTAGAAGTATTTACAGCCGAGGCCTTTCAAGACTGGGTATATTCAAGGCTTCAATTATCTCTCTGTTAATAGCATGGAGCAAGTGGCAGTGTGAAATGTGTCCAAATTTGCTGACAATACACACGCGTGGGAGCGCATGATATGATGAGATCGTGGCAATTTGCATAGGCATATAGATAGATTGGGTGAGTGGGGAAAAACTTGTCAGATGCAGTTTCATGTCCGGATTATGAGGTCATGCACTTTGGTCGGAAGAGTCAAAAGACAAGGTACTGTTAAAATCGAGAGAAAGTAGAAGAAACGTGTGACACAGAGGAATCTTACACATGGCACAAACAAAGTTTAGTATCATATTATTTCCCTGACAAAAAGGATGGCTTCCTTTCCGATTGCTAACAACGAAAGAGATGGTTTTCCAGGAAAGAAAAAAATAACTGAAACTAATAGCCGCATCGGAAATTTAGAAAAGACTTGGATCGTTCCAATGGACGACGTTGATATTTATGGCTCTCTAACATTTCTTTACAATGGGGCTGGGTGTGGGAAATAGGGGAGCTGGGGAGTGGAAGTCAGATTACCCATGATTACTCTCATCCTTTTGTACGTTTTATTTCGCATTTTGGTTCCTGTGAGTGCCCATGTAAACTGTACCCGCTGGTGACTTATTTCCCTGGTTGTTCTTCAACATTCGTTTCTCCTGAATCTCGGTAATCTCTGATCAAATATCACCAGAACCTCGATATTTTCCACGTCTGTCTGCCTTCTTGCAATATTAATTGATCCGTCACTGTGTTACTGTTGCACAAATCAAGAACAAATCAAACAGCATCAATAGCATCTAGGATGTAAACATAGATAACTGCAGCCGCTCCCCAGAGTACTGCCAACTGCGCGATCACAGAAGCACACATTGAGCAGCCAGGAAACTCAAAACAACAGAAACACTCTTGGGCTGCGGCCCTGGTTGTATTTCTCAATCAGCAGTCGAATTTTACATTGGTGATCTCAACAGTTCCGTCACACAAGAAACTAAATAATGCTGAAGACGGAGGAGAAAGTGAGGACTGTAGATACTGGAGATCAGAGTCAAGAGTGTGGTGTTGGAAAACACAGCAGGTCAGGCAGCATCCGAATGCCTGATGAAGTATTCATGTCAGAACCATCCATTCTCCTGCTTCTTCAATGCTGCCCAATCTGCCGTACTTTTTCAGCAACGCACTCTCCATTGCTGCAGACTGTCACACAATCCGAGCTTCCAGCCAGGGAATCAGCGACACTCAGTGTCATGAGTCAACCTACTGCAGACACCTGGCAGTGGTGTTTCGTGTCAAGTTGATCTTCAAGAATGCGTATCGTGAGTTGTCTGTCCTTTATAATGTTTCCTGCAGTCACTACAGGCAACATTGTTTGTCCAAATTTGTCCTGCCTTTGATGGGTATTTGGTCCATTTTTTGGTGAGTTGTTGTCAAATATTGTCTTTCGGTTTCTGTCTCATACATGCGAGTGGCCAGAGGAGTCTGGCTCTACGTGCCGAGACATACTTTTACATATAATGTGGAGAGATTGGTTTGTTGGGTAATGGCATGTCCTCCTAGCGTTGGTTTTGACAATGAATCCGCGGGAATATCTATTGTTGCAAAATATTTCTGGAGGATCCACTAAACAACATAACCAGCTGTTCCGAGTAGCAATGCACAGCGATGACGAGGACAACAGATTCGACTGGGACCACACAAAAGTAATAGGGCCAGCTAAACAGAGGGCAGCCAGAGAATTTCTAGAATTACGAGACTCATGCAATGACTCCATCAAAAAACATGTTGATCTGGACCCAACATACTGGGACATGCAAAGAACGACCAGTATTAGCAACTGAAAGCAGTCGGAAATAAATCAATCCAATTCGAAACGCTGCAGGACAGCAGCGCTTCACACCAGTTTCATCTGCCTTGAGGATATCACCGAGAAAGGGGAGGAAACGGCCGCAAACCAACTTCCGAAACCACCGAACATCCCCACACCATCTGCACCCTTCACTGGAACTGCAGATCTTTACACAAACCTTGAAACCCTGAAACAGTCAGAGTCGCTCCTGCGGGAAAATGAACCCTGGCCTCTCACGTGACAACTGATGTTACCAAACGCCACACGGTGGATGTCAGAGCTAACTGAGCCTGCAAGCTACTTGTGCATGTTCTTGTCAATAACACCTGCTTGATTAACCTCATCTCATTTTCCATCATTTAACGTTGTATGGCTTAAGCATTACCAATTCACAGTTAAGTATCTCTGGAGATTATCAGAATTTCTGCCGCTCTGACATATACAGACAGTGATGTCCAGATTCCAACCACTCCCTAGCTGATAAAGTTTTTTTAATGTAGAGCTACTTGAACATTTATGACTCTTATCTTAAATCTATGCTTGATTGATCCATCCATCATAGGGAAATTTTTCGTTCGGTGTACCCAATCCATGCCCCTCATTATTTCCTACATTTCGATACTGTCTCCTCTCAATCTCTCCTGCTCTCACAAAAGCAAGGCCAGTCTGTCTAAACTCTTTCATAGCTGAAGTTCTTCAATTCTGACAATATATTGGCAAATCACTTCCGCACCGTTTCCACAGCTGTCATATCGCTTCTTTTATGTGAATTGCAGCATTGTACATAACACTCTAGCGAGAGACGAGTAAAGACTTGAAATAAATGTGGGGAATTCACAAACATAAGTCTTTTCCAATAAAGTCTCTTTTCTTCGATACTGTTCAGTGTCTTTTTCATGAACCCAGTGCTCAAATGAACTCTGGTCCATGCAAATCAAACACTTTACATGAGGATTGATAACCCAACCACATTATCTGATTGCATTAAGTGGCTTAAAGATCCTCATGGTGGTACTGGGGTAAGTTCACCTAACAAGAGTGACAGCTGCAACACTACCTTAACGGTGTCAATGTGAAAGTGAATGTTAGTTTGTGCAATGCCCCAGTGATGTGGGAGGAGGGATGGAAATGAAGAATAGTGATTGGGAAAGGGAGGATCTTCTCCGATATTGGGTGCTGATAAAGTTTGAAGCAAAAATATCATCACCTTCGAGAGCATTTTAACCTTAAAAATTGATTGTTTCCTTTCTGCGTTTGTTTTGCAAGGGTTATGTGGAGTAACATGGAACAAATGCGCATTACTGATACTCGGATTTGAATGAAGGTTGCTGCGGCCACAATGCAGAGTACGAGCCACTATACGATCACATGAAATAATAACCAACAGTAAAAGCAATAAATGCAATGTCTGAGGTTGGCGAGGAATAGCACCACATGCACAAGAGGACAACCGACTGAGATTGGGTTGTATCGTCATCTTCGATGTCCTCAGTGGCTGTGGAGATTCCATCATTGAGAATGTTGAAGACTGAGTTCGATAGATTTCAAGAAAAGATTAAATGTACAGGCGTAGCACACAAATTGTTGAAATGTAAGTTTCAATAACAACGAACTTTCACACTGTTACTTTACCAGTGCCTCGAGACAAGGTAGCAACAAAGGTTGCACACTTCAATCACACCGGTTTCCAGGTCTGGAATCAGAGAAATTTAGTGACGCAATGGTGAAGATCCGATCGGAAATTTAGAGTGGAATGAACGCGTGAATGTCTACTCTTTCTGCGAGTGACCAAGTCCGTGAGGATGCAGTCCTTCTATGAAGGCAGAGAGGCGCGTGAAACGCCCAGGCTGGGAGCTCCAAACTAGGCCGGCACAACCTCTGTTGACATGGAATAGGAAGCTGTGGGAGACGAGGCTGGGAGATCTAACCTCATCTGGATACACTTTGATTGACATGGCGCAGGAAACTTTGGGTTGATGGAACTTATCCTGAGCGATTTTAATCTGAACTGAAATAGTTTTTGGTAGCATGCATTTTTGTGGATTGAGGGAGGATCTGTCCCAGGGAATTGTCACAATTATAAATAAACATTTTGCAAAGCCTGAATTCGTCTAGGAGTATCTGTGCATTGTGAAATGGGCAAAATATCAGTGCAGTCTGACATTTCTCATATTCTGACTCTGCAGTCGGTTAATTTTCTGGAAGGAATTTTAAAAATCTTTTATGTGTTATTAAACTCCCTGCTAGCTTGTTCTGGTCTGTTAATTGATGTAACATAAACAACCTAAAATTAATATGATGTTGGGATTCGGTTCGAGGTTCCCTCGAATTACGGAATAACAACAGAAGAGCAGAGGTGAAATTCTTCAGAACAGCAGTGATCAAATTGAATGAATGGGCAGGCATAGGGTGAAAGAAAGCTTCATGGGGATAAATGTCTTTTCGTTGCCAATGAAACTACCCGCGTTACAAAGTGTCTCACCTGGACTGACAGGAATGAGTTTATAAGTCCTTCTCCATAGAGTGAGGCGAGGAGAATGTAAACACAGCAAGCTCCAAAAATAAAACCCAGAAATATTTGTTCTTTTCTGAACCTCAGTCCCGGACTGTCTAAGATGACCTTTGGAAAATTATTTTGCATCATGTCAGAAGAGGAGTTACAGATTCGACCACGGAAACCAAATTACATATCAAGATAAAATCATACCACTTTATTCGGTACATCCCCCCTTTTGACACATGGTCCTCACTGAGTGTTAATTGGCATGGAATGGGATTAATGGTCGCGTTGACAGGGTTTAACAATGGAGCCACACCACACTCATTCTCTCATTCTGCACCCTGCCATTGTCTATTCACGCTTGTCCTTCGGCGTGGCCTGCGACTCGACCTCCCATTAGTCTGCTTTGGATTACAAATATTTGACATACACATGTCAACTGATCACTTGGCGGCTGCTGGACTGCCGTCCGTCCCGCTGAGTTTGCATTCGCATTGCATTGAGAAAGGGAATCGTACTTTTTCGTGTGGGCTTCACATTCACAGACAGCGAATGATTTAGGCGGTAGGACCTCTTCCAGGAGGTCAGACGTCAGACCACGGTGTATTTTGAGCTTTCCAGAGTAGGTCAAGAAGCCCCTGGGTTTCCACAGAGTTCCACAATTATGTACAACCCTGCATGCATATCTGCTGTCGGTGTAACTATTCACGATCCTTGACTCAGCCAATTTACATGCCTCAGTCAAGGCAATCAGCTTCGCTGCTTGAGCTGACAGATGACAAGGGAGTGATTCCGTTTTGACTACCTCATGAGTAGTTACGACAGCATACCAAACACAATTCTGGCCTGTCCGTTTGCACCTGAATGCTGACCCATTCACAAAAAAACGCCATATACTGATTCTGAGTTTGTGAATCCTGCACGTCTGGTCTTGGGCTGCAAAATTTATTAGTTACAGCGACACAGTCATGTGAGTCTCCGTCTCGTTCTGTGGGGAGAAGGCTAGCAGCATTACGGACGTTACATCTCGTTCTTGTCACGTTAGGCATCTCCAATAGCACAGTATTGTTTCTGAGCCAACGTGCTGCCGACATGTGTGCTGTGTTTTGCTCTGAAACCAGTAAGGATGCATGAGGGACCAGGAGGGTTAATTATCCAAAGCCGACTGTGTCCCTGGACGCTACAACAAACTTTTTCAGCTGCAGCCAGGTCGCAGGCATATAGGCAATCCTGCTGCTACGGGGTCTAAGTTTAGCCAAAATGTAAGCTACCTGCCTCAATTTTCCCACATTATCCTGCATCAGCACAGATGTCATGCATCTACCGTTTGTACAAAAGGCTTGTTTGGATTCGGAATCCCCAGTGTAGGTATGGTTTGGAGCGCCATTTTCAATTCAACTGCTCCGGTCTCTGGTTCTGCAACACTTAGCCATCGGAAATTTCACTTGCGGGGGGCCTCAAGGGTTGTATAATGTGGGATAAACATTCTACAGTAGGAGCGCATGACCAAAAAGGATAGCAATTGTTTCTTCGTGTGAGTCTTTGGAATTTGCTGGATCGCTTGAACTTTGTCTTGACCAATGGCCTTCCCTTGTTCAGACAAGAAGTGACCTAAGAACTTCACCTGTTGTTGCACAAATTGTAATTTTGCGAAACTAGCTTTGTGCCCATTCCTGGCTAGATGGCAGAGCAACGCAAGCGTATCTTTCTCACATTGTTCCTCTGTTGGTGCTGCTATTAAGCATTCGTCTATATACTGCAGAAGCGCTGACACCGGGGTTAAAACAAGAATCTCCAGACTCCAGCATCGAGCCGCATTAATTCTGGTGGGGGACTCTCAGTAATCTTGACAAAGTCGCGTGAATGTACACGATTTGCCTTTGAGTGCAAAATTGAACCAGAAGTGACTTTCTGGGTGTACCGGTACACTAAAGACGACATTTGCTAAATCCACAGCAGAGAACCATTTACTGTCCGGTGGAATTTGAGCTAATATAGTACAAGGGTTAGGAACATTTGGGGCGGGCGGAACAACAGCATACCTGCAGGTCTTTAACAAAACTCCGTTTCCCTGATTCACCTGGAAAGTTTATCGTTTTGACCGGAACAATGGGGGCTCTCACCGGTGATTATCCACAGGGAATTATCACTCAAGCCTTAAGGAGGGATGCAAAGTAGTATCCTTTGACAGCCTCGGGTTTTAAAGAGTCTTGTGTTCTGCAAGAACGATACTCAGACTTCGGAGGAATTCTTATGGGGTTCACAGCTTCGTATGAACCCCACATCACGTTTGCCTTTTGCCCTACGCTCAGTCGGGACCCTTCTTAATCTTGGGTCCGAGACATCTACCACAGCTAATCGCAGGGCTACCCTCTTGGCGGGGGTTACCTGGATTGCTCTATCTGCCTGAGTTAGCCAATTTAGTTTCTTCATATCTGTCCTTATATCTGCATTGAATCAGATACACACATCGTCGCTGAAGACACAATCTTTCGTTTATTTGTGCCTGCAGTACCCATCGTCTCAAATCCTGCCACCTCTCGCTGGATGCCTTCGCCAATGGTACGTGAGGAAAGGTGCCTGACACATCAAAAGGATTGGGTATACTTGCCGTCACAGATACTTTGGATAAGTTTGCACTGACTGCACATCTGTGATCATTCCAATAAACTTCGCACAATACTAACTGATCTGGTTTAACCAATCTCCTCAAACAATCCTTCTCATATGATTTGTAAGGGCCATCACGGTGTATCTGTGCTGTGCAGTGCAGCATAACGCCAGCAAGAAAATCTGTGTTAATGGAATTAACATGGTTACTTGATTGCTGGGCGAGTGAATCGCTTCCTGAACGTTTGGTTCTCTGGCTTAATCGCCACTCATAGACATGCATCGGGGTCGTGAGTCGTAATTTCCAGCTTGCGCTGGTAAATCTTCTTTTCGTATTACCTGCAAGCCTCTCAGGGTACTGCACAACCCGACCCCAATCTCACAATTTGATCGCGAGCCATCTGATTTAAAGGACAGATTTCCGACAATAGTAATGAGAATTGGAATGATTCACCATTACTGGGTACGCACAATAGTGGTGCGGTGAAGCTCTCTCGTATCACGACTCCTGATGCATCCACTGCGTCGACTCTCTCAACTGTGTTGATTTAAGGTCTGACGATGTTGCTCCTGTATCTACAAAAAAGTAACGAGCTCACCTTCCACAAATAATACATTTTCCCTTGATAGTAAAATTCGCTTCTTCTTATCCAAACGTCAAGTTCAGGGGCCTGAAACATTCGAGTTACTTTCCAGAAACGGAGTTTTTTTCTCATTCCTTGACTGTTGATATGGTAGTTTGCTGGCCTTGTAAGTCTGCTATTATTTCGGCTTAACTTCACATTTTTGTTCAGTCTGTCTGCAACACTTGCCTCTGCAAAATTAGGTACTTACTTATTTGTTTCCCTGTGCTTTTATTGGTTTCAAAATAAATGTTGATTTTCCATTACAATGGACATCACATGATTTTACAGGTCGCGGCAACAGCCAGGGCCGAAGTGCCTGTACTGCACTGTAACGTTCTATGTTGTAAGTTACATTTCCTGCTGGTTTGCGATATTTCTCCTTGCTGTGAAAGCTTCTCGTCACATCTTCCAGAGATTTGTCTGCACTTCATTTAATCGAGGCAACTGTATTTCCTGCTCAGAATGTGACCTTTCTCCAATAGAGAGAGGAAAATAGTGTCGGTGACAAAGCTGAGATCACTTACGTTCTGTCCAGAATCAACAAAAACTATCCCGATCTTCCAGTCGCCTGTACTTCAACCTTACAATGTGTTCCCACCCTTCAGGCTCTCTGCCTGTATTCCTGATGAAGGGCTGATGCCCGAAACGTCAATTTTACTGCTCCTCGGATGCTGCCTGAACTGCTGTGCTTTTCCAGCCCCACTCTAATCGAGAGACTGTGTTCCCAGGCAATCATTTCAGTTTCTGGTCTGCTGCTGTGCTCTTCAAAACACAACACAAGCTGGAAGACCGGCAACTAATTTTCCACCAACAGACCATGCAAACATTAGGACCCAACATCGAGTTCAATCATTTTAGAAACCGTCCGCCCTCTTCCACATTCTTCGTCCACCCGCCCTTCCCATCATTTCCGAAGACGGATCATTGGACTCGAAACGGTAACTTTCCTTTCTCATCAGAGATGGACAAGGGCTGCTGATTTTGTTCAGACCGTTTGGCTTTTCTTCTGAGAACTTTGCTTTTCCGTTGTAATCGCCAGACTGCTGGAAGCGTCTGATTGCAGGAGGAGAATTTCACTGGAGTTGAAAAGAATGGCAAGGGCTTGATCACTCCTATTGTGAAGGTACACGAGTTAGGCTGGGGATGTTTATCTAAGCGCAGAGAAGGCTGAATGAGAAACTGATTAACGTGCTCGTTTTATGAAGAGGATAGATATGTGTGACAGGGATAAGCCTGTATTGGGAAGGAACAGAGTGACATAAATGAAAGACAGGAGACAAGGATTAGATTTAGGAAGAATACATTCACCTATAGAGTATTGATTATCTGGAAATCATTATCTGAACATGTGGTAAAGCTAAGTATCATCAGAACGTGTCAGCAGTCTGTAACCGAACACTTGATGAGCCAGAGCACGAGTGGATAAGGACCAGGTACCGGAAAGTGTGTCGAGGACAGACAGGCGCGAGATAGGTGTCCTGAACGCAATGCGTCAAAGGCAAACTTGTGTGCTTTAAGCTCACTGCATGCGCGGCTCTGTGGCGCAATGGAAAGCGCGTTGGACTTCTACATCTCTGTACAAGCTGCTCTTCGATGATTGTGGGTTCAAATCCCATCAGAGTGGAGTTTTAATTTATGTATTGCAAAGTGGTCAGACCAGACTCGGCTGCTCATCTGCAAAACTAGTAATATTCGTGCATAAACCCAACTGTCTTGAAACGGAACATTTTCCTCTCACAGATTTATATTTTCGATGTCTATTTATGATAGAGGCCGATAAATATCTGTTAGCCACTCGGCAACACGATGACGTGGATGGGCTGGAAAAAGACTTAACATTGTTGTGTCAGCCATGATGATATCGAATGACGTGGCGGGGCAGGATCGGTGTTAAGAATGGCCTCCTTCTGCTCCATTTCTGGCCCTGATTTTTAAATAATCACAATGAGGACAATATGAATTAAACGCCAAGTAATATTTTGGTCTCATCTCCACCCCGATTCCCTTCCAGCTGGAATAGACAGCTCTTGTTTCAGATTTAGATCAGACAGTGGAGGATTCTCACATGTTCCCCTTTCAGGCTGAACGTTCCTTCACATAGGTTTCCAAGTGGACACATGGAGCAAGCAATTACATGGAATCAGGGGCAGATTTCCCCTTTGCTGGGCTGGAATTCTGCCCAAGGTAATGAACATGAATTTCTGACATTTTGAATCTTACTCTGGATTCTTGCGACTTCACTAATTAAACTGAATTTTTATTTGCCTTTGCATAACATTATCCAAACTTCACTGTTTATGAAAACCATGCCACATGCTCTTGGATGTAGTATGCTGAACATTGTTGATGTTGTGTGCAGTGTGAGTGGATGTGTCATATGAACATGCCAAAGGAAGTTGGTTAAATGTCAGTGAATCGAATCCTCTGTCGAATTGACGCCAATAGAAGGAAAATCCCATTACAGTGGGGACATAACATTTCCTGTGATCAATGCAGGAAGCCACGGAAAACGTACGCAGTATTCAATAAAATCGATTTTCGCCACATTTTCTGTGCCATATTCCTGAAGTTGATGCTTCATAATCGGTGATTCATTATCAGTATAACCTCCTCTGCACTATGTTTCATTTCAGGTCCACAGAAAAAAATGAGTAATTGGGTTACGGGTCCCAGTGGTAAGATCAGGAGACGTTTGTCATCATTAGACAGCAGATCCAGCGGTGTAATTAGTTAGCTTGCTGTAGAAGCATTACAGAATTGCAGTACATGCACTGTCAAAATTGCGCATTGGATTCTCGCCAGGTGTTTGTTTGCAACTTCAAGCTGAAGAACAGTTCAAGCACGGAATATTGCACCGCAATAAAGTGCTTTTGGCACTAATGTTGCACAAACCTGTGATACCGATCTGAAGTCCATCTGACCAGCATTTTGGCATTATAAGCCGTAAATGTATCCAATGATCATTTAATTGCCCTGAATGTTGGTGAGTCTTCAACTGTTGAAGGCAAGGCGATCTGCACCCTGACTACTCTCTGAGAAAGGAATCGACCTCGGCATCAAACACTCTCAAATTACATCGATGTGCCATTGTGCCAACCATCACCATTTGAAGAAAAAGGCCTTCACTGTCCACCTTAAAGCAACCTCTGATTATCTTTTATGTCTCTATTAATTCACCTCTCAAAATTATCTCAATCAAAAACAGCCTCAAGTCCCTCAGCCTTTCCTCGTAAGACCTTCCCTTCACAGAAGGCAACATCCGAGGAAATCTCGTCTGCAACCTTTCCAATGCTTTCACATCCGTCCTATAATGTGGCGACCAGAACCGCACGCAACTCGATAAGTTTGGCCATACCTGACAAATTTATGGAGCTGCAAAGGGATCGTTTGGCCCTGAAACTCAATCCCTCTCCCAATAAAAACTAACACACTGTGCTCATTGCAAACAAATCCATCAACGTGTATGTTAACTTTCATAGTTTTATATACATGGATGCCGAGATCGCTCTGCTCATCTAAACTTCCAAGAATATTACAATTAGCCCAGAACGCTTTATTCTTGTTGTTCATTCCAAAGTAAATCACCTCACACTTTTCCACAATAACCTCCATATGCCACTTCTGAGCCCTGATCTACAGATTATTAATGTCCGTCTGTAACCTGCAGCAGACTTCGGCACTGTTTACAACTCCATCGACTTAGTGTGTTCTGCGAATGTACTCATCCATCATCCCATGCTCGAACCCAGGTCATTTATAAAAGTGACAAACAGCAGTGGACCCAAAAAGGAACCTTGTGGTACACCATGAGTAACTGAACTCCAGGATGAATATTTTCCATTAACTACCACAATCTGTGTTCTTTCAGCGAGCTGATCTAAACCGCGAAATCACCCTCAATCCCATGTCTCTGTATTTTCTGCAACAGCCGACCGTGCATTCGTGAAAATCATATCCACAATGATAACCACTTTACTCTCATCCACTTGTTTGTTGACCTTTTCAAAGAGCTCAATAAAGTTTGTGCGGCACAACCTGCTATTCGCAAAATCGTGTTGACTGTAGCGAATCAACTTCTTCCTGCTTAGGTGGTCATAAATCATATCTCTCATTACCTTTCCCAAAACTTCACCTTCAAGGAAAAACGGCTCACTGTTCTATAATTTCCAGCGTTCTCCCTACTCCTCTTCGTGAAGAAGGGGACAATATTTGCTGAACTCAAGTCTTCTCGCACTAATCACATAGACACTGACGAAATAAAGTTGGTAGTCAAACGTTCTGCAATCTCCTCCCACGATTCCCAGAGAATCCTATGATACATCCCATCAAGCCCAGGGGACAATCTATTTTCAGGTTTTCAAGAATTGCTAACAACTCGTCTTTATGAATATCAATTTCGTTTATTCTAGCAGATTGCATCTCAAAATTCTCTTCGACAACATTGTCTTTTTCATTTGAGATATGATGAAAAATATACATTCAGCGCCTCTCCTATCCTCGGACTCCGTTGACGACGTCCTCCTACTGTTGTTGACAGGCCCTAATCATATCCTAGAAATTCTTTTATTCTTGAAATGACAAGAGAAAGCTTCAGGGTTTTAAATGACCCTGCCAGCTAAAGACTTTTAATGACCCCACTTTGCTCTGAGTAGCTCTCTCTTTTGGCCCTTCCTTGCTAGCTTTTAACTTTCAAGTGCCCTAACGCAGCTTTCATATTCCATGTTTACATGCACTGCCTTCTCCATCTTGACAAGAAATTCAACTTTTTGAGTAAAAATGGCTCCCTGCCTCAACCTCATATTCCCTGCATGACGCACACACACTTATCAAGGACATGCATGAGCGCTTCCCTGAACAAGCTCCATATTTCAGGTGTGCAAAACCCCTGCGTTTACTTTTCCATCTGGTGCATCCTAACTCTTGCCTGATCGAATCATACTGGCCCTCCCAGCGGTACCTCATGCTCTGCGATATATATATATATATATATATATATATATATATATATATATATACACCTATCCATCACTAAATAAACGTACCGAATTGTGGTCACTATCACCAAAGTGCTCAATTATCTCCAAATCGAACAGTTGACTTGCTTCATGACGCAGTACCAAATCCAATATGTTTTTGATTCTTGTTGGCCTGTCTACATGCTGCGTCACGAAACGCTCCTGCATACATTGTACAAAGACTGACCAATCAGAGCACCTCAACTCATAATATTTCCAATCAATATTTCGAAAGTTAAACTTCTCCACTACAACTACCTTGTTACTTCCGTTCCTATCCAGAATCATCTTTGCAATCTTTCCCTCCATATCTCTAGAACATTTTGGTGGTGACCTCCACTTGCCTGATTTTAATCTCAGCCCATTCTAGTTCAGCAGATTGAGTCGGGTCCTCATCAAATATCCTTTCTGCTACCATAGCACTGTCTTTGACTAAAAATGTCACATCTCCCCCTTTTTGACGACTTCCCTGTTCTTACTGAAAAATCGAAACTGAGGTGCCAGGAACAACCATTCATTTCAGTGCTCCATTCATGTCTCTGAAATGGCCACAATATTCAAGTCCCAGTTAACAACCCATGATACCTGCTTTATCCCAGATGCTCCGAGCGGTGAAGTAGACAGACTTCAAACCACCTTCATCCTTGCCAGCATTCACTCGCAAACCCGAAAACCCATTTATGTCCTAACCACTCAAAACTTCCAGCAAACTGCAGCGAAAATTCGGTTTCGCACTCTGCTGCTGAATTCGTTTAAACCCTCCTGAGGAGCTTTCGAAAATTATCCACTCAGGATGTTGGTACCCTTCCGGGTCAGGTGAAGATCATCTTGTTTGTAGAGGTCCAAACGAATCCAGAATGAGCCCCAACTATCCAGATATCGAAATCCCTATCACCTGCAATATCCTTACAACCACGTGTTCATCTGCTCTCTCCCTATTCTTTCACTCACTACAACATGGCTTGTGTAACCAATCAGAGAGAACAACTCTGTTTGATCTTGATCTAAGATGTCACACTGGATCCATGAATTTCTGCCATACATCCACATCAATTTTATTACATATGTTGTTAGTGCATATATGAAACATGACCTCGGGCTGCTCCCCCTCCCTTTAAGGATCCTGAAAACACGCTGCGAGACAACACAAACCTTGGTAACTTGGAGGTATCACATCAATCATGATGCTGCCCTGTACCCACTGAAACTGCAATCTGTCCCCCTCACCATATAGTCCCCAATAACTCTTGCTCTCCTCCCCTCTCCCCTACCCTTCTGATCACAGGGACAAACACTGTGCCAGAGATCGTACCCCTCGTAGGACATCCCCCCCAAAAAGTAACAAATACGGTATGCTTGTTACAGATGGACACAGCCAAAGTGGATGCCTGCACTGGCTGCATGTTCCCTTTTCGTCTCCCGACTGTATACGATCGACCTTTGTTCTTGTACCTGAAGTGTAACTGCCTCCCTATTACTCCTTTCAATTCACCTCAGACTACCCAAAGATCCAATGTTCAGCTCCAGTTCCCTAAAGCTGTTGCCAAGGAGATGGAGTTTGGTGCAATTCCCGTAGATTCAAATGTCAGGGACATTACTGTAAACTCTAAGCTCTCACATTCTACAGTAAGAACATTCAAATGACCGACCATCCATTTCTAATGTTCTGAATTCACACACACACACACACGCGCACACACACACACACACACACACACATATGTGTGTGTGTGTGTGAATTCAGAATATTTGGAATTGGTTGGTCGGCCATTTGAATGTTCAAGGAGAAAGTGAGGACTGCAGATGCTGGAGATCAGAGCTGAAAATGTGTTACTGGAAAAGCGCAGCATCCAAGTAACAGGAGAATCGACGTTTCGGGCATAAGCCCTTCTTCAGGAATGAGGAAAGTGTGTTCAGCAGGCTAACATAAAAGGTAGGGAGGTGGGACTCGGGTGAGGGGCGTTGGAAATGCGATAGGTGGAGGGAGGTCAAGGTGAGGGTGATAGGCCGGAGTGTGGTGGGGGCGGAGAGGTCAGGAAGAATATTGCAGGTTAGGAAGGCGGTGCTGAGTTCGAGGGATTTGACTGAGACAAGGTGGGGGGGAGGGGAAATGAGGAAACTGGAGAAACCTGAGTTCATCCCTTGTGGTTGGAGGGTTCCCAGGCAGAAGATGAGGCGCTCTTCCTCAAACCGTCGTGTTGCCATGGTCTGGCGATGGAGGAGTCCAAGGACCTCCATGTCCTTGGTGGAGTGGGAGGGGGAGTTAAAGTGTTGGGCGACGGGTGGTTGGGTTGGTTGGTCCGGGTGTCCCAGAGGTGTTCTCTGAAACGTTCCGCAAGTAGACGGCCTGTCTCCCCAATATAGAGCAGGCCACTTCGGGTGCAGCTGATGCAATAGATGATGTGAGTGAAGGTGCAGGTGAATTTGTGGCGGATATGGAAGTGTCCCTTGGGGCCTTGGAGGGAAGTAAGGGGGGAGGTGTGGGCGCAGGTTTTGCATTTCTTGCAGTTGCAGGGGAAGGTGCCGGGAGTGGAGGTTGGGTTGGTGGGGTGTGTGGACCTTACGAGGGAGTCACGGAGGGAGTGGTCTTTTCAGAACGCTGATAGGGGAGGGGAGGGAAATATATCCCTGGTGGTGGGGTCCGTTTGGAGGTTGCGGAAATGACGGCGGATGATACGTTGTACATGGAGGTTGGTGGGGTGGTAGATGAGGACCAGTGGGTTTCTGTCCTGGTGGCGGTTGGAGGGGCGTGGCTCAAGGGCGGAGGAGCGGGAAGTGGAAGAGATGCGGTGGAGGGCATCGTCGACTACATCTGGCGGGAAATTGCGGTCCTTGAAGAAGGAGGCCATCTGGGTTGTATGGTTTTGGAACTTGTCCTCCTGGGAGCAGATGCGGCGGAGACGAAGGAATTGCGAATATGGGATGGCGTTTTTACAGGGGGCAGGGTGGGAGGAGGTGAAGTCTTGGTAGCTGTGGGAGTCGGTCGGTTTATAGTAAATGTCCATGTCGATTCGGTCACGCGAGATAGAAATGGAAAGGTCTAGGAAGGGGAGGGAGGAGTCTGAGACGGTCCAGGTGAATTTGAGATCGGGGTGGAAGGTGTTGGTAAAGTGGATGAACTGTTCAACCTCCTCGTGGGAGCACGAGCCATCGCCGATATAAAGTGGATGAACTGTTCAACCTCCTCGTGGGAGCACGAGGCAGCTCCGATATAAAGTGGATGAACTGTTCAACCTCCTCGTAAAGTGGATGAACTGCTCAACCTCCTCGTCGAATGTTCTTCCAGTCGAATGTGCGAGCTATATGTATGTACATATGTGTATGTACACATATGTAAAAATGTGTGTGCCCATGCATGGATTCAAAGTTTGTGCGAAGATTTGTAGCTCGGGTGCTCGTTGTTGTGGTTCTGTTCGCTGAGCTGGAAGTTTTTGTTGCAAACGTTTCGTCCCCTGGCAAGGCGACATCATCAGTCAGCTGTCCGCTGTAGTGGTTTGTATATTGGGTCCAGGTCGATGTGTTTGTTTATGGAGTTTGTGGATGAATGCCATGCCTCTAGAAATTCCCTGGCTGTTCTCTGTCTGGCTTGCCCTATTATAGTAGTGTTGTCCCAGTCGAATTCATGTTGCTTGTTGTCTGCGTGTGTGGCTACTAAGGCTAGCTGGTCGTGTCGTTTCGTGGCTAGTTGATGTTCATGTATGCGGATTGTTAGCTGTCTTCCTGTTTGTCCTATATAGTGTTTTGTGCAGTCCTTGCATGGTATTTTGTACACTACATTCGTCTTGCTCATGTTGGGTATCGGGTCCTTCGTTCTGGTGAGTTGTTGTCTGAGCGTGGCTGTTGGTTTGTGTGCCGTTATGAGTCCGAGGGGTCGCAGTAGTCTGGCTGTCTGTTCCGAGATGCTCCTGATGTATGGTAGTGTGGCCCGTCCTTTTGGTTGTGGTATGTCCTCGTTCCGTGGTCTTTCTCTTAGGCATCTGTTGATGAAGTTGCGCGGGTATCCGTTTTTGGCGAATACCTTGTATAGGTGTTCCTCTTCTTCTTTTTGCAGTTCTGGTGTACTGCAGTGTGTTGTGGCCCTTTTGAATAGTGTCCTGATGCAGCTTCGTTTGTGTGTGTTGGGATGGTTACTTTCATAGTTTAGGACTTGGTCTGTGTGTGTGGCCTTCCTGTATACCCTTGTCGTGAATTCTCCATTCGGTGTTCTCTGTACCGGTCTAAGAGAAAGACCACGGAACGAGGACATACCACAACCAAAAGGACTAGCCACACTACCATACATCAGGTGCATCTCGGAATTGACAGCCAGACTACTGCGACCCCTAGGACTCATAACGGCACACAAACCAACAGCCACGCTCAGACAACAACTCACCAGAACGAAGGACCCGATACCCAACATGAGCAAGACGAATGTAGTGTACAAAATACCATGCAAGGACTGCACTAAACACTGCATAGGGCAAACAGGAAGACAGCTAACCATCCGCATACATGAACATCAACTAGCCACGAAACGACACGACCAGCTAGCCTTAGTAGCCACACACGCAGACAACAAGCAACATGAATTCGACTGGGACAACATTACTATCATAGGACAAGCCAGACAGAGAACAGCCAGGGAATTCCTAGAGGCATGGCATTCATCCACAAACTCCATCAACAAACACATCGACCTGGACCCAATATACCAACCACTACAGCGGACAGCTGAAACTGACAACCGGAAGCGGCAGGGACAGACCACTATAAACACCGGAGGAAACATCAAAGAAGCGCTTCGCAGGAGGCTCCCAAGCACTGATGATGTCGCCGAGCCAGGGGACGAAACGTTTGCAACAAAAACTTCCAGCTTGGCGAACAGAACCACAACAGCATGCATGTATGTGTGTGTATGCATATATATTTAATATTTAATATATATATATTTAAAAGTTGCAAAAGAACATTGAGTAAAACAGCATTTATTCAAAAAATATCTGATTTTGTGGAGTGTTCTGTCCTTGAGAAATACCTCAGTTACTTAAGACCAGCCATAAAGACTCCCTGAGAGAATATACATCACTCACTAGAGATACAGAGGTGATTTTTGAAGTCGATGACGTTTGTCATGTCGCTGATCCTACGCTGTGTTACATTCTGGAAGGATGTTTAGCTCGTATCATATTACTAATTTTCCTACAAACTCGCACAGTCCATTAAAACAATCCAAAAGTTATTAGGTTTATCTCATTGGACATTTTGCCTGTTATCAGAAAAACTAGAATAGAAATGACAAAGCTGTTTTTAAGTACTGCTATGAAGATTACAGAATTCAAACAGGAATTATTTTCGTGTCTTGTCACTAGATATGGTTGGGGGAGATGAGTGAGCAGCTAATGAACTCATTCCCTTCTCTGTGATTGCAGCCAAATTTTCTAATGCAACCGATGAAAGAAAAAATGTGCATTATATCGGCAGGTCAGTTCCAACTCACGATAGTGTACTTTCACTTTTATTCTCGCCATCTCCTAAAGTATTAGCTGAATGGGGAGATCAGGATCCTGAAGGTAAGCTGATACATTGCGCGAATTATTCCCACACTGTTGGCATCACTTTATATCATAAACCAGTTATGCAGCAGACTGTGCTAACCGGCTTCCCTTAAATGCTGAGCTAACACAAACAGCTCAGTTCTTTAACATTTTATAGAAGTTCATGTAGAACAAGCTGCTAAAGCTTTCCTCACAATCAGCTCATTCTACACTTTGTCGTGCTCAGTTACAGGTGTTATAAGGTTTCTTTCCAATTAACGTTAACCAATTAGAGAGTGTGCACGTAACGTATACCCATTCTAGCCGCCCAGACTCCCTGTCTCGGTGAAATTCACTCCTTGTGTATCTGCACGCATCTTTACAAATATTTTAGAATCAACTTCAGAATAATTTTTCCTGAGAAAAAGTAATCATTTTCGAATTCAATAGCTGGAGAAAGAAAAAGAATGCGAGCTCCAAACTTCTCTTTATCATTCATCCCTGGTTTTCAAGTTCTATACTTTAGATATAGATCCATCCGAATGAGGGAGTTTCCCTCATGTTTACTCTCACCAAATTCACATCGCCTAGAAACCTTCTATATGGACACAACTCAGTTTTACCTGGTTTCACGCCACATGATCTATTCGTCTTTTCCACCATCCCATGAAACCCCGCTTTGTCTTTTCAAATGGCATTTTCCCCCACTACATCGTTGGCTTTCTTTCCATTTTTCTGTTTCCAAGTAAACGCTGTCCATTCTTCCTGACGTCTTTTCATTCCAGTCATCGCCATCCATGTCTTTTATCATCTCTTTATGTCCCAGTATAGTCCATGTTGAGAAAGGATGCTGGGGCCAAAATAACACATGAAAACCCGCTCTAATGCTGTATACTACCATTACCAATGAAGGGAAAATGGGAGCTAGTTCAGTCAAAAGTGAATCCGTTGGTTGTTGCAGATTGGATCAATCACTGTTTGGGTCGTGACTGTTTTTCCTCACTTTTCTCCCCTGTCTGAACATATACTAAAGCAACACAATAAGGGAACATGGAGTGCCTACAGTTCAGAAATTGCCTATTCGATGCAACAAATGCACACCAATCCTCCTGGGATTAACCCTCACAGAACAATTCCTTACCCTTTTTCTCTTCATTTGCTCCTGAATTATGCACCTTACTGACAGTCGACCCAGTTGTCGGCAAATCATATCTCTGGCGCTGTGAGGCAGCAGTGATAACCAGTGAGCCACCTTGCGGCCCTGCACAATTATTCAAGGCACATGCGGACGCGTTTGAAATGTCAAAGATGCTCGACTTGTGTTGTTGCCCTTATCAGGAACAATAAATCCAGATTCCCTGACCAAGAAATTAACCCAAACCACAGCAGTGAAAGCGCTGTATGGTAACCACTAGTCGACCAGGAAGGACGGCATGTGCAATTGCGTATTCGCTTAACAGCATAGGTTTCTTTTCCTACGATGAGAAATTCCTTCCAAAAAAGAATGTTTGTGACATCGTGCTTTTAGTGCACAGAATAATACATTATGTCAGTGCCAGTCATCAAACATCAAATATTCTCGTTTCCAATTTCCACTATTTGGCCCACAGTCTGACATCTGAAGTGTTCATCTGAATGAGAATTTCCCGGCAAAGTTTTAATCTCAAAAGAACCAGTGAATGAGACTGAAGTCAGATACCGTCAAATTTGTTCATGAACTGCGGGAGAACTGAACCTCATTTTGACCCATAGAGGGAACTATACAGACACATCTTTTGAAAGTAACAAAGGCCTCAGGAGAGCCCAACTTCTATAAAATGAGGAATTGACCCGTTTGGCATCTTCTTTCTTCATGACTCGCTTTAAAACCGATTCTGTTTACATAAGCAGAGGGGTAAACAGGCGGGAGGCTGTCCCTCAAGGACTCTCCCAATTGGCAATAATTTGTACCTGCTAAACGTTGACTTCTCCACCTCTGAGGCAGCCTGGCTAGCTGTGGTCTTCCAACTTCCTGCCTGTTTAATTGGATTCCAGCAGATTCCTGTCTCAACGTAAGGAACAGAAGCATTCAACCGCATCCCTGTACGTTTTCGTCCCCCATTGTTTCACCGTTTCTTTTCTGCTTTTCATGAATCACGTTGTTCTTCCTGCCAAACGAAGGCATTCTTCGCATCAGAAGCTTGTCATCCTCATGTTCCTCGAAGGAAAAACACGTATGTGGACTTCCAGCAGAAACAAATGGGGCCTGGGGCGGGGGTGGGCGGGGGGGGGGGGGGGGGTGGGCGGTGGGGTCTGCCTATAAAATGGCTTCCAGCTATTCCTTCAAAAATAATTCCTAACAACATGGAAAACGCATCTTCGGATGATTGCTGCAATAGTTGCAAGAAAATTCAGCAAGTCTGTAGTGTGAATCAAGGTTACAACCCTGGGCTCGAACCACTGAGCTATGGCAGCACTAACATATGAAGCGTTTCGAGACTGACAAAAGATGATGACCTCTCGCAGAAAAACTTCGGTCATCTCAGTTTTGTGATACAAGCTTCGTTTTGTGTGACAAAATACGACTTGAAACCCACTTCTTTAATCACTTGTTTGATATAACACTTTGTCAGCTTCCCAATATCTCATAATGTGACAGGGATCAACATTTGTTTAAACTCACACAAAATAAAAGCTTTGAAGCTTCTTTTATATAAAAGGCACGATGTAGTATTGATACCAGCTCATTACCCTTGATTTCAGCATGTATTGCAGTTTTTCTTAATCACTTGGTGAGTAATTCCTTTCCTTTTGCCTGGTGCGATTTACGTCGCCAAGGGAATTCATAATTTATGGTCTTGGCAGGTGACTTTTAGGCACCAAACGTGAAACAGTTCAAATCGAACGTGCTCCGGAACTTGGAATTCGAGGGAATGCAGAATATCTGAGAGTGCACTTTAAAACATAATCTTGGGTGGCGTGTCCGCTGGCTGGATTGGCATCCTATTGACCAGCTCTATTTGCTCTTGAGTGGGCTGGAGGACATGACAGTGATAGTTAGAGGGAAGACAGTCAAGAGATTTGTAGAAAATGATGAAAAATTTGAAATTTTGCCGCCCGGTGATGGATGAGCAACCCTTATTGTGAGTACTCCCACATGCTGGAGAGGTATTGGAAGACCTCAGGATTACATCATTGGGTGAATAACCTGCAACTCCTTCCCTTCCACCCTGTGGGAGCCCTTGTGGAAAGGCCGCAGTGCACGTTTGGGAAAATGGGCGGTCGTAAAAATGCCATTTAGATAATGCACAATGAAACAGTGAACAGAACGCAAGTACACCCTTGAATAGAAGCAGAGGGAGTTAGACCATAGAACATAGAACAGAGAACATTACAGCGCAGTCCAGTCCCTTCGGCCCTCGATGTTGCGCCAACCTGTCATACCAATCTGAGGTCCATCTAACCTACACTATTCCATGTACGCCCATATGCTTGTCCAATGACGACTTAAATGTACTTACAGTTGGCGAATCTACTACTGTTGCAAGCAAAGCATTCCATGCCCTTACTACTCTCTGAGTAAAGAAACTACCTCTGACATCTGTCCTGTATCTATCACCCCTCAATTTAATTCTATGCCCCCTCGTGCTCGCCGTCACCATACTTGGAAGAAGGCTCTCCCTGTCCACCCTATCTAAACCCTCTGATTATATTATATGTCTCTATTATGTCACCTCTCAACCTTCTTCTCTCTGACGAAAACAACCATAAGTCCCTCACCCTTTCCTCGTAAGACCTTCCCTTCATACCATGCAACATACGAGTAAATCTCCTCTGCACCTTTTCCAAAGCTTCATCATCCTTCTTATAATGTTGTGACCAGAACTGTATACAATAGTCGAAGTGCGGCCGCATTAGAGTTTTGTCCAGCTGTAGCATAACCTCATGGTTCCAGAACTCGATCCCTCAATTAATAAAAGCTAAAATACTGTATGCCTTCTGAACAAACTTGTCAACCTGGGTGGCAAATTTCAAGGATCTCTCTAACTGAACACCGAGATCTCTCTGCTCACCGACACTACCAAGAAACTTACCATTAGCACAATACTTTGCATTCCGGTTGTTCCGATCAAAACGAATCACCTCTCACTTGTCCACATTAAACTCCATTTGCCACCTCTCAGCCCAGCTCGGTAGCTTATCTATGTCTCTCTGTAAACTACATCATCCTTCATCACTATCCACAACTCCACTGACCTTAGTGTCGTCTGCAAATTTACTAACCCACCCTTCTACGCCCTCATCCAGGTCGGTTATAAAAAATAACGAACAGCAGTGGACCCAACACCGTCCCTGGCGGTATACCACTGGTAACTGGACTTCAGGATGAACATTTCCCATCAACCAGCACCCTCTGTCTTCTTTCAGCAAGCCAATAACTGATACAAACTGCTACATCTCCCAAAATCCCATTCCTCCGCATTTTGTGCAATAGCCTACTGTGGGGAACCTTATCGAACGACTTGCTGAAATCCATATGCACACCATCAACCGGTTTACTCCAATCGACCTGCTTGGTCACCTTCTCAAAGAAATCAGTTAGGTTTGTGAGGCACGACCTACCCTTCACAAAACCATGCCGACGATCCCTGAACAAATTATTCCTTTCCAGATGGTTATAAATCCTATCTCTTATAACCTTTTCCAACAATTTACCAACAACTGAAGTGAGGCTCACTGATCTAAAATTAACACGATTGTCCCTACTCCCCTTCTTGAACATGGAAACCATATTTGCTATCCTCAGGTCTCATGGCACTATTCCTGTAGACAATGACGATTTAAAGTTCAATGACAAACGCTCGGCAATCTCCCCCCGGCTTCCCAGAAGATCCTAGGATAAAGCTCATCCGGCCCAGGGGGCATATCTATTTTCACATTCTGCAGGATTTCTAATACCTCCTCCTTGTGGACCTCAATCCCACCTAGTCTAGTAGCCTGTATCTCAGTATTCTCCTCGACAACATTGACGTTTTCTAAACTGAATACTGTTGAAAAGTATTCATTTAGTGCTTCCCCCATCTCCTCTGATTCCACACACAACTTTCCACTGCTATTGCTGATTGGCCAAAATCTTACTCTCGTCATTCATTTATTCCTTAAATACCGATAGAAAGCCTTAGTGTTGACCATGATCCTATCCGCCAAAAACTTCTCATGTCTCCTCCTGGCTCATCTGAGCTCTCTCTTTCGGTCTTTCCTGTCTAACTTGTAACCCTCAAGCGCCCTAACTGAGCCTTCGCCTCTCATCCTAACATAAGCCTTTTTCTTCCTCTTGACCAGACAGTCTACTTCCTTCGGAAACCACGGCTCCCGCTCTCGACAGCTTTCACTCAGGTACATACTTATCTCGGAAACACAGTCGCGTTTCCTTGAATAAGCTCCACATTTCTAATGTGCCTATCCACTGCAGTTTCCTTCTCCATCCTCTCCTTCCTAAATCTGGCCTAATCGCATCATAATTGCCTTTCCCCCAGCTGTACCTCTTGCCCAGTGGTACACACCTATCCATTTCTCTGTCAAAATTAAACATAACGGAATTGTGATCGCTATCACCAAAGTGCTCACCTTCTTCCAAGTCTAACAACTGGCCGAGCTCATTACCCAGTACCAAATCTAATGTAGCCTCGCCCCTTGTTGGCCTGTCTACGTACTGTGTGAGAAAGCCCTCCTGCACACATTGGACAAAAACTGACCCATCTATAGTACTCGCACTATAGTGTTCCCAGTCAATATTTGGAAAGTTGAAATCCCCCATAACAACTACGCTGTCATTCTCACTGCTATCGAGAATCATCTTTGCTATCCTTTCCTCTACATCTCTGGAACTATTCGGAGGCCTATAGAAAACTATCAACAGGGTGACGTCTCATTTCCAGTTTCTAACTTCAGCCCATATTACCTCGGTTGACGAGTCTCCAAACATCTTTTCTGTAACTGTAATACTGTCCTTGACCAACACTGCCACAGGTCCCTCCTCTTTTACATTCTTCTCTGTTCTTACTGAAACATCTAAATCCTGGAATCTGCAGCAACCATTCATGTCCCTGTTCTATTCGTGTCTACGAAATGGCCACAACACCGAATTCCCAGGTACCAACCAATCCTGTAACGTCATCGACCTTACTCCAGATGCTCCTGGCGTTGAAGTAGACATACTCCAAACCAACGTCTTGCTTTCCGGTGCAATCTTGCGACCCTGAAACTAGTTTTGGACCTCCCTACTCTCAAACTTTTCGATACTTGAACTACAATTTTGGTTCCCATCCCTCTGCTGGCTTAGTTTAAACACACCCCAATAGTCTTAGCGAATTTCCCCCCAGGATATTGGTACCCCTCTGGTTCAGATGAAGACCATCCTGCTTGTACAGGTTCCACCTTCCCCAGAAAGATCCCCAATTATCCAAGACACCCGCACGAAACAACACCACTGGCTCCTGGCCGAACATGTCAACTCTCCCTCCCACACAGCCAAGTTCATTCAGGTCCAGGGCTTCTGCCGCTCTCATGAACTCTCCTGTCTGTCCATCTTCCTTCCCACCTATCTGCTCTACCCTGCGCTGCGACCTATAATCTTTACCCCCACCTCCATCCTCCTATCACACTCTCAGCTACTTTGTCCCAGCCACACACGCTCCCATTTGTCTCTCTACCCCTCGCTTCACGAGCCTCTTTCCTGATGAAGGCTCGTGCCCGAAACGTCGATTGTCTTGCTCATTGGATGCTGCCTGCCCTGCTGTGTTCTTCCACTATCACACTTCCAACTCAGTGGCGGCAAGGCAGTGGATTTTGAGTTCGGGACAGAAGTCAGATGCCTCAGTTTTGCAATGATTCAATTGTAAGAAATGTCTGCTCCATCAGGACTGGATGTCAGACATGTCAAGACAGTGTTTGACCTGGAGGGAACAGGGAGGTGATCGTGTTCATATCCACCTGCTGACCCGCTCGTCTCTGTGGTGGAGGCTGTGTGCATGAAAGATTCTGACAAAATTCTCTTCAAATTCTTCGAGTCGAAAATCCCTTACCTTCAGACCTTATCTTCAGACAGAATCTAGAGTCTTGTGAAAGACGGTTTCACACTCTCATTTTTGGATAACATCAGTCTCGCAGGATTTTAGAAGGGGATGATTTACAAACCAACCTCTCCAACATAATCAGATGAAGCCACGCAGTTTATCCTGAATACAACTTGATCAGATTTCGAACATGAAATGAAAAAGCTCTGGTTGCAGTAGGAGATAAATCGTTCACTTATTGTGTGTGTGGACGAGGCTTCTACCTGTCATCAGACCTTACATACCTCAATTGTAGTCATTCTGAGGAAAGACTTGGGAAACGTGGGGATCCAATCCCTGTTTGAGCTGAATTCCAGTGGAAGCAATGATACCAGGAACAAGCCATTCACCTGCTCAGAGTGTGAGAAGGGATTCACTCTGTCTCTGACCTGCTGCGGCTCTACTCGTTCAAAATGATGAGAAACTATTTCAATGTCTGAACTGCGGAAAATGCTTTGAAACGTCCAGCGATTGGAGAACCGAACACCTCGCTCATACTAATGAGGAACCTTTTATCTCTCCGAATTATGGAAAATGATATCAACCCTCAATGTGCTTGATCTTTGAGAAATATAAAACATAAATAAGAGATGGAAATGTGTTGCTGGAAAAGCGCAGCAGGTCAGGCAGCATCTAGGGAACAGGAGAATCGACGTTTCGGGCATTAGCCCTTCTTCCTGTTCCCTAGATGCTGCCTGACCTGCTGCGCTTTTCCAGCAACACATTTCCATCTCTGATCTCCAGCATCTGCAGATCTCACTTTCTCCTCACATAAATAAGAGTCCATTAAGAATCATAAAGACCTGACGTGTGATCCACGTGCTCACCCAGAGGAGAGACATCTCCAGTTCCAAATCTGTGGGACGTGCTGTAACGTCAGAGCGACCGGATGGCTCATCACCTTTCACACAGTATTAACAGATCTTTCTAAATGCCCTGACTGAGGGAAGTGTTGCACTCTTTCCTGAATACTAACGTGTCATCAACGTGTTCACACTGAAGATCGACATTAATCACTATAAACGTTCCTGGGCACAGTATATCATGAACGTCTTCACATTGAGGAGAGACCTTTCAATCATGTAGTCTGTGGGATGTGCTCTCTAGTCTCTGTGGAACTGATGTCCCATCGATATTTTCGAATTGTGAGAGACGTTTCAAGTGTATTTATTCCAGGAAGAGGTTCAAGCAATCATCTGAACTCTCAGTACACCATCTGTTTTGCAGTTGTCAGCAAGCATTTTCCTGCTCCATGTGAGAAAAACAGTTAGGTCACTCATCGAACCTGCTGAGAGAGTAGAGGGATCCCACTGAGGGATGGAATTCACTCACTCATCGACCCTAAAGAGACAGCGTAGAGTTTACATATCTCAACACCTATTGAACTTTGTTCTTCTCATTCAGGCCTGAAAGCAACGTTTTAATATTCTAGATAACAATCAAATAAATCAACTTTGTGTTAAACACAGCATCGAAGGTCACTGGAAGGATGGGATTATAGAGTACGTGAAGCATCAGCACAGGTTGTCAAGGAGAAATCACATTTGACAAATATATTCGAATGCTTTGAGGAGGTAATGAGCAAGCGAGACGAAGTCAAGCCTGTGGAGGTGACCGGCTTGAATTTCCATAGACATATGTCAAGATGCAGTATGGCAAGCTGCTAAATAAGAGCCATGGATTGAGGCTTGGATGACTGGCAGAAGGCAGGCAGTTGGGTAAAGAGGTCTCTTCCAGGATGGCAGCCCGTGACTAGTGGAGTTCAAATGAGTCAGGGTTTGCACCACAGCTATTCACATTATGTATGAATGATCCATTCAAAGGAACTGAGGGTGTTGTTGCTCCATTTGAAGAAGACACAATAATAGGTGGAAGGCCAGATCTTATTGATGAATCGGGCATGCTGCAGAATGACTTGAACGGAGTGAGTGCTTCGAAAAACGTTGTAGTTGCCATACTTTGAGGAAAATATGAGGTCATATGTTTGGTGGAAAGAGTAGAGGCATAGACAATTTTCTGAAAGCAGAAAGAATTCCAAGTTCAATTTTCTCTTATGTTTAGCATGCAGTTTCAGTTGGTGTTTAGGAAGGGAAATAAAATGTCGGCGTTCAGTTCAAGCAAATTAAAAAGCACGGGCAGAGGTTTAGGCCTCAGTCAATAGGAGGCTCTGGACCATTGCATTTGGAACATTGAGAATAGGTTTTGGCCCCATATCTAAGTGATGGTATGTTTTGAGTGGTGGATAGGAGGTTTATAATGGCTGACTCAGTGGTGCGTCCTAATGTCTTGCAGCCTCCGCGATGTTTGTTCAATATCTACTTTGGACGAATGTGAATTTGGAGTTGGCACATCCTGTCCATTTCAGCCTGCGTTTCCTCCCCAGACTGAAGATGTATGGCTGACGTTCTTTCGTCATGGGAAATTCAGAGTTACAGGAATTGGGTAGATGTGTGAGTTGGGTGCGATTCCCGTCGCATGATTCGTGGGGGTTTCTTGGTCCAAATGCACATTTTAGGTATTCCGTTAGAACAACGTTGATCGCAGGGGGACCTAAATGTACACCTAAATACTGATGTTTTGAAAGTAGTTCACATTGAAAAGGGGAAGTGCTGGAGGACCTGGAAAATATAAAGTTGGATATCTCTCTGGGATCTGATCTCCTGTATCCCGGAAACTTGTGGGAAGTTAAGGGATGAAACTGTTGGGCCCTTCGTAGCAATATTTTTATCATGTATTATTACTAGTGAGGCGCCGAATGACTGGGGGATGGCTAATGTTGTGCCTTGGTTTAGAAAGGAATTCATGGAGAAGACTGGGATCGATAGACCTGTGTGTCTGGTTATGGTCGTGGGTAAGTTGTTTAATGAAATTCTAAACGATAGGATTTATTTGAATTTTTAGATACAAGGAATGAATCGGGATAATCAGCATGGTTTTGCACAAAATTGCTTGAGTTTTTTGAGGGCGTAACCAAGAAGATCAATGAGGACATAGAGGTAGAGTTTGCTCACTTGGGCTTTAATAAAAGCTTTTCCACTGTTCCACATGGTTGACTAATTCATAAAGTTAAATCACATAAGTTAAATGTAAGGATTCCAATTCAATATAAAATTAGTTCGATAGCAGGATGCTGAGAATGGTGGTGGAAGGTAGTTTTCAGACTGGAGGACTGTTACCAATGGTATCCCATTGGCTGAGCGCACATTCATTTTATTTTTCATTTAAATAAATGATGTAGGTGGGAAGATAGAAAGCATGGTAAGTACGTTTGCAAAATTGGTAGTAGAATGGACAATAATAAGGTTGTGGAAGGTTGTGAAGCGATTTTCTCGTCAGGTCAGTTTCTCTCTGGCCTCGAGTTTAAAAAGCGTGTGGGGGAGGAGTTATGAAGGGCCATTCGTTCATCGTGAAGCGTACGTTATCAGGCATCCATCTATTCTCGTCCCAGTTTGCAGCAATGAGATTGTCTATGTGATTTGAAATTGTAACCCCTCTGAGGAACGTATTTTCATGTTCAAATACAGAGGTAGTCACGCAGGCACATTCCCCGATAGTGACAGAGTCCTCAGGATTATACCCATTCCATGTGTTTTATGTCTACAAGTATCTCCGGAGAAAGGCGGCTTTAAGTGGAATACAAGGCACTTCGCCAGAAAATGTGCACCGTTGCTGTGAGCCGCGATATGAAATGGATACTGAGCTGAAATGGTCCCAAACGCTTCTCATGTGAAACTTTCAATAACACAAATCCCACCACAACAAGCCCTCTGGTTCCTGGGACCTGACAGGTTATCGCCCAGCAGACATTCCTCCCTAAAAACAACGGACACACGGCAAAATCTAAGCACTTTCATGTCTCGTCTTGTTCTGTTTCTGTCGCTGTCACACCTCCCGTTTCCCGTGAACGTCCAGTCTCGATGTCAATGAGCTGTTTGATATAAACACATGCACATCGAGAAAGTAATCTTTATTTCAAAAGCAGAACCAGGGAATGTGAGCTGCAAGGGCTTGCTCTCTGCTGGGTAATGAAACATCACGGTCTCGTTGTCCTCATTATCATATAGACAGAGTCCACAAATATGCAACGCAACAGTTATTACCAATTGAAATGTCCCAATGAATACCATGACTGACAGAAAAATCAGGGGAGAGTAGCTTCGAACCCTTCCTCGTCGAGGGACATTTTGCAAAGAATGTCCTGTTACTTGACAAAATGACTTCCTCGAAGCTGGCCATGGAAGTGTCTAGCACAATAATATCCTTTGGCCCACTATGTCTGCACCAGTCCAATACAATCCCCTGAACTGTTCTTACCTCATTTGGCGTCAATTGGTTCAGAGGGGCAAATGTATTCAGTCATGGAAGTGTACAACGAAATGGGTCTTACCTGCTCTGGAGTTTTCTGTCTTTTCCAGCCTGACAGGCAGTTAGTTGCAGATTCCTAACGTTCCTTATTTGAGTTTTACGCATTTCACTTAATCCTGCGATTGAATTTCAAACAAGAAAGCAGAGAACAAGTACTCTTCAAGTTCACTTGCGGCTTTCAATCACAGTCAGCAAAATGCTTAACTTAATGAGGAATCCACATTGCATTTAACGCCCATCGCCTAAACTACATGGCCACATCTGCAGAAGCGTGCTACTAAACTGGTTTCAAGTACCCCCTCCCTGTGGAGCTGAGGGATAGGCAATCATTGTTCGGTTTCTTTGAATTCAATCACCACAGTTTCGACAGGGTTAAATGTCAGGACATGTTTGGTCTGTGTAATCAATTTCGATGGTTGAAATGGTCTTTCAGTTAAAAAGAAATGGAGAGATTGCAGGAGAAACTAAACAGATCTGGCAGCATCTTGGGAGAGACAAACAGAGACAACGATTCGGAGCTTCTCCAGGAGTTTCTCCGAACTCTGTTTTCTCCGACAGGTACTGGCAAACCTGCCGAGTTCCTTCATTAGTTTCTGTTTTTGTTTTAGATTCCGAGTGTCCACAACGAGCCAGTCAACAATACAGAAACGCATTTGTGGTTCCTCACTGGATTTGGTTTCCTTTTGGGTGCATATCCCTGACCCTATTAAAAACCCGAAAGTGCACAGCAAAGGAGTCGGATGGATAAGAACAGCGGCCGCTCCATGCGTGGGTACACTTTCTCGGTTAACAGCCAAACGAGAGGACTAGTTGCTCCACAGAGACTAGGTAGTCCCTTGTAGCAGGCCCCTTGCAGGGTCTCTAAGCAGACTGTCAGTGAATTCAAGCTATCGCCTGCCCTTCGCAGAATGAAAATTGTCCCCAATTGGTTAAAGTTTCCAAAATGAATCCTGGGGCATTCATTGTGGACAATAGGAACAATCTGATCTCATGCTTTGCAAACACATACATGTCACCAGGAAACAGCTCTCCTAAAACGGGGAACTTCTCGCTTTGAGCCTTCTGTGGAACATTTCCCTGACCTTGGTAAAAACCCAAAACTGTGAGGACAAGAAAAAAACAGATGGTGTGAGAACAGCTGTCGCTCTGTTCCTGGGTCGTAGGAGAACAGCAACCTGTCAGTCAAGAGCCGAACGCACTGACAAACATCGTCACAGAGACTGATGAGCCAACGGCATCACTGACCCCCGAATACAAGCTGCAGCCTGCTCCCCCCATATTGACAAACATCCTTAATTAGCACTTTTTCGGAAATAAATCCAGGGAACTTCACGGTGAAGACATGGTAATAGTCTGATCCCACCCTCTATAGACGCACCCATGACACCAGAACCAGTTATCCTCCAACCAGGATTGTCTCACATCAGCCTTTCAGTGTCCTATCTGTTCCTGCGTTTTCGAATTGCCCTGGAGCTGAGATGAGATTTGACATCGTGACGTACAGGAACGAGAATCCTTCACCATCATAAATAATTTCATGTCCAGAGAACATCAGAGTCAAAGTACCGGCCTCCGAAAGAACGGAAAGATTTCTAAACTGTCTCTGCCAAGTCGGCCATTTCACCCTTCACTTTCCACTGAATCCGCGGCCCAAGGATTATCTAAAGATTCAGAAAACTCGAGTCTGGGATTTCTGTTTTGCTTGTTGACAGTTTTCCCACTTGACAAGTGGCAACATATTCCCAGAATCTTTTCACAATCCTCTGCTTTGCACCATGTACAGCGATTCACGACCTTAGGAATGTTTTGTTTGGAGCAAAGAAGATTAATGGTAAATTTCTTGGGGACGTTTATAATGATGTGGGAGAAAGAGCTGTGGATGGGCGGATTAATGGTCAGGACGAACTGCTGCCTCTGACCAGGGTAATTGACCAGAGGACGAGGAGTGAAGACGTTTAATGGAAAAAGACAACTTGTTTCAAATAAAATCAGTGAAACCCATATCCCATGCTTTTTCTTTATCATCTGTGGAGAGAGAAACAGGTCCGTTTTGAGTCAGGTCCGTTTCTTGTTCAGAATGCAAGTTTCCTGCATGTCAAGAAATGAGCAGACCTGAGAACATATCGAGTTGTTTAGGCGAGATTTCTGGAGTTGCAGCGATAACTCTTCCAACAAGAAAACATGTAAAATCAACTGTGAGGGAAATGTGCTCGGTATTGATGAGAGATAGAATGAACATGAAGGATCCCTTTTCATGAGCAGAGAGATTAATAACACGGCAATGGTCGATTAATAAAGATGCACTTCTATCGCGCTTTTCAGCTCCACTTTAATCACAGGCACTGAAGCACCTGTGAAGCAGATATGTCATTGTCAATAATAATGTGCCAATAATAATTGTTCAAACAGAGGTCAAAAAAGAAAACTCAGAACTGGCACTGGAAACGCCAGTGAGATTATGTTTTACTTTAAAAGTTTGTCCTGCTCTTGTTTATATCCAGAATAGTGCAGGACCAGTGATCCCAATCTCAGGGGAAGGCGTTACCCTCTTAAGAAACAAATGAGGAGGATGTTCTCACATTCAGTGGGTAGCAAGTGTGTAGAAGTATTTATAGCCAAGGCCTGTCAAGACTGGGTATGTTCAAGGCTTCAATTATCTCTCTGTTAATAGCATGGAGCAAGTGGCAGTGTGAAATGTGTCCACATTTGCTGACAATACACACTCGTGGGAGCGCATGTTATGATAAGATCATGGCAATATGCATAGGCATATAGATAGATTGGGTGAGTGCAGTTTCATGTCCGGATTATGAGGTCATGCACTTTGGTCGGAAGAGTCAAAAGAGAGATGATTATTAAAATCGAGAGAAAGTAGAAGAAACGTGTGACGCAGAGGAATATTATACACGGCACAAAGTTTAGTAACATATTCTTTCCCTGACAAAAAGGATGGCTACATTTCCGAATGCGAACAATGAAAGAGATCGTTTCCCAGGAAAGAAAAATAACTGAAACTAATAGTCTAATCGAAAGTTTAGAAAATACTTGAATCGTTCCAATGGATGTCGTTGATGTTTATGGCTCGCTAACATTTGTTTCCAATGGGGCTGGGAGTGGGAGTTAGGGGACCTGGGGAGTGGAAGTCAGTTTACCCATGATTACTGTCATCCTTCATCTGTCTACGTCATTTTGTACGTTTTATTTCGCATTTTGGTTCCTGTGAGTGCCCTTGTAAACTGTACCCGCTGGTGACTTATTTCCCTGGTTGTTCTTCATCACGACTCGAAAGAATTCAAAATTCTTTTCTCCTTGATTTCGGTGATCTCTAATCAAATGTCACAAGTACCTCGATATTTTCCACGCCTATCTGCCTCTTGCAATGTCAGTTGATCTGTCACTGTGTTACTGTTTCACAAATTAAGAACAAATCAAACAGCATCAATAGCATCTCGGTTCCGAACGCAGATAACTGCAGCCGCTCCCCAGAGTACTGCAATCTGTGCGATCACAGAAGCACACATTGAACAGCCAGGAAACTCAAAACAACAGAAACACTCTTTTGGGTTACGGACCTGGTTGTATATCTCAATCAGCAAACGAATTTTACATTGTGATCTCAACAGTTCCCTCACACAAGGAACTAACCAATGCTGCAGACGGAGGAGAAAGTGAGGACTGTAGATACTGGAGGTCAGATTCGAGAGTGTGTTGCTGAAAAACACAGGTCAGGCAGCATCCGAGGAGCATGATAATCGACGTTTTGGCCGAACGCCTGATGAAGTATTCATGTCAAAAAGGTCCATTCTCCTGCTTCTTGGATGCTGCCTAACCTGCTGTACTTTTTTAGCAACGCACTCTCCATTGCTGCAGACTATCACACAACCGAGCTTCGAGCCACGGAATCAGCGACACTCAGTGTCATGAGTCAACCTACTGCGGACACCTGGCAGTGGTGTTTTGTGTCAAGTTGACCTTCATGAATGTGTATCATGAGTTGTCTGTCCTTTATAATGTTTCCTGCAGTCACTACGTGCAACATTGTTTGTCCAAATTTGTCCTGCAGATGATGGGTATTGGGTCCGTTTTTTGGTGAGTTGTTGTCAAACGTGGCTTTCGGTTTATGTTGTCTCATAAATCCGAGTGGTCAGAGGAGTCTGGCTGTACGTGCCGAGACATTATTTTTACCTATAATGTAGAGTGATTGGTATGTTGGGTCATGGCATGTCCTCCTCGCGTTGATTTTTGCAAGGGATCTGCGGCAATATCTACTGTTGCAAAGTATTTCTGGAGGATCCAGTAAACAACACAACCAGCTGTTCCGAGTAGCAATGCACAGCGATGACGAGGACAACAAATTCTACTGAGTCAACACAAAAATAATAGGACAAGCTAAATAAGTGCAGCCAGAGAATTTCTAGAATGACGAGACTCATCGAATGACTACATCCAAAAACATGCTGATCTGGACCCAACATACTGGTACATGCAAAGAATGACAAGTATTAGCAACTGAAAGCAGTCGGAAATAAATCAATCCAATTCGAAATGCTGCAGGACAGCAGCGCTTCACACCAGTTTCATCTGCCTTGAGGATATCACCGAGAAAGGGGAGGAAACGGCTGCAAAACAACTTCTCAAAATCACCGAACATCCCCACACCATCTGCACCCTTCATCGGAACTGCAGATCTTTACACAAACCTTGAAACCCTGAAACAGTCAGAGCCGCCCCAGCGGGAAAATGAACCCTGGCCTCTCACGTGACAACTGAGGTTACCAAACGCCACACGGTGGATGTCAGAGCTAACTGAGCCTGCAAGCTATTTGTGTATGTTCTTGTCAATAACACCTGCTTGATTATCCTCATCTCAGTTTCCATCATTTAACGTTGTATGCCTTAAGCATTACAAATTCACAGTTAAATATCTCTGAAAATTGTGAGAATTTCTGCCGCTCTGACACATACAAACAGTGATGTCCAGATTCCAACCACTCCCTCGCTGATTAAGTTTTCTATGTACAGCTACTCGAACATTTATGACTCTTATCTTAAATCTATTGCTACCGTTTGATTGATCCCTCCATCATAGGGAAATTTTTCGTTCAGTGCACCCAATCCATTCCACACATTATTTCCTACATCTCAATACTGTCTCCTCTCAATCTCTACAGCTCTCACAAAAACAAGGCCAGTCAGTCTGAACTCTATCATTGCTGAAGTTCTTCAATCCAGACAATATATTGGCAAATTACTTCTGCACCGTTTCCACAGCTGTCATATCGCTTCTTTTATGTGAATTGCAGCATTGTACATAATACTCTAGTGAGAGGCGAATAAAGACTTGAAATAAATGTGAGAAATTTACAAACATTGGTCTTTTATAATAAAGTCTCTTTCCCTCGAAACTGTTCTGTGTCCTTTCATGAACCCAGTGCTCCAATGAACTCTCGTCCATGGAAATCAAACACTGTACATGAGGATTGATAACCAACCACATTATCTGATTGCATTAAGTGGCTTAAAGATCCTCATGGTGGTATTCGGGCATGTTCACCTAACAAGAGTGACAGCTGCAACACTAACTTAACTGTGTCAATGTGAAAGTGAATGTTAATTTGTGCAATGCCCCAGAGACATGGGAGGAGGGATGGAAAGGAAGAATAGTGATTGTGAAAGGGAGAAAATTCTCCGAGATTCGATGCAGATAAAGTTTTAAGCAAATAAATCATCGCCTTAGAGAGTATTTTCACATTAAAATTGAATGTTTCCTTTCTGCGTTTGTTTTTTTACAGGTTATATGGAGTAACATGGACAAATGTGCATTACTGATATTCGGATTTGAATGGAGGTTGCTTCGGCCACAGTGCAGAGGACGAACCAATACACGATCACATGAAAATCTCAACAGTAAAAGCAATAAATGCAATGGCTGAGATTGGCGAGGGACGGCACCACATGCACAAGAGGACAACGCACTGAGATTTGAATGAATCGTCATCTTCAATGCATTCATTGGCTGTGGAGATTCCATCATTGAGAATGTTGAAGACTGAGTTCAATGGATGTCTAACAAAAATGAAATGTACAGGCGATAGTACACAAATTGTTGAAATGTAAGTTACAATAACAATGAAGTTTCACATCTTTACTTTATCAGTGCAGACGGACCACGTAGTAACAACTGTTGAACACTCACATCACACCGGTTCCCAGGTCTGGAGTCAGAGAAATTTAGTGGCGCAATGGCGAAGATCCGATCGGAAATTGGGAGTGGAATGAAGGCGTGGATCTCTACTCCATCTGCCAGTGACAAAGTCCGTGTACATGCAGTCCTTCTATGCAGGCAGAGAGGCGCGAGAAACGCCCAGGCTGGGAGCTCCAAACTCAGCTGGAGCAACTTCTGTTGACATGGCATAGGGAGTTTTGGGAGAAGAGGCTGGGAGTTAGAACCTCGTCTGGATACACTTCAATTGACATGGTGCAGGAAACATTGGGTTGATGGAAAGTATCATGGACCATTTCAATCTGAACTGAAATAGTTTTCGGCAGCATACATTTTTGTGGATTGAGGGAGGATCTGCCCCAGGGAATTGTCACAATTGTAAATAAACATTTTGCAAAGACTCAGCTCGGATAGGAATACCTGTGCATTATGAAATGGACTAAATATCATTGCACTCTGACATTTCTCATATTCTGACTCTGCAGTCGGTTAATTTTCTGGAAGGATATTTTTTAATTTTTTTTTGTGTGATTCAATTTCCTGCAAGCTTGTTCTGGTCTGGTCATTGATGTAACATAAACAACCAGAAATTAGCACGAAGTTAGGATTCGGTTCGAGGTTCCGTCGAATTATGGAATAACAACAGTAGAGTAGAGGTGAAATTTATCAGAACAGCAGTGTTCAAATTGAGTGCATGGACAGACAAAGGGTGAAAGGAAGCTTCATGGTGATAAATGTGCTTTCTTTGCCAATGAAACTTACCGCGTCACAAAGTGGTGACAATTGAAGTCAAGCATTGTGGGTGACAATATTTGTTGGTTTTGTGAATGTATCACCTGCACTGACGGGAAGCTTATAAGTCCTTCTACACAGAGTGAGCCAGGGAGAATGTGAACACAGCAAGCTCCAAAAAAACAGAAATATTTCTTCTTTTCAGAACTTCAGTCCTGGACCGACTAAGATAACCTTTGCAAAATTATTTTACACCATGTCAGAGGAGGATTTACAGATTCGAACACGAAAACCAAATTATGTATCAACATTAAATCATGCCACTTTACTCGCTAAGACAAAAGCAACATGGAAGTTTCACCTTCTGACTCGCAGTAATTCTTGCACAATATCATACATTTGTTTCCCATGAAACGGGAACAGCTGCTCTTCCTCTAACTTCCTAAACGTATTAAAACCTTGGTATGTTGAACAAATCACACCTGAATCGTTTTTGATCTCTGTAGAACAAATTCAACTTCTCCACCCTGAACTTAGATATAATATTCCGCATTTCTGTGACTGTTCTGATAAATCTCCTTATCGATTTCTCCACAAACATTCACATTCTTTGTCGAGATCACCTGTTTGCGCAAACCCAAATGCTGTGTATTCATGTGGGTGATGTTATCACACACAGGCAATTGCTCAGTAACATCACCCTGATTCCTGTGTATTTCCTCAACTGTGAACGTTTGCTTTGACCACAGTGCTTCTGATTTCGTTCGAGCTGCCGGGTCCAGCATTTGATTACCAAGATGAAATCAAATAAATCAAATAAATTACTTCAGTATTTTTTACTGATAATCTACTGTTACAATCTGACATAACCTTTTGTACTGTCCACTCGACTACCAATCTTGATCTCATCTGCAAACTCACTGACCATGCTTTATACATTTATATCTAAATAATTTGTATGAATGAAAAACGAAAGTGGGCTCAGCATTGAACTCTGTGGAACACAGCTGGTAACAGTCCTCCAGTCAGAACACTACCTTCCACCACCGTTAATGCCTTCTACCATTAAACTAATTTTATCTCGAATTGTAAAGCTTACGTTGAATTCTATGTTAAAATTTAATAAACCTTGTGGAACCTTTTAAAAGGATTTATTAAATTCCAACTGAACAATGCCTACCACTTAGTCCTCATCAATATTCTTTGTTACGTCCTCAAAAAACCCAACCATGTTTGTGAGACAGAAATTTCCTCGCACAATTCCAAACTGATTAGCCCTATTCCTTACTCGTCTCTCAAAATACTTATAAATCTGATTGCTCAGAATTGCTTCCAACAACTTACCCACCACCTTAGCAAGCCTCACAGGTATATCATTTTCGTTTTCTCCATTCATCTCTTCCTCAACAAAACTACACCCTATTTATTGGGCACATCACTCGCAGTAATAGATGATGCAAAATATTTCTACCAAGGGCCCAACAGTTTATTTCCCTTTTTCCCACAAAGCCCTTGCTGCCCGAGATCAGATCCCAGAGAAATATCCAACTTTATATTTTCCAAGTCTTCCGGAACTTCCTTTTTTCAATGTGAACTACTTTCAAAACATCAATGTTTGTAGCCTCCATTTCGTTCCCTAATGTGAAATGAACATTTAGTATCTCTCCCATCTGCTGAGGTGCAAGACAAATGTGAGTTCTTGCAACATTCTGGGATCCGATTTGTTCTCTAGCTCTGAATATACTTATAAAATATCTTTACTTTATACTTAAATTTATGTGCTAAGGCTATCTAATATTCTCGCTTTGCCTTCATGATTTCCTTTGAAGAATGCCCCTCTACTCCTTATATTGTTCAAGAGATTGACTTGATATCGTATGTTTACATGGAAACTGTGATTTTTTTTTAATTCTTAGACGACAAGTCCTCCATCCCTGCGATCAACGTTGTTCTAATAGAATCCTGACAATGTGCAAAAAGGCAAATCAGCCCAAGAAGAACCCATGAAACATACGAAAATCATTGCACATAAGCTCACACCTCTGCCCGATTCCTGTAACTCTGCATTTCCCATGGCCAAATGACGTCAACAACGTATTTTTCTTCTGTGGAGGAAACTCACGTAGACATGGAAAGAACGTTCAAACTGCAGACAGTCGCCCGATGAAGAAATTGAACCAGCGTTGCTTAGGCTGGAAGACAGCAGTGCTACCATTGTGTCAGCCATTGAAAACCTCCTATCCACCACTCATAATATATCTCCCCTGAGACATGAGGTTAAAAGCTATTCCAGATAACCCAAATACGTCTGACGAGAGCCTCTTATCGCGTCAGTTGTAAACCTCTGCAGTTGGTTCTTAACTCGCCTGAATGAATGCCGACATTGCATTTACCCTCCGAACGGCCAACAGGACTGCATGTTAAACATAAGAGAAACCTCAACTAGATCTCTCAAGTGTCTTTAACCGAGGGATCGCTGAAGTCTTTCCCCGTCACAAAATGGTCTATGCCTCTAATCATGCCATTACTTCATGACCTCACTCTTTTCCACACAGTGTTCTAACTGCAACAATTTTTTATCCAAGCATTCAGCAAGTCCATGTCATTCTGCAGCCTGCCCACTTCCTCAAAACCATCTGTCCTTCCACCTGTTGTTGTGTATTCTGCCAAATATCAACAAAACTCTCAGGTCCTTTGACCCGATCATTCACTCATAACGGGAATAGTTGTGGTGCCAAAACTGACTCTTGCTGAACCCCACACGTCACGTGCTGCCATCCTGGAAAAAACCCTTTCACCCAACTGTTTTCAGCCAGTCAGCCAAAACTCAAGCCATGCCAGTACTTTGCCCCTGACACCATAGACCCTTATTTCGCAGCTTCCGATACTGCACCTTGACAAATACCAGCTGCGAATTCAAGCTGATCACATTCACAGAATATACTGTTTCTCACTTGCTCATTACCTCCTCATAGAATTCTATTACATTTGTCCTTAAGAACCTGTGTTGATGCTTCAAGTACTACGGAATCCCATCCTTATATTGACCTCTCGTACGGTATTGAATACAAAATTGTTTTGTTTGACATTTATCTAAAATATTAAAACTTTGCTTTCAGTCCTGAATGTCACGAACAACAAAGTCCAATCGCAGTTGAACTCTGCGCTCTGAACTCTCTCAGCAGGCTCGATGAGAGTGAATTCCTTCCCCCAGTGGATCTCTCTGCGGTCTCAGCTGGGTCGATGCGTGAGCTAACTGTTTTTCTCAAATGAAGCATGTAAATACGTTCTGCCCACTGCAAACTCGCTGGTGTACTGAGAGTTGAGATGATCGTCCAACCGAGTCCCACAATGAAAACAATTGAAGTGTCTCTCAACTTGTGAAAATGTCGATGGAACATCAGTCCTGCAGAGACTGGAGAGCACATCCCACACACCGGATATTTGATAGTCTCTACACAATGTGAAGACGTTCATGATTAAACGATCCCAAGGAACTTGTATAGTGATTACCACAATCTCAGCATTTTAAGGGTCTCTTCTTTGTGAATACGTTGATGCCATGTCAGTCCCCAGGAACATTTGCAACACTTGTCACCGTCTGGGCGTTGAAAAGACCTGTTAGTAATGTTGATGGGACTTCACATCGATCGAACATTTGCAGCACGTCACACAGTTGTGGAATTGAAGATGTCTGTCCTCTGGATGAGCATGTGGATCGGACGCCAGGTCCCCAGAAGTTCTAAAGGACTTTCATTCGTGTGAGCACATTTCCTATGCATCAACTACACAGAGGTATGATAATACTTTCCAAAGTCTGGACAGATGAAAGGTTTCTCATTAGTATGAGCATGGTGTTGGATAATCCAATCACAGGATGTGTTATCGCATTTTCCGCAATCCAGACTTTGAAATGATTTCTCATCATTGTCATCGAGCAGGTGTCGCAGTGGGTCAGAGAAGGAGTGTATCCTTGTTGAGCTTGTTCCTGGTGACATTGCCTTCATGGGGTTTCAGCTCAGATGGAGAAATGAATCATCACTTAACTACAGTCTCACTGAAATATGACTACAATTGTAGTTTGTGAGCTCTGGTGGGTGCAGAAGCCTTGTCCACACACACAACAAGTGAAGGATTGTCTCCCACCGTAACCGGAGCCTTTTCCTTCCATGTTCAAACTCTGATCAAGTTCTATTTCGGATAAATTGCGCGACTTCATCTTATCATAGTGGAGTGATTGTTTATTAAAACTACCCCTTCTAATATGCTGTGAAATTGATGTTATAATTTTTGAAAAATCAAGAGAATGAGAAAGAGTCTCTCACAGACTGTGGATTGTGCCTGAAGCTAGAATTGAAGTTAAGGGATTTAGGCACCAATAATTTGACAGGAAATTTGCAAGCTTATTTCAGACACACAGCCTCCACTTCTGCGAAAGAGCAGGTTACCAGGTGGATGTGATCACCATCAAATCCCTGTTCGCTCGAGGTCAAACACTGTCCGGATTTCTCTGATATCATGTCCTGTTGGAGCAGGCATTTCCTACAATTGAATTGTGCAAAAGTGAGGCCTCTATCTTCAGTCCCCAACACAAATCCACTGCCTCGCCACTGAGTAGAGATTGTGGACTTGGAAAGGCACAGCAGGGCTGGCAGCACACGAGAAGCAGGAGAATCGACGTTTCAGGCATGAGCTCTTCATTTGGAATGAGGCTTTTGAGCCGAGGAGGTACAGAGACAAATAGGAGGAGGCAAGGTATCTGAGAGTGTGATAGGTGGGTTGAGGTGTGGGTAATGTAAGATTGGTAAGATAACGAGTTTTTTTTTTAATTCTTTGTTTTTTCAACAGTCTCTTTGGGAATTTAGAATCGTGGGAATGGAGGTGAGGGCATTTGAATGTTCCTCCGGCCGAATGTGGGAGGTGAGGCTCATGACTAGTGTCCCTGCTGACTATATCTGCGGGAAGTGCACCCAAATCCAGCTCCACGAAAACCACGTTAGGGAACTGGAGCTAGAGCTGTATGAACTTTGGATCATTCGGGAGGCAGAGAGGGTTATTGAGGGGAGTTACAGGGAGGTAGTCACTCCTCAGGTACAAGTAAAAGGCAAAATGGTTACAGTCAAGCGACGGAAGTGCAACTGGCAGGCACTGCAGAGATCCCCTGTGGCCATTCCCCTCAACAATAAGTATACCGTTTTGAATACTATTGTGGGGGACGACTTACCAGGGGAAATCAGTGGGGCACCGGGCTATGGCACAGTGTCTATCCTTGCTGGTTAGAAGGGAAGGGGGGAGAGGAGCAGAGCAGTATTCATTGGGGACTCCATAGTTAGGGGACAGATAGAAAGTTCTGTGGGAATGGAAGAGACTCACGGTTGGTGTGTTGCCTCCCAGGTGCCAGGGTTCATAATGTCTCTGATCGTGTTTTTGGGATTCTTAAGTATGAACGGGAGCAGCCACAGGTCATGGTCTATCGAGCACCAACGATATAGGTAGGAAGAGAGATGAGGATTTAAAGCAGAAATTCAGGGAGCTCGGATGGAAGCTTAGAGCTAGGACGAACGGAGTTGTTGTCTCTGTTTTGGTGCCCGTGCCACGTGCTAGTGAGGCGAGGAATAGGAAGAGATTGGAGTTCAACACGTGGCTACAGGGATGGTGCAGACTGGTGGGTTTTGGATTCTTTGATAATTGGGGCTCTTTCTGGGTTAGCTGGGACCTGCACAAGCAGGATGGTCTTCGTCTGAACCAGAAGGGTACCAATATCCTGGGGTGGGGGATATTCGCTAAGGCTATTGGGGGTGGGTTTAAACTAATCCAGCAAGGGGATGGGAACCAAAATTGTAGTTCGAGTATACAAAAGGTTGAGAATATGGAGATCCGAAATCAAGTATCAGAGATGCAAGATGGCACCGGCAAGCAAGGTGTTGGTTTGAAGTGTGTCTACTTCAACGCCAGGGACATCCAAAATAAGGTGGACGAACTTGCAGCATGGGTGGTACCTGGGACGTCAATGTTGTGGCCATTTCGGATACATGGATAGAGCAGGCACAGGAATGGTTGTTGCAGGTCCCAGGATTTAGATGTTTCAGTCAGAACAGTAGGTGGCACGGTGACACAGTGGTTAGCACTGCTGCCTCACAGCGCCAGACGCCCCAGGTTCAATTCCCACCTTGGGCGACTGTCTGTGTGAAGTTTGCACATTCTCCCCGTGTCTGCGTGGGTTTCCTCCAAGTGCTGCGGTTTCCTCCCACAGTCCAAAGGATGTGCAGGTTAGGTGAATTGGCCATGCTAAATTGCCCCGAGTGTTAGTTGTAGGGAAATGGGTCTGGGTGGGTTGCTCTTCGGAGGGTCGGTGTGGACTTGTTGGGCCTAAGGACCTGTTTCCACACTGTAAGTAATCTAATCTAATCTAAACAGAGAAGATGGTAAAAGTGGCATTATTGATCAAGGGACAGCATTGCAGTTGCAGAGAGGATGTTTGGGGACTCATCAACTGGGGTAGTATGGACTGAGGTTATAAACAGGAAATGAGAGGTCATGCTGTTGGGAGTTTTCTATCGGCCTCCGAATACTACCAGAGATATTGGGGAAAGGATAGCAAAGATGATTCTCGATAGCAATGAGACAGACAAGATAGTTGTCATGGGGGACTTCAACTTTCCAAATATTGACTGAGAACACTACAGTACGAGTACTATAGTTGGATCGGTTTTTGTCCAATGTGTGCAGGAGGGCATCCTGACACAGGATGTGGACAGGCCAACAAGGGGTGAAACCACATTAGATTTGGTACTGTGTAATGAGCGCGGCCAGGAGTTAGAGTTGGAAATAGGTGAGCACTTTGGTGATAGCGATCACAATTCTGTTATGTTTACTTTAGTGATAGAAACGGACAGATGCATACCACTGGGCAATATCTACAGCTTGGGAAAAGGCAATTACGTTGCGATTAGCCAAGATTTAGGAAGCATCATATGGGGAAGGAAACTGCAGGTTTTGGGCTCATTAGAAATGTGGAGCTTAATCAAGGAAAAGCTCCTGAGTGTCTAACATAAGTATGCACCTGTGAGGCATGGAGGAAGCTGTAGAGCGTGGGAGCTGTAGTTTATGAAGGAAGTTGAATCTCTGGTCACGATGAAGAAAGAGATTTATGTTCGGATGAGATGTGAAGGCTCAGTTAGGCCGCTTGAGGATTACAAGACAGCCAGGAAAGACCTAAAGAGTGAGCTCAGAAGAACCAGGAGGAGACATGAGACGTTGTTGGTGGATAGGGCCAGCATAAACCCTGAGGCTTTCTACAGCTATTTAAAGAATAAAAGAATGACAAGAGTAAGATTAGCGCCAATCAATGATAGTAGTGGGAAGTTGTGTGCGGAGAAGAGGGCACAGGGGAAGCACTAAATGAATATCTTTCGACATTAATCTCCTAGAAAACGGCCATGTTGTCGAGGAGAATATTGAGATACAGACTACTAGACTAGGTGGGATTGAGGTTCACAAGGAAGAGGTATTAGAAATCCTGCAGAGTGTGAATGTAGATAAGTCACCTGGGCCGGACGGGATTTATCCTAGGATCCTCTGGGGAGCCAGAAAGGAGATTACCGAGCCTTTGACATTGATCTTTAAATCGTCATTGTCCATAGGAAGAGTGCCAGAAACTGGAGGATAGCAAATGTGGTTCACCTGTTCAAGAAGGGGAGTTGAGACAATCCTGGTAATGACAGACCAGTGAGCCTTACTTCAGTTGTTCGTAAAATGTTGGAAAAGGTTATAAGAGACAGGAGTTATAATCATCTGGAAAAGAATAACTTGATTAGAGATAGTCAGCACAGTTTTGTGAAGGGTAGGTCGTGCCTCACAACTTTTATTGAGTTCTTTGAGAAGGTGACCAAACAGGTAGATGAGAGTAAACCGGTTTATTTAGTGTATCTGGTTTTCAGCAAGGCGTTCGATAAGATTCCCCAGAGTAGGCTGTTGCACAAAATGCGGAGGAATGGGATTATGGGAGATATAGCAGTTTGGATCAGTAATTGGCTTGCCGAAAGAAGACAGAAGGCGGTGGTTGATGGGAAATGTTCATCCTGGACACCAGTTCCCAGTGTTGTACCGCAAGGGTCGGTGTTGGATCCACTGCTGCTCTTCATTTTAATAAACGACCTGGATGAGGGCGTAGAAGGGTGGGGTTAGTAAATTTGTAGACGACACTAAGGTCGCTGGAGTTGTGGATAGTGACGACGGATGTTGTAGTTTACAGAGAGACATAGATAAGCTACAGAGCTGGGCTGAGAGGTGGCAAATAGAGTTTAATGCGGACAATTGTGAGGTGATTTTTGTTGGTCGGAGTAACTGGAGTGCAAAGTATTGTGCTCATAGTAAGTATCTTGGAAGTGGAGATGTTCAGGAACAGAGATCCTTGAAATTTGCTACCCAGGTTGACAGGGTTGTTAAAAAGGCATACAGTGTTTTAGCTTTCATTAATAGAGGGATCGAGTTTCGGAATCATGAGGTTATGCGACAGCTGTACAAAACTCTGGTGCAGCCGCACTTGGAGTATCGTGTATAGTTCTGTTCACCACATTATAAGAAGGATGTGGAAACTTTGGAAAGCATGCCGATTTCCTCGGATGTTGCCTGGTAAGAAGGGAAGGTCTTACGAGGAAAGGCTGAGGGACTTGACGCTGTTTACGTGGGAGAGAAGAAGGTTGAGAGGTGACTTAATAGAGACATACAAGATAATCATAGGGTTAGATAGGGTGTAATTATTTCTGATGAAAAAGCGTGAACTAGTTTTCTCCAGGGCTAATCTGTTTGAGTTTGAAATTCCACTTCTGTGTTTCTCTTTCGAGGAACATGTGGATAACAAGCAGCTGACGCGAAGAATGCTCCAGTTTGGCAGGAAGAGAAACATGAGAGAGTAGAAGCCATAGAGTAACGTGGAAACAGTTGGGGAGGAGACGTACGGGAAGCGGCTTAATGCTTCTCTTCCTATGTAACGACAACACAACTAGAGGAATCCAAAGTAAACAGGCAGGAGGATGGGAGATTACAGGAAGCCAGGCTGCCTCAGGAGGTATACGTTCAGCGTGTATCAATTCTAAACGGCTTGGCCTGTCCTCGAATGGCAGCCTGCTGCCTGTTTACATCTTTGCTTACGTAAACAGGCTCTGGTTTTCAAGTCTAAAGTGAAGGAAGATGTAGCCAAATGGTTAAATTCCTAATTTTCTGAAAGTCGGTCCCTACTGAGGCATTTGTCACTCTCGCAAGATGTGTCTGTGGTAATAGAAAGAAGTAAAATTCCACCGAATCGTTCAAAAGAATTGACGTCTTCATTGGAATCATCTTGCAAAGCAAGTTGTTTATCTTCTTAAACTCGGTTTTCCTAAATATCTCTCAAAAATGAGCTGTTTCTGAGTACTTTGTAGCCAGAGCATTTGAAAAAAAATCATTCTGTTTCAATTATTGTGGCACTTTTTAAGATACCGATTAATGTCTCCAATCGATGAATGCAACCGAGAATATCAGAGTCAACCTCAGACCGTTGTCAGAGGAGGGGAAGAGAGGAGGGGAAGATAGGAGCGTCTCGCACGCTGCTCTTGTGCACGTTATCAATTTCAAACCAATCCAATACCTGCAACCCGTGGGAGTTTTAAGGAAACAATTAAAAAGAGCCCCGTTTCAACTCTGTGAATCTTTAGGGGAATGAAGGATGAACTGACCGAATGAGCAGAGACTGTGAAGGTACCTTCCCCTTCTTGAAGGAGCAGGGACATGAACTCTGATGTTCTCGAGGCATGAACTGATCTGAGATATTGAAGCATTCCCATCAGAGCTGCTCCACTGTCGTTGTTGTCACTCTCAGCAACAATATAACATGATTACCTGACCAGGCACCCAACCCTGGCCGCAGTGAAGAAAACACCGACTCTTAACCAATACACCACCAGTGCTTCCTCGCAAGCTGTTGAACTGCTTTTTAATGCCAAAGCATATGGCGTTTAATTTATCAGTACATAAGTTTGAGCAAGTCATCGACTGGTTACAGAATGGAAAGAGGCCCATCATCCAAGTTTTCAGCTCTTGGCCTCTCCCGTTGTGTTCTCAAAATTTTCAAGCACTCGTAATGCTATCATCCAGGCACGTTTTGTAATGTATCCGAAATAAATTTAAGATGGATAACCTGTGTTCACACCCCGTCGGTGATCTAAACCCCATTTCACTTACAGAGGCAAACACACAGACACCTTCTGGCGAAGTGACTGCGGCCTTTGGAGAGATCAGCCAGAAAATAGGATTGCACTCAATTGGCTTATTTTGTCCCATTTCAAATTTCAACACCAGAATTTGGTGGCAGCAAAGAAAGGAAGCATTCAGCCATTCCCCTGTCTGTGTTCCTCCCCTATCTAAGCATTGATCTGCGGAGACAGTGTGCTCTGAGAGAAGGATCCTCACTCTTTAGAAAAAGCAATATAATAGATGATTGTATAGCCCGTGCATTAGAAACTAGTCTGAACACAACCAAGACAGAACTGAAGGCATAATGAGCAGAATGATGGGACACTGTAATGCCGAATCAGACAGTGTCCATGTTGATAGAAACAGCGACTGTCCCTGGAAGTCCAGTCATTTGGATTCCGTGCTCTCACAGCCATGGCCTGCGAATCGTTAGCATTTACTGTTACCAATATGAAATGCTGCCTTCCCCTTAAAAGTAGAATTATGACCTGGACATGCACACATAAATTATGAAATTGATATAAATTGATGCTTTTTTTCTTCCATATTTGGGCTGAAAGTGTATCATGTAAATACTTAGATGATCATTAAAATCCAGTATTCATGCCAGTTAGTGTTGTCACAAAACTACAAAACCAGAGGAAGAGCTTGGTTTTGCATGACTGAAGGAGGTGACTGCTCCTGCTTCCGACCCACTTTTCATCCCTTTTGTCCCAAGTTCAAGTGCAGAAGCCAAATACTGGCAATCTGATATATATTTTTAAAAAAACACAGAAAATGCTGGAAGTATTCAGCTTGTCTGGCAGCTTCTGAAAGTGTGGTTGAGGTCAACACCATCACAACCTGATTGACTTTACTTTGTATTCACGATAACTAATGTCCAAGTCACAACTCATTCAGACACATTTCCTCATCTTTAAAAGGTATGCACGCTTTCAGTTTGCCATGAGAAACGTTTTGTCAATTAATTCAGTACTGACAGGATAACCGTTTAAAGCTGTATGAAACATGTTGCAAACGGTCATACCAGACAAAATGAGGTGCCATGTGAAGAAATATGTGTTTCGTTCAGGAAAGTTAAAATAGAATTGTTCACAGAAAATTGTGGTGAACTTTCTGCCGATTTTTTTGATGAGGTAAGAAGAAGTCTTGATGATGCTAATCCAAAGCGATCAGATAAATGTAGATTGGCAAAACAAAAGACAAAAGTTCTGTGAGACCACTGTGCATGAAACCTGGGGATGAAGGAATAGAAGGAATAGTCGCAATATTGATCATAAATTGGCTGCGTGAAAGGTTACTGATGAAGGGTGCCTGCCTGAAAATTCGATTTTCATGATCCTCGGATGCTGCGTGACCTGCTGTGCTTTTTGAGCAAACTCTAATGCTGACTCTGATCTATAGCATTTGCAGTCCTCACTTTCGTCTGCGGGAAAGGGAACAGAGTCATCATTAACAATTGTGTTTTGAACTGGAAGAATTTTTCAAGCGAACTTTGATTGAGCATTGGTGTGTGGAAGTTCTGGTTAGATTATTTTAGACAAGCAGCATTCTCTGATTTATCAGACCGCCCAGCGAGCCCATGAGATTCTCTGACTGGTTGGAGGACTAGTGTCTCCAGCTTGGTCCTGTAGGACCGCCTCTTCTTCGCTGTTGAACATTATACGTCATCACTTGGGATGGATCCTGCAGTATGCAGAGGGTTAACATGAACTGTGAGCATGCTCGCGGCGAGTGCTCAATGGAACGAAATGTTGTTGTCTCCAATCGACAATCGTTGAGTGAGGGCTAAAGGGGAGGGAAGCGCCAGATGCTATAGCCCAGTTAGAGGTTACAGGTTTGGTCATGAAATGATTCTGGAACCAAACATAGTTTATCTGGGATCGCCAATTAAGCCACGGAGAGCATGAGTCTTCTTCTCAGAAACAGGCCCCCGTCAGCGACCGCTATTCCTGTTTCAGTTTTTTTTTAATTTATCAGGTTACGGTTGGTTGATCTATCTTTAGTGTGAATAGAGCTGAAAATAAGTGATGTTGTTTGAAATGATTGCGGTGGTCCATGAGAATGTAATGTTGTTGGGAGACGCTTGGGAGTGTATTAGTGACTGGAATTGGTGGGAAAGTGTACCCCATGAACACCTCTATCACTGACCTTGCTGTAAATTTGTCAGAGACGGAAAGAATGGAGCAGAAAGTGGAGGGACAGGACTCCTGAGCAGGTAGCGTGTCGCGGGAGTTTTGGAATTTGGGGTCATTCGTGGCCAATCCCTCAACAAAAAACCCGACCCATTGTTTTTCTCACTGCTCCCCTTCCCCACACTTTCTTACCACTCCCTCCACCCAGTATTAGCAACATTTTAAAGACGATTACTTATTTCATACATACTATCTCGTTTTTGTCAGAACATTCAGCAATTTGAGAACTGAATTGAAATTGAGATACAGAACAGCCAGTGTACGAATCTCAAAAGTTACTTTGCACCTCATCGAATTGCTGAAGTTCGTATGCTAAAATTGCTCCCCGATTACTGTTTGGTAAGTCCTTACAGAATTATTTTTTAAATCTAGACAATATGTTACTGATATCTGCATCAGTTAAAAACAATTGGTTTTTATATCCCACCTTTAACAGAATGGAAATATGAAATATTAGAACTGGCCTGGCTTGTTGTGATGTTTGATCCTTCTCTATAATTCAGTATGATCTTAAATGATCATTCCGCACAGTAACCTGCTACTTCTTTAGGCCTACACCTTATGATCCCTCTTGCCTCAAAACTTTAGATATCTTCATCTGTCAACATTCCACATTCTGGCTTCAATTACGTTCTGTGGCATCAAATTTCACTTAGTAACCAGTCTTTGATTAATAAATAAAATCGTCATCTCAGTCTTAAATGGACTACCCATATTCTTAGAAGTCACGCCACCTCCCAACCGTCTATTGTTTGGACGCCCTGGTCATTGAAAGCATTCTTCCTGCATTTACCTTGTTCGTACCTTTTAGAATTTTACTCGTTTCGGTGACATCCTACTTCATCATTCTAAACTTGATTTTCATCCAAACGAATCCTCATACGTCAGTCCTGTCATCCCATGAATTAGTCTGTTAAACTTTTATTGTGCCATCTCCGAATGGAGAACATCCTTTATCAGATAAGGATTCCTGAACTGCACATTCGGTTGTGCTGTCAACAAGACCCTGCACAATTTCAGCAAGTCTTCCCTGCTCATGTGTTCAAATCCTCTCAGTACAAAGGCTAATACACCGTTTGCCTTCCTCACCTGCTGCTGCTCCTGCATGCTTACGTTCAGCGATTTGTGTACAAGAAGACGAGATCGCCTTTCCTATTTTAGTTTCGTAAATTCATGCTGGATCTGTCCAATCCAATTACTGTTTTCCAGTGTTAGGCTAACTTTTCTGTCATTCCATGTTTTCTCGCTACTTCCTTTTATAAATCATGGCGTCATATTAACTGACCTCCAAGCCCTAGACATTGTTTCAGAGTCGATAGAATATTGAAATATGACAATTAATTTACTCTATTTAGACTCCACACTCTAGTTACAGAACGCCTTCACTGCATTTAGGGTGACTTTAAGGACACTGGTGTTTGATTCGCAGTTGGTGGAATTTACTGTCTTTAATCTCATCAATTTCCACAACACTATCTTCCTGATAATACTGATTTCTTTCAGTTTCTCCCTCTCCTTTTCTTCCCAGAACTTTAGGAATATTACTTTTATCATCTGTGATGACAGAACCAATATACATATTTATTTGGTGTGCTAAATATTTATCCCGCATTATAACATCCTCTGTTTCTCATTGTAAGGGATTTGTTTTCAATAATCTTTTTTTTTCAATTAATATACCTTCAGGAGCTTTAACAATTCTTTATATGTTAAACGACATTTTCGTTCTGTATTAATTCTTTCTTCATCTTCTGCTGATGTCTGATGTTCGCTGCTATTTTCAGCCAATTTGTAAGGCTCCTTGAGTGCAATACTATGCCTAATATCGCTTGTTAGCCATGACATGGCCACGTTTCCCGGTTTCTTTGTGTCAGACAGGAGTGAGAAACAGTTGCAGTTCGTGCAAATGTTTTTGAAGTGCTTGTCATCCCTTTAAGTTCTGTTCCCCAATTCGTTGTACCCTGCTCACGCTTCATATCAGTATCATTTCTTCTATTTAGATTTCGGCTTAAAATCTGAGTCAGCTCTATAACTCTCCACCTTAATGAAGAGTTCTCTCACTGACTTCTTCACTCTTCCTGAGTGACAGCATAGAGATAGATTGTCAATTATTCCTTGACATATATACAAATAAAGCTTTGAAATCAAAGTTGACATATTCCCAGGCCTGCTGACTCATTAGAGACAGAGAGAGAGAGGGAGAGAGAGAGAGAGATCGCGCGATTTGACTGTTGGTGCTTTAACCTGAAAGTCGTTGTGCCTCAGGCACAAGGTGAAAATGTGGGGACTTCGTGAGACCAGTACGAGAACTGTGCACATGCTGCTGCTGTCATTCTTCATCGAAATCTCGTCGACCAGCCAACTAAGCTAGCTCACCAATATCCATTGAACAGTACGTAATCAAGGATGCTCTGCCCTCAATTTGTGTCCTTAATGTAGCGACTCAGAAAACCATCTCATACGTATACCACGTAAGTCTCCTCCACTGATCTGACTTGCTCAGTCTATGGGCAGTTTGAAGTCACACGCAATAGCGAGAACGCCACAAGATAAAGGAGCAGCATTAGGCCATTCAACCCATCGAGACCTCTCCAATATGTGGTCATGGTTGATATGTTTCTCAACCTCATTCTTCGGCTTTCTGCCATCTCCTGTAACTGTTGATCCTCTTATCAATCAGGGACCTATCTATGTCTGTCTTGAAACATTGCAATGTCTTGACCACTAAGCCCTCTACGGCAGAGTTCCAAAGGATGACTAGCCTCTTGCTGAAGAAATTCCTCCGCATCTCACTTCAAAATAGTCATCCTTTCTCTCTGACACTGTGCAGTTGGCTCCTGGTCTCTCGTGCAAGTTAAAAAAAAAACGTCTCCACAGCCACTTTAATTGTCCCTCTCTGTATTGCTTAAGTGTCAATCAGATTCTCTTCAAACTTCTAAACCTCATCAAGTACAGCCTCCGAGTTTTCAACATTTTATGACAAGCATTTCTTCCCCCCAGGATCATTCTTTTAAAACTTCTTCGGACCCTATTGAATGTCATCATATCTTCTGGAGTATTGTGTACAGTTCTTGTTTCCTCGTTATGAGAAGGATTTTATTATATTGGAGAGGGTTCAGAAAGTATTTACCAGAATGATGTCATGAAAAGAAGTCTTCTGTTATAAAAATAGGCTGCGGTTTCTATTTCACTGGAGCAGAGGACTTCGACGTTTGGCCTTATAGAGATTTGTGAAATCACGAGGAGCATAAATAAGATTACTATCAAAGGTGAGGGAGATCGCATCCAGGGGCATATGTTTAAAGTACGAGAAGGAAGATTTATAAAGGACATGAGTGGCAGCTTTTGTTTTACACCCTTTGGTCACTGTGTGCAATAAACCGCTGGAGGAAGTAATGGATGCAACTACAGTTAAATTATTTAACAGTCAAAGTTTGTGCGAAGATTTGTAGGTCGGGTGCTCGTTGTTGTGGTTCTGTTCGCCGAGCTGGAAGTTTTTGTTGCAAACGTTTCGTCCCCTGGCTAGGCGACATCATCAGTGCTTGGGAGCCTCCTGCGAAGCGCTTCTTTGATGTTTCCTCCGGTGTTTATAGTGGTCTGTCCCTGCCGCTTCCGGTTGTCAGTTTCAGCTGTCCGCTGTAGTGGTTGGTATATTGGGTCCAGGTCGATGTGTTTGTTGATGGAGTTTGTGGATGAATGCCATGCCTCTAGGAATTCCCTGGCTGTTCTCTGTCTGGCATGCCCTATGATAGTAGTGTTGTCCCAGTAGAATTCATGTTGCTTGTTGTCTGCGTGTGTGGCTACTAAGGATAGCTGGTCGTGTCGTTTCGTGGCTAGTTGATGTTCATGTATGCGGATTGTTAGCTGTCTTCCTGTTTGTCCTATATAGTGTTTTGTGCAGTCCTTGCATGTTATTTTGTCCACTACATTGGTCTTGCTCATGTTGGGTATCGGGTCCTTCGTTCTGGTGAGTTGTTGTCTGAGCGTGGCTGTTGGTTTGTGTGCCGTTATGAGTCCTAGGGGTCGCAGTAGTCTGGCTGTCATTTCTGAGATGCTCCTGATGTAGTGTGGCTAGTCCTTTTGGTTGTGGTATGTCCTCGTTCCGTGGTCTTTCTCTTAGGCATCTATTGATGAAGTTGTGCGGCTATCCGTTTTTCGCGAATACCTTGTATAGGTGTTCCTCTTCTTCTTTTTGCACTTCTGGTGTACTGCAGTGTATTTAACAGTCATTTGGATAAGTAACTGATTAGGAATGTATTGGAAGTTTTTGGACAACGGCAGGCAGGCGGGTCTATTTTAATTTGGCAATGAGTTCTGCATGTTATATATGGAGTGAATGGTCTGCTAAACTGCTGTATTACTCTGAAATACCCTTAGATATCGGACCTAACTTCCTGCAATATTCCAAATGCAGTCTGACCACGACTATATAAATGGTCAACTGGACATCTCTGCTCTTGTATTTGAGGCCCCTTGATATAAATTATAAAATTGAATTTTCCTTCCTGAATTCCAACTGAACCTGCCTGATCTAGGGCTCCCAAGTCACTTTGTCTTTCGGATTTCTAAAGGCTTTCCGTGAACAGAAATTAGCCGAAGTCTGCCTTCTTCCTCTCATACTGCATAACCTGACACATCCCTTATTGTATTGCATTTGCCACTTATTTGCCCACTCTCTGCGCCTGCCTAGTATCTTATGAAGTTTCCCAGCTTTCTTGACACGACCTGTCTCTCAAACTACGCTTGTGTCAAGTGCAACTGCAGCGAAAATGCACTCAGTTCCTTTTTCCAGATGTTTAACGTGTAACTTGAATAGTCATGCTCTCAACACCGATGGCTGTGCAAGTTTTAAATAATCAGTAGCTGCCATCCTGTAAAAGACCCCTCTGTTCTCACTCAGCCAGTCAGCCAATCCGCTCCTTGTCACTAACAGCATGCGTTTACCTTATTTAGCAGTCTGCTGTATGGCACCTTATCACAGGACTTATAAGTATTGAATTAGATGACGTCCACTGGCTCTGCTTTGCCTAACTTACTTGGTACTTCCTCAAAGAGATCTAGCATAGCTGTCAGACAGACGTCCACTTGATGAAGACATGCAGACTTTGCTGTAATTTACTATCCATTTCCAAGTACTGTGCAGCACTGTCAGTAGTCTGTGCCTGCCTCTCCCCTTTCTTTCAGCAGGGGTGTTGCATTTAAAAATTTTCCGTCATCTGGGATCCACTCTGACGCCGATGACTCCTGACTGATCACGACCAATGCGTCCACAATCTCCTTCAGAAATCAGGACTGCAGTCCATCTGGTCTCAGTGACTTAATCCCTTCAGACCTTGCAGCTTCCCCGGCATCGTCTGGTTATTGTTGGCATTTTATTCACTTCTTCCCTACGTGTCTATTAATTCACATATTTTGTTGTTTTCTTTCATTGTGAAAATTGATGCAAAGTACGTGTTCACCTGCACCATTTCGTTGTACCCCATTACGTCTTCTCCAGTGCATCAATTTGCACTCTTCTCTCTGTTGTCTCTCCACCATTCGGGCGCTCTGCCTGTTTTGCTGATGAAGGGCTTTTGCCCGAAACGTCGGATTTTCCTGCTCCTCGGAAGATGCCTGAACTGCTGTGCTTTCCAGCACCAGTCTACTCCAGACTCTGGTTTCCAGCATCTGCAGTAATTGTTTTTACCGAGTTGACTTTAACCCTACTGCGAATACTCTTGCAAGGATGCCTGCCTTGAAGAAATTTTCCTCCTCTCTCTACAAGAATCTCAGGGAGTCCTCTTCCACTGCAACTCCCAGGTCATTTCCTCTGCCCTGAAGCTACCTTCTCCCACTCTCCTCACTGACCTGTCACCTTCATCCTCACCCACAATCACCTATTGTACTCTATTTTACTTTCTCCCCATCCCCACCCTCCTCACATTTAATTCTCCACCCGTCAGGCTCTCTGCCTGTACTCCTGATGAAGGGCTTTTGCCCGAAACGTCGGAATTTCCTGCTACTCGGATGCAGCCTGAACTGCTGTGCTTTTCTAGCACCACTCTACTCAAGAGTCTGGTTTCCAGCATCTGCAGTCATTGTTTTACCTTACTATTCTCTCTGTAACATTTTAAATATGTGAACAAACTCTTGCACCATTCTTTATATTTCAAGTTCACACACTTATTAAATCTTAATAACTCATCTTGCCATTTCGGTTGTTCTCTGCTCGTTATTGAACCCTTCCAAATGCTTTAGGTTTCACTAATCTACACCAGATGGTGTTTTTCTTTTGTTTCTGTGCTCTCACTGACTTCTCTTGTCAGTCATGTTTGCTTTATCCTCTCTTAAGCATGTTCAGGTGGCGTGAGCAATGGATCCGGTGATACTAGGCGCTGACGGAGTGCCATTTGGACTTGAGTTAACGTCCGCCAACTTCTACAGTGTAGCACAGTACATGGAACAAGACTGTGACCAGGACACAATGATTGTGAATTTCTCTCCTGGACTGGTAGAGAAGGGTTTACGAAACTGCATTTACAGTGAGTTCAGAGGAGAGTATTTACACACACCAAACCCAAACGAAGGTATATTTGTGTCTTCTGAACTTCTTACCTGGATTGACAGTGATGAATTTTAGATACCTCTTTTTGTTATTTTACCATAACTATGGTCGACTGTGTCTTTATGGGTTTTCCACCAATTACCATTCCCAGAGGCTGTGACTGTCACAAATCAACTCCATTTTCCTTCTGCTTCTCAGATCATAAGGATGAGGAAAATCTGCTTCATTTTTATTTCCTGATGTCTGTCTGCGCACGCTAAAACATTCATCTACCTTCTTTCCCTGCACAAACCCGACCAGCTAAGGTTTCCAGCATAGCCTGTTTTATGAAAAAAAATATTTCAGCTGCTGCAGTATTTTGCTATTATTTTCTTGCAGGTGTTTCTCACAGCACTGAATCTAAAAGTACAGATGTTCCAACGATCAGCTGCTTTCTTACTGAGTGGTGGATGCAGAAACAGATCCATGGCAGCCTAGGTGAGTCTTTTTTTCTTTAATTTTAATCGCAATTACCGAATGATTGCAACACAAGATAATTTGGCGCATCGTGCCCATGCTGGTTCCCTGAGCAGATTAGTTCACCCCACTCTCCAGCCCTTTCATGAGCAAGACTGGCTGATATTGTCAATCTCCAATTGCCTATGTAGAAGTCGATGGATTATCTTGTTGAACTGCTGCAGTCCACGTAGTGCACGTAGTCCCAGATTATTGGCAGGCGAGGAGTTACAGGTTAAACACCTGGAAATGATGAAGGAATTGCAATGGATATCCAAATCAAAAACATCAGATTGTAATTCTACCCCGTCTTCCATCTGTCAAAATGTCCAAAATGATTCACAGGAATGTGAAAAGGCAACACTTGACACTGAGCCACAGAAAGAGTTGTTTAGACACTTGACTGAGCATGTTTGAATGGGTTATCTCTCAATTATATTCTTCAAATCAATTTTATAATGTATCAGAAGGATTGATTTGCACTCAGCAAATTTGGATCAAAGATCACAGCAGAGCCTGACGGAGTCACATCATTTATCCTAACCTGAATAGTATGGTGTTCTGAACAGGAAAGGTACAAACTTCGTTCAAAGTCAGGAGAAACAGAGCACGTGTGTGTGGGCGAGGCTTCAGCTGATCATCTGGCCTGGCAAGACGCAAAGCGAATCAGCACAGTGAGATACTATGCAAATGTCAGGATTGTGGAAAAGGAGAAAGTGAGGATCGCAAATGCTTGCAATCAGTGTCGAAGAATGTGGTACTGGAAAAACACAGGCCGTCAGTCAACATCCAATCAGAAGCCCTTCATCGGGAGATTAAATGTCCCAAAAATACGAAACAAGGGACAAAAAAATAAGAACAGGAAAGAGGTCGTACTTCAAAAGTTAACTGGACTAAAGTTTGAGTCAATTAGACCAAACAGGCTTCATCCCAAAATGTTGAAGAAAGAGGAAGACAATGAGAGAATGTTGATGCGCTGGGAGTCATCTTTCAAGTTATGTAATCTCTGCAAAGTCTCCTGTGGAGTGGAATTCACGTTGGAACCCCACCGTTTTGCTTGTTCAGGAAGCTTTTTATCCGGTCCCACACAACATCACAAAACACAATGGGGTTGGAGAAAACGTGCCAGCATTCATTAAGGATTGTTTACCAGCTGGAAAGTATAGAGTAGGAATAAGCGCACTTTTCTCACGTTGGTGTTCTATTACGTTTGAAGTACCACAAGGATCAGTGACAGCACTGCTGCCTCACAGTGCTCGAGACCGGGGTTCAATTCCATCGTCACGCGATTGCCAACATGAATTGTGCACATTCATAGTGTCTGCGTGGGATTCCTGCGGATGCTGCTGTTTCTGCACACAGTACAAATATTCACGGTTTAAGTGAATTGCCCATTATATCCAGGAATGTCCAGGCTTGGTGGATTGGGCATGCGAAATGCAGCATTATAGGGAGAGAGTAGGGCCTCATTGCATTGCAGAGATTCTATGATTCAATGCTTGAACCAAATTGTTCCCAAACATTATACATGATTTGGACATTTGGACCTCTTGTAATTTTTCCAAACTTGTTGATGACAGCAACTGGATCGGAATGTACATTGTAAGGAGAATGGTGGGAGCCTTCAAGTGAAGTTTGACAGCCTCAAGAATGAGTCAGTAAATGGCAGTTTATCCATAACACACGATAGCTCCACAAAGAATATCAATAATCTGGTTAAATCTGACTACCTGTTCGCAAAGTATCTTGAATTTTCATCATACCCTTGATTTTCTTTCTCCAAATGCCTTGCTCAACAACTTTATTAAAAAAAAAACATTGAGAAGCTTTCATGTGACAGATGTTAAGCTAACTACTTGTCATTTCCTCCTTGACTTCCCTTCTGTTCTGACTAAATAAAACTCACTGATCTGCATGGGTTGGAGAAATTGAGGACTGCAGATGCTGGAGATCAGAGCTGAAAATGTTTTGCTGGAAAAGCGCAGCAGGTCAGGCAGCATCCAGGGAACAGGAGAATCGACGTTTCGGGCATAAGCCCGAAGAAGGGCTTCCTGAAGAAGGGCTTATGCCCGAAACATCGATTCTCCTGTTCCCTGGATGCTGCCTGACCTGCTGCGCTTTTCCAGCAACACATTTTCAGATCTGCATTGGTTCCCACGATGATTCTCCACTAATTTTATAATTCTCAGATTTGTTTTCAAATCCATCCATGGTCTTACATCCCACATCCCATTAATCCACCACTGCTTCCTGCCTAACATTCCTCTGTGCTCTTCCCACTCCTCTATTTCTGCTCTCTGTATTCGAACGCTCCTTACTCCCCCACTGCCAAATATGGATTTTGAACTGAATGAGAGAGTCTGAAGCAGTGTTGCATTGCACTAAACACTACAGGCTACTGCTCTTGGCGGTAATATGGAGTTCTACCTCATCACCATGTTATCCAAAAAAAATTCATTCTCATGACTATGATGTAGATTCCTGCAAAATACTTGACTATTTTCTGTGTGCTGGCAAGTACAGTATCTTTCTTTATCCCCTGTTTCACTTTGACTGTGACATGGCACATTTTACTGCTCCTTTATCCACTTATAACTGTCCTTTGTTTGAGGTCTGTATTTCTGGTTTTGTGTGTGGTGGGCCAGTGACAACCTGATGTGCAATTCCAAATTGTTATGAAGTTGAAAGTGTGTGCTGTACCTTTAAGAGAGGTACAATGATGTTCTGCACTGAGAGCTTACGAGAGCAGTGTCAGAGTTTACTGGAAAATTGAAAATATGTAACATTTGGCTGTGAAATAGGTACCTGAGTTGGTTGCTGTTTTGACGACAATTCAAATTTAACCAACGAGATTCATTTACGTCTCTGTAAATTAAAAGCCAATCGATTTTGAATTTATTATTCTGCCAACATCGAACAAATGAGATAATCCGATTTGGGGGTATAAGAAAGGTAGGCATTTTGAACGTCAGACAGTGTTACTGCCATCAAGGGAGAACTACAGGAGGAAAAGAAAAGCCAAAAACAAAAAGACCGATTGCGAAATGAAGGGAAATGACTGGCAATTTGTGCAGCTAACACCAAACGAATGTTTGCATGAAAGCTGCTGGGTTGCGCTGTTGGATCTTATCATCATCACGATCACATGTGCCCCACACGCTGACAATTGATAACTCGGCCGAATCCCAGTTCATCTGCTGCTGAAACTCTCATTTCTCCCCCTTTGATATCATTAGAGGGGACTTTAAATGAAAAGGCTGGCGATTTTGCTCGATTGAAAAATTGCAGTTCTGAGGAACGATATTTCAAATGAACATCAAACGCGACTGTAAAAAATCAGCGAAGGAACATAAAATGCAGTGACACTGGTGGAAGAGTGCCACAGAGACCAGAAAAACTTAGTGGTATAGTGGAGCTAATGGCAGTTAATCTCTCAATAATGATCAAATAAAAGGGTAGAAATAACAGTAGATTTTCACAACTCCAATCTAGTGTGTCATTGTAATGTGAAATGATTTCTGAAGTGATTTCACAGAAACTTCTCTTTTCCAATAAAACATCTTTTGCTCAATCCTGCGCTGTGCACTTACCCTGAGCCCGATGTTCCAGTAATCTCTTGTCCGTGTCAGTAAAAGCTGCTCCATGAGGGTTAATTACAGAACAGCTGCATCTAAATGGATTGAATTGCTTGAAGATGCCGACCATGGGATTGAGCACTTTCACCCAAAACAGTGACCGCAGTAGTACAGAATGAACAGTGTAAATGTGAGTATTATATTGCGCAATACCTCAGTGAAATGGGAGGGTGGACGTTTAGATTAGAATACATTACAGCGTGGAAACAGGCCCTTCGGCCCAACAAGTCCACACCGACCAGCCGAAGCGCCACCCACCCATACCACTACATTTACCCCTTACCTAACACCACGGGCAATTTAGCATGGCCAATTCACCTGACCTGCACATCTTTGGACTGTGGGAGGAAACCGGAGCACCCGGAGGAAACCCAGACACAGGGAGAACGTGCAAACTCCACACAGTCAGTCGCCTAAGGCAGAAATTGAACCTGGGTCTCTGGCGCTGTGAGGCAGCAGTGCTAACCACGGCGCCACCGTGCCGCCCACTCGAGTTAGTTCTTGTGGGAGGGAGAGATTTCTCCGATAAAGGGTGGTTATGATGTGTGAAACGCAAAGATGTGAGATAGCGGGTGTTTGAAGAAGGAAACTTATCACCACGTAGAGTATTTTCATGTAAAACAAAGATTGATTTTCTCAGCGTTTGCTAAGCACATATTGCATGGAGTAAAACGGGAAAAATGCCGATTGATGTGACTGTGATTCGAGCAGAACTTGCTGTGTTGACAATGCCAAGGAAGAACCATTTCATGATCCTGGCACCACATGGAAAAGCACGATGCAAAAAGCAATAAGGATCGGGGCAGAGGTTATGCCAAGAACAGAAACACACGCACAAAGGAATACTTGTCAAACAGTGACTGCGATGTGGGAACTCAGATTCGGTTGCATATATATCGCTTCTATGTCCGGAGAGACTGTCGAGATTGCAACACTGAGATTGTAGGATGTTTGCGAGATATCTACAAAACTTCAAAGGGTCATGGGATACTGCAGGGTATTGCTGAAATGTATTTCTCAATAACACTGTATTTTAACATCGGTTACTTCACCAATTTCCTCACTTATTGACGTAATCATATAATGGCATGTCATATAATCCCAGTTCAAGGGCGTGGAATCAGAGAAATTGATTTGTAGTGCACCCAAAACTAATTCGAAATGGTAATGGCGTTCAGCGCGAGCATGTGGCTGCGAAAATGCAATCGGTGAGCGTAATGCCATTCTCTGATGATATAGAGGCGCGTGAAATATCGAGGCTAAAAGCTCCCGCCTGAAGGAGACCGGCTTCAATTCTCACGCATCAAGAAGCAGTGGGACATCAGGCTCGGAGCTCCAATTTCACCTGCAAGAACTTGTATTCACATGGAACACGGAACTTTGGGACATCAGCTGGTCGAATAGATACTCAACTATTTTATTCTTAAGTCAGTAGTTTTCAGCAGGATACTTGTTTGTGGATTGAAAGAATATCTACAACTGGGACAGTCAAAATTACAAAGAAGAATTCTGCAAAGAGTCAATTCTTGGAGAAGCATCTGTGCAGAGTGATGCAGAGGAATGTTTACGTCATCTGCCATTCTCATATGTTTGACTTTGCACTGGATTAATTTCCATGAAGGGATTTTTTTGCTCGGTTCACAGTATTCACTTTCCTGCATATTCGCAAAAGTCACTACTGTACTCGAAACCTCTGAAAATTAACTGGTATATACAATGTGGTGATTAGGCTACGTTCACGTCAGTTATGCTGAAGAAATGGATTCGAAATTCATCACATCACATTCCATTAAATGACTAAGCAGAGTGTGAATGGAAGCTTCATGAGGACATATGTGTTTTTTTTTGGAAAATTCGTTGCTTTGAAAGGTGATGAAGATTAGACTGAAGCAGTAACAGTGATTATCTTTATTGCTTGTTCAACTGGTGAACATGACTGCTATTAACCGTGTCCGTATTAACATCACGGCTCTTAAGGTTGTGCATTGGGCCAGTGGCGCAATGGATAACGTGCCTGACTGCGAATCAGGAGACTGTAGGTTCGAATCCTACCTGGCTCGTAGTCACGGCAGATTTTAATCCCGCTTAAAAACTGATTTTTCAAAAGCCGAAATATGGTGTGAGCTCCTCATCTGCAGGAACGAGAATGCCTTCATTAAATGCCCCCGAGAACATGAGAGTCAATGTCCCAGCGTCATCACAGGAGTGAAGCCGAATAGTCGCGCAGGTGACTTATGGGCACCTTTCCATTTCATAAAGCCACCGATCGAATAAGTGTTGCCCGCGGTGATGCTCTGCTTTGAGCATTTTTCGAAACTCTTTGGCCAGTGGAATCAGAGAAGAATGAAGGGTTAACTGTCCAACTGATCTTTATAGAGTGTGAGTTCTCGAGTCTCCTACCCGCTGACTGATAAAGTTTTCCTACCAGTCTATTCAAAGCTTTCTGCATCTTATCGATCAAGAGCAAATGTTTCCTTCAATCTGTAATTCCTTGCTCCTCATGATTTCGTACACGTCAATCATGTCTCCTCACAATCAGCTCTGCTCTGAGAAAAACAACATTTTGAAAGTCTTGTGTTCACTGAAATTTCTTGCCTGTTTTTAACCGTTCGGTGAGTGGAGTAGTCCCACTGCAAACATTCAGCACAAACTTTCAGTAAAAGCCACTCAATGCGGGGAACCGTAGTACTGCTCTTTTCGTCAACAATGTGTAAAAATCCCCTGTAACTTTCGATTTCGCATCCCGTGGGGCTATTTGTCCGTGTTCAACGACGTTTCCCAGGAAGGTGACTTTGGCTTTGGCAGATTCACTTTCAGCTAGGTTTACAAACCAGTTTGACTTCCGAATTCGATCAAAAAAGCCCGATAAATGCTGTAAATATTCAATCCACGAGAGTTTGAAAGTCACCAGGCACAATATACACCAATCTGTTGCGTATTCTGCAATTTCCCTGTCAGTTAACCTCTGAAATGTGGCTGAAGTGTTTTTCGTACAAACGGCATTACTTTAAATTTCTGCAGTCCAGTTGGCGTTACAAATTTGCCTTTGATCTTTCTGTCAAAGTTCCCTACCAGTAACCTTTGAGGAAGTCCAACTAAGAAATGCAAGTTGCTCCTCCAATCTTTTCCACACAGTCCTCCAACTGCAGATATGTATCCGCATCAGTCTTTCTAAGAACATTGATTTTGTGGTAGTCCACACATAACTGTTGGGTCTTTTCTGGCTTTGGCACCATGATGATGGGTGAACTCTATTCATTGAAACTCACTTCGGTTATGCCATATTGGTGCATACGTGATGTCTCCTTATGAACTTGTACAACTTTAAAGGGTTATGTCTGCAAGGATGTTACAGAGTCAGAACAGCATCTCCTATATTTACATAATCTACAATTAGATTATTAATTCCCAGTATATTTCAGCAGATCTCCCCATGCAAGAGTAATAACTCTTTCGATTTTCTTCTGGAAGATAACTGAATAACTTTTTGGACAACTTTTGCATTGTCCAATTTTATTTCAGGAACGTCCAATGCAGAATTCCCTGACATTGGTTCTTCCCAGTGTGTCGTAGTCAAAAACACATTCTCCTCTTGCGTTCGTTCTCTGCCAAAAAAACGTTAGAGCATATTCCCATCACATTCTGTGAGATTCCTTCATGACTGGAGTCCCTATCAAGTATCTAACCTCACTCAATTTCCTCTCAATTTGATAAGGTCTTTTAAACCTTGCTTTAAAGTTTCACAGATTAATGAATTTTAATTCCTTGCTCCTCATGATTTCGTACACGTCAATCATGTCTCCTCACAATCAGCTCTGCTCTGAGAAAAACAACATTTTGAAAGTCTTGTGTTCACTGAAATTTCTTGCCTGTTTTTAACCGTTCGGTGAGTGGAGTAGTCCCACTGCAAACATTCAGCACAAACTTTCAGTAAAAGCCACTCAATGCGGGGAACCGTAGTACTGCTCTTTTCGTCAACAATGTGTAAAAATCCCCTGTAACTTTCGATTTCGCATCCCGTGGGGCTATTTGTCCGTGTTCAATGACGTTTCCCAGGAAGGTGACTTTGGCTTTGGCAGATTCACTTTCAGCTAGGTTTACAAACCAGTTTGACTTCCGAATTCGATCAAAAAAGCCCGATAAATGCTGTAAATATTCAATCCACGAGAGTTTGAAAGTCACCAGGCACAATATACACCAATCTGTTGCGTATTCTGCAATTTCCCTGTCAGTTAACCTCTGAAATGTGGCTGAAGTGTTTTTCGTACAAACGGCATTACTTTAAATTTCTGCAGTCCAGTTGGCGTTACAAATTTGCCTTTGATCTTTCTGTCAAAGTTCCCTACCAGTAACCTTTGAGGAAGTCCAACTAAGAAATGCAAGTTGCTCCTCCAATCTTTTCCACACAGTCCTCCAACTGCAGATATGTATCCGCATCAGTCTTTCTAAGAACATTGATTTTGTGGTAGTCCACACATAACTGTTGGGTCTTTTCTGGCTTTGGCACCATGATGATGGGTGAACTCTATTCATTGAAACTCACTTCGGTTATGCCATATTGGTGCATACGTGATGTCTCCTTATGAACTTGTACAACTTTAAAGGGTTATGTCTGCAAGGATGTTACAGAGTCAGAACAGCATCTCCTATATTTACATAATCTACAATTAGATTATTAATTCCCAGTATATTTCAGCAGATCTCCCCATGCAAGAGTAATAACTCTTTCGATTTTCTTCTGGAAGATAACTGAATAACTTTTTGGACAACTTTTGCATTGTCCAATTTTATTTCAGGAACGTCCAATGCAGAATTCCCTGACATTGGTTCTTCCCAGTGTGTCGTAGTCAAAAACACATTCTCCTCTTGCGTTCGTTCTCTGCCAAAAAAACGTTAGAGCATATTCCCATCACATTCTGTGAGATTCCTTCATGACTGGAGTCCCTATCAAGTATCTAACCTCACTCAATTTCCTCTCAATTTGATAAGGTCTTTTAAACCTTGCTTTAAAGTTTCACAGATTAATGAATTTTAAATAATTGCATTAGTCCAAGCGGCAAAATTGTGATTCTTTGATTTCTCATACACTTCCTGCTTCACCATTTGCTGCGATACTTTTAAATACCGTCTCGACAACTTCCCAACATTATTTAGTTCAACTCTAAAATTTGACACATCATCCAAATGCGTGGTCTCTGTAATCAGACTTATTAATTTTTCCTTAATAAATTTTAATGGTCCTCTTACTTTATGCCCAAAATTGGTTTCAGATGGACTTAGTTTGGTGGATTCTTTTGGTACATCTCAGATCGCAAACAGCACTGACGCAACTCCCTTATGGAAATAATCTGGCTACTCCAAACCATAAAACCTCAGTATAGTCCTTAATAATTGACGTCACCTTTCCAATGCACCCTGTGATTCTGGATTGTACACAGTAGATTTGAATCGTTTTATTTCCAAGCTATCTAAACACTCCATGAAAAGTTTGGACGTGAAGTTTGACCCTTGAGCTAATTGAATCTCGGATGGTAGTCTTAATCTAGATTTTTAAAAAAACCGTAATTCGTCCACTATCCTTTTAGCTGTCATATTGCATGATTGAACAACATTTGGAAATCTCCTCAATACATCCTTTTTCTGTTAATTAATACTTATTCCCATCTTTTATTGGATGTAGGAAAACTTCACAATGAATGAAGACACTTAAGAAAGATTCCTCGAACGCTGGGGTAGATATTAAAGGTGCAGGCTTTATTATTTCCCATGGTTTTCCTATTAGTTGAAATGTATGACACGTCTGGCAAAATTCAAATGCATTCCCCTGCAATCCAGGCCGTAAAAATGTCTTTGTATTTTAGCCTCCGTTTTCATCACGCCTACGTACCCTCCAATTTGTGGCACATGCGGCACTCGCAGCACCACTTTTCTGTACCCTACTGGAAAAATAAATTCTGCCCATTTCTCACTTGCTTGAGTATGTGTTGCTCTCCATTTCCTCCTTAACATATCATTTGCTAAGTAATATCACACGGGGATGCATTCACTCTCCTTCCACGTACATGTCTTCTGATCCAACTGCTTTAATTATTCATCTTTCTGCTGTAACTCAGTAGCATAGTAGAGCTGAATATACTTGCGTTATTAACGTTTGTCCCCTGCTGTGTCCCACCTACCTTACAAAAAAAAATTGTAATCATATTTCAGGCTCCATATCCATGCCTTTTGATTTGTCCTGCTTCAGCTTGTGACTTTTTGATCGCGTTAAGACACAATCTGGGAAAATTCCATGATAAACGTCCTGCATTGCTGCACTTGCCTGCATCTCGACTGGCTTTTCAACTGGAGTAGGCAGCACGCTTACCGGTGATTGAGCTATATCATTTGCAAGCACAAATTGTATTCTTGGAGCTGAGAGTTTGTCCAGAACTCCCAGCAGAAATTCCCCACTCTTTCTACCCACTCTCGCCTCACTGTACATAACTGAGCAATTTTTCGTCCCACCATGAATTCCCGTACACATAGTTCTTCAGGAGTATATGTTTCTCCCTCCTTCTGAATCACAGACAGGCAGGATCCTGTGTCCCTCAATATTGTTAACTCTCTATCTGCTACCCCTGGCCAAGGTAAATGAACTTTACCTTTGCAGGTATATTTTTAAAGCACATCTGGCACTTCCCCCTTACCAACCTCTGATCGGCTTGTGCACTCCGATGCAGCTTTCCACCCTCCACTGTGCTTTCTATTGCCACGCCAACAAAACATCCAGGCTTGTTTTGTTTCCCTGCATCTGAATTTCCAGTGCTTTCCCTAGTTCTCCAACACTGATTTCATGTGGCCTACTTTATTGCAATGAAAACCTCAGATCTTGTACCCTTCAAGAGTTTCCTATTTCCTCTGTGATAAGTTATCCTAATGATTTTCACAGAGATTTAACTTTCCCTTTCCACGTATGGATTTCTCTTTGCCCCAATTTCTATCCTTCAGACTTAAAATGATTCTGGAAACCCATCCCTGTTTTATGGACCACTTCAAAACAATCAGCCATGTCAGCTGCTAACCTTGTCGTTTTAACAATGTACTCTTCCAGAGTAAGCTTATCTTCAGCCTTTATCTCCAGCCTTTTAAGGTGAATTCCTTTAATAATTGCCAATTTCTGAAGTTCAAACTGTGTCTCCCTTTCTCTCTGCTCTGCTGCTCTCTCTTCTTCCCTCTTTCTGCTTCAAATCGTATCTCAAACTGTTCAAATCTGGTGTCCTTTCCTTATCTCGCGAGTCTAACTCAAGCTGCTTCATGTTCAAATAAATTTTCACCATGTCCAAAGATTTCATGGATTTTACAGCTTAGTTAAATGGTGAGCTACTGCGGGAAAGATCTCTCCTTTCCTCACCGAAAGAGGCAAATACAACCCCAGTATGTCTGCTAATTCCAGAAACCCGGCCTGAATTACTTTTTGTAAAACTACCAACTTTACATTGTCCATAGCAAGACAACTCTTTGAACCTAAATGAGACATTGCTTTCCCAATCCAAATCAACACCCGAAATAAAGACGCAAGCACCTATCAGTTGCTCTTTTAATCCATCAACGAATTCCCAATTTATTATTGACGAGGCTAATCCATTCAAAACGTTATTAAGCAGACAACTCAGACCGTAACGTTATATTTTTTCGTTAAGCATACAGTGAAAATTACCCGAGTAAGCTAGTTTCAAAAATTATTCACAAAATGACGGATTGAAAAACAAAAGACAGAATATAGAATACCCACAGAACTTAGTCTATCCAAAGTAGACTTACTTATGCTGTTCTGAAAATACACAGCAATCCTTTAAAAAAGTACCTTAAAAACAGTAAAAATGAAACAGAAGCTTACAGTTAAAAATTAGAAGGGCAGAAGGAGAGAGGTTATTAGTTAGTGCACCATTGCTGCAGGATCTCAAAACCGGAAGTCAGCTTTCCAGAATGACCACTCCTTTTCCATTATACAGTTCATTTCTAAAACATTAAATCTTTGGCCTTAAGCCTCAGCTGTTTACGGAGAAACGAAAGGCCTCACAGTGAACACTTTCATCTCTGTAACACTTCATCCGATTCGGAGCCCGAACTGTTTTACAATGCCTTTGATAAAAAGATATCAAGAGACATTATCCTTGAGAAAAAGTACAGCTCCGTTTCTTTTTAAAAAAGAGAACATCTTTGTGAGAGCCCAGTCCGTCCAAACTGTCGTCATAAGTGAAAATCTTCGAACAGACAATATCCTGGTAAATGTGTTCTGCAACGTTTCCAATGCTATCACATCCCTGCTGTAATGACAATTGCAGAAAGACACACAGTACTCCAGATAGGGCCGATTGAGCAACTGAAATTAACAACTTAGAAAGCCACAGAAACTGCACTTCTCCACTAATATGACTTTTACACAATACTGCCCCGTGGAGGCAGTGAGAACTGCAGATGCGAGAACTCAGAGCCGACAGTGTGGTGATAGAAAACACAGTAGGTCAGGCAGCATGCGAGGAGCGGGGGAGTTGATGATTCGGGCATAAACCCTTCATCAGGACTGATAGATAAATGGAAGGTTCGGGGGTTTGGGGGCATGATAGCTGTGAATGCGAGGAGTAGATAAAGGTGGAGAATATGATGCTAGTTCTGACAGGAGGTGGAGCGGGTAGGTTGGAAAGGTGATGTGCAGGTCATGAAGGCAATGCTGAGTTGGAATCATGAAACTAGAATAATGTGAGGGAAGGGCGAATGAGGAAATTTGTGATCCCATGTGGCATCAAGGGCCCAAGGGGAAGATGAGGCCTTCTTCTTTCAGGCGACAGGTGTTCAGGGAATGTCAATGAAGGAGGCGCAGGACCTGCATGTGCTTGGCAGATTGAGGGGGGGGGGGGGGAGAATGAATTTCATCAGTGATGAGCTTCTAACTGCATATCCAAACTATCATTATGAACATGTTGTTACATCTTAGGAACAGTATCTGACACTACCCCGCCTGAGGAGAAGGCGAGGATTGCAGATGCGAGAGATTAGAGTCAGGAAGGATGCCGCTAGATAGCACAGCGGTTAGGCAACATCGGAGGACCAGGAGTGTCAATGTTTCCAACATTCCTGACGAAGAACTTATGCTCAAAACATTGACTTTCCTACTCCATGGATGCTGCCTTCCCAGGTGTACTTTTCCAGATCCACACTTTTAACTTGACACCGCCTCAGCTCAACTGCATAGGAACATTAAGATGCACCTGTCACCACTCAGTTGATTCTTCTGTCGCATGCGAGACAAACTGCAACATTCATTTCCCCATAAATATCAAGTCATTCAGATCGCTAAAGAAAAGAAAAATGCAGAGGCTGAATATCTGAGAGAAAATAAATAATTGTTGTAGAATTCAGCATCCTGTCAGTTCAACTGAATGTTTGGATATTAAAATTGGTAAAGGAAAAGAGAAAGCTGCAGTTCAATAACTGCTACGGTCTGTTTCGATCAGACAATGCATGCTCACCTTGTCAAGTGCTGATAGGAACGGAGGAATATATATTTGCTTCGCCACTGCTGAACAGATGAAAAATATCATTTTGCCTTCCGAATCAGTTGATGCTCCTGCAGAAAAGTCAATGTGACTCATAAACCCAGCACAGCCAGTTCGGTGTGCATTTCAGAGTCCTGCAACATCGCATTTTATTTAAAAGATTTTTATTGATTGTTCCATATAAATATGGCATTCTCCATTTCATTATGCATTGGACAATATTGTACTCACTCACTTATTCATTGGTTCATCACTCAATTTTAGTACCCCTAACGTTCCATTCAAGACTTAACTACTAAACTACTTTCACGAAAAAAATGCTTATTTTTAAAACCGAACACTGAGCTGAAGCAATGCCTGTTGGAAATCAACCATCATTCTCTCACTCTCTATACCTTATTTAGTGTGTCTCAGTGCCTGTCACCTTAAACCTGTGCCCTCCAGTTTTGAACTTCACCATCCTGCGCAAACGATTTAGTCCAGTTGCCTTTCCATGCCCCTCATGATTTTTTTAAACCGTGAGAACGTTACGTGCTGCCTGGAACATTCCAGCGAAAAAGCCCCTGCCTACCCCATCTCCACGCTTAACTAAAGCCCTCAGGTCCCCACAACATCCTTGTAACTCATTTATGCACAGTTTCAATTTTCACAAAATCCTTCCTGGAGAAGTTGACCATCACTGCAAGCAGTATTCTAAATGTGATCTCACCAATGCTCTATATCGCCACAACATGACATTCCAATTTGGATAATCGACTTTCTGATTAATGACAAAACGTGTGCCAAGTACTTTCTTCACAATCTTGTCTACTTGTGACACCACTTTATCTGCTTTTATAAATTTTGCCTTGACTGATAAAGTTGTGATTGTCACGATGTTCTGCTGCCTTCACGGATATGTGGCCCAACATGCAAAGTCACTCTGTTCCTCTGGGTTTCCTCGTGTCCTGCCATTCATTGAGTAATCAGTTGACGTGTTACTCCCAATGTGCATCACCTCATGTTTTTCATGGTTAAATTCAACATCCCCTATCTGAATTTGACATTTGACAAATTCATCTCTGAGCTCCTCTATCCTAAGACCTTCTTCCTCACTATTAACCATTTTGCTAATATTTGCATCATCGACAACTCTGCTTCTCATTTCCCTCGACTTTGTTCTATATTCTTTACACACACCCACAAACGACATGGGTCCCAGCATTCATCCTTGTGTTACACCATTGAATGCCACTTCCAGTCACACAAACAGCCTTCTATCACCATCCTGTGTCTCCTACCACCACCAAATTAAGTTTGGATCCAACTTGCCAGGGGACCTTAAATCACTTTTCACTTTTATCCTCTCACCAGTCTCAGTTTGGTGTCGTGTTAACGGCTATGTTGAAATCCACACAAACAACATCAACTTCACTACCCTCGTTTAAAAACCCGATCACTTGCCAATAAAATATATTTAATTTAATCTGTTAGGCATGACATTCTGTAACAAAGCCGTGATGACTCTTCCTGATGAAACTTTGACTGGACAAGTGGCAGTTAACTCTCTCCTTCAGGGTTTGCTCAAAAAGGTTCCCTTTAATTGATGTGAGACTCACTGCTGTGTGATTCTCTGGTTTATCTCTCCCAATCTTGCTGAAAAGTGGAACTGCGTTTGTATAGTCCACTACAAACACAAAGAGGAAAGTAAAACAATTCCTCCCTTGTCACAGAGAGGAACATAAGATACAAGTCCGTCTTGAATTGGGAATATGCCCACTTCAAGCCGCTCAGAACCACGAACACTTCATCAGTCTCTATGTCAAACTTCTTCAGAACCTTTCCATCCCACGCCCTGCATTCTGTCCCTATACCTTAGCACAAGAGGACTGTTCGCTTGCTGAACAAGTAAAGTGATTCACTCAGTTATCCCATTTGCTAACACAACTGTACTGTCACACTGGAAGGAGATCATTCAGATATTTTAACTCGAAAATGCTGTATTAAGCCTTTGTGGTTATAAAATATTTTGCTTTGATAGCCACAGTCTATAACAGTGAGAAATGGTGTGAATTTTCTCTAACTGAAAAACATTCACTTAATTCCACCGCGTGTGGAGATTCCTATCTGTTCCCATCTGACATGACCGAGATTTAGCTCTCTGTTGTTTACCATATCCAGAACAGAACTGATGCACAAATCCAAGCACATGATTTCTATATTTATTGACCTACGAAATCGATGCCAATGCCTCACATTGTAATGGGATTCATCAACAAGGGAGCTTTTCAGGATTAACACAGTTGTGTCTTATGTGCAGAGAAGAGAAAATGAGGTCTGCAGATGCTGGAGATCAGAGATGGAAATGTGTTGCTGGAAAAGCGCAGCAGGTCAGGCAGCATCTAGGGAACAGGAGAATCTTTTTTTCTGGCATTCCTGAAGAAGGGCTAATGCCCGAAACGTCGATTCTCCTGTTCCTTAGATGCTGCCTGACCTGCTGCGCTTTTCCAGCAACACATTTCCATCTCTTATATGCAGAGGGTCATTACACAAGCACAGTATCAAGCTTCCTCAGGGGCAAGACCAAAAGATGCTGGAAAGAGAAATCGGAGTTAACATTTTCAGTCCAGTGACACCGTCCTTAGCATTCATGGTTTCCAGGAAAAGTTTGGTCTATATGCAGAAGATATGTGGGGCTGCTGTAATTAGGAGGGAACGAGATGTCGGGATAGAGCCGAAAGAGAGAGACTAACAGTTGGACATAGGAATTGATAGTGATTTGTTTGGAGCATTAACAACTGTACACGGAGACTGTTTATGACTAACCATAAATATTGTGTAATGGCTGCTGTGCTATAACTAGGCCTGGTGGGTGTGTCGGGGGCCAGGACATGGGAGACTTCAGGCCTCTATAATGATTGAAATTGGTATGGATGGTCGCGGGGTTCTCAAGCAGAAAATGGTCTGTTACTTTTTCAGCATGCGCTGAGCTATGGTGGAACACTGCAGTCAGCCTGAGATAGAGACGTTGGCTAGGAAGCATGGTTCTGTGCTAAAGGAGCAGTCAACTGGAAGCTCAGGGACATATTTGGCTATAGAACTTTGTATTCTGCAAAACGGTCATTCAATCCAGACTTCATTTCCCAAGGTAGTGGCGACCACAATATGAGCAGTGAATCTATTCGACTGGATTGTGCAAAGTGTAGGTAAAGTGTGGCTTCACCTAGAAGGTGTGTTTGAGCACTTGTGTACTAAGCAGGGAGTTAAGAAATGGACAAGTGAGGAGAAGCAAGAAGAAAGGATAGCGTAGAAGATATTATTAGAGATGTTGTTAATAAATGGGTAAGAAAGCGACCAGAAAGGCACTATACCTGAATGCTCGTACTTTTCGGAAGAAGGTTGGGGATATAACGGCATAAATTATCACGAACGAATACAATTTAGTAGACATTGCAGAGACATGGAGACAGCATAGTCAAGACTGGTACGTAAATATTCACGGGCATGAGACAATTCGGAAGGACAGAAATGGTGGTAAGGAAGGTGGTGTAACTCAAACATTCAAGAACAACCTCAGACCGATACTGACAGATGATATACGCTCTGTGGAGAATGAGTTTAAATCCATTTGGGAGGAAATTAGAAGTTCGAAGAATAAAATGTCATTGATTGTCGGAGTCTACCGGCTCCAAATTTTAAGATCACATTGGGGAGGGCAGGAAACAAAGACATAAATAATACCTGAAAAAATGGTATGGCAATTATCATGCGGATTTTAATCAACATGTCGATCGGTCGAAGCAGCTCAGTCAGGGTAGCCTTGATGAGGAGAGTATTGGGTATCTGCGATAGATTCCTTAACTACTGTGTAATGGAACAAGGGGAGAGGCCAAATTAGATTTGGTACCGGGTAATGAACAAGGCAAGGTGATAGATTTGGCCGTAGGTGAGCACTTTGGTGATAGTTACCAAAATTCAATTATGTTTACTTGAGCTTTTTAAAGGGATAGGTATACACCGGAGAGCTACAAACTTGTTAAAACTCGCCAGGTGACTAAACAGATAGATGTGGATAATGTCGTTCATGTAATGCACGTTTGGATTTCAGTTAGCCGTTTGATAAATTTCGCCATGGTAGATGACTGCACAAAATACTGAGGTATTGTCTTGAAGAGTATTTCGTGCTTTGGACTAGATAATAGCCAGCTGCAAGTAGACAGAGGGTGTTATTTGATGGGAAAACTTCATCCTGCAATTCAGTTGCTTTTGGTGTAATGCAACGATCTGTTTTGGGCTCACTGCTTTTTCTCATTTTTATTAACAACCTGGATGGGGGCGTAGAAGGAGCGGTTCGTAAATTTGCGGACGAAACTAAGTTCGGTACAGTTGTGCATAGTGCTGAAAGATATTGTAGGTTACATAGGGACACAGGTAAGATGCAGAGCTGGGCTGAAGGTTGGTAAATGGAATTTAATGCAGAGAAAATGTGAGAAAGAGCATGGCATTAAAATGAGCACAGAATATAAAGATCGATAGCAGAAGTTTCTATAAAAATATAAAATGAAAAAGAGTGGCAAAAGTAAACGTTGACACTTTCGTGGATAATAAGGGGCATTTACTTATGAGATATGCGGAAATAGCCATGACATTGAACAGGCATTTGCGTCGATCTTCACGGTGGAGGATATCAATAACATGCCAATAATTGACAAAGTGATGACGGTTGGTGACGACCTGGGAACAGTCATTATAACAAAAGAGCGAGTGTTGGATTGTGGGAGCTAATTAACACGATGGTGTGTTAAAAAGAAGTGCGCTGGTGGTATGTTTCCAAAATTCTTTGATCTCTGGGGTAGTCACAGCTGATTGGAAAACACAAATATGACATCACTGTTTAAAAAGGGAGGCAGACAGAATATGAGGAATTATATCAGATTACTTACAGTGTCGAAACAGGCCCTTCGGCCCAACAAGTCCTCACCGACCACCGAAGCGCAACCCACCCAGACCCATTCCCCAACATTATAGAACATTGTTTAACCTCTGTAGTGCACCATGGTCCCGCGGTGGGAATGGTTCCTGGCGAAGGTGGACAAGGGCGGGGAGGGGAATATATGTTTGGTAATAGTATTTCGCTGGAGGTGGTGGAATTAGGAAATTACTTCGTTGATGACTTGGAGTACCACAGCGCTTACGATTCCAGACCATGTTCTGAAAAACATGGGATGAGAATGGAACGTTGCTTCATGACGGACATTTGAAAGATGTGTCCAAAGTCCTTCTTTGGTTCAGTGAAAGTCACAATGTCTTTGAGAAGCTAACTTTAGCAGCCAAAAGCATTGTGGCCACAAGAGCAGGTCATAGTCAGAGATTTTCGTGACTCCCGAACGCCTGTATGACACATAGCCTGCGACGACACGCCACCTATGATTTGTCACTGGCATTCTCCACTAACAGCTGTTCACTCTCCGAGCGAGAGCGTTATTCACCTCATTGACCAAATGTTCTTCTCTTTCTTTTGTTCTTTCCCAACCAACTGTTTACTCCTTTACAATACAGAATGAGACATGATGGGATAGTTCCTGTTCGCCTGGATGATTGCAGTGTTAAAGAAACAATGCACAGGAGAAGCACAGCAGATTAGTCAGCATCTCAGTTACAAGAGACATTTAAATCATAACCTTGTTGTGGATTCCTTAGTGCAGTTACAACAATACTGAAAAGCTCAACACCGTCCAGAACAGAGCAACTGAATTGAGCCGCAACACACAACTAATAAAACATCGACAAACATCCATTCCCATCACAACCAAACACTCAGACATGCAGTCTGCACCATCCACAAGATGCACTGCAAATGTTCACCAAGGGTCCTTAAACTGTGCATTACAAAATTACAACTACTTCCATCTAATAGGAAAAGTGTAGTAGATAGGTAGGAAAGACCTACAACCCACAGACCATCCTGCTCTGGAAATATATTGGCGTTCCTCCAGAATCACTGGGTCAAAACTGTGGATTTCACTCGTCTTTATTTTGGGTCTACCAACAGCACACGGAAACGATGGTTCAAGTAAGCAACTCATCACCACCTTGTCCAGTCAAATCAGGAATGAATAGTAAATGCTGACCTCTTCTGGAATACCTACACCCAACGAAGAATGAAAATCATACGCTTTGGAGTTTTGAGTCGTTCTCTCTTACTGAGATATATCTGGTTTTATTTGAGGGGTATCAAAGATGAGGATTTGCTGTTGGGAAACTGAAACGATGCATCGCATCAAAATTTGATGGAGCTGCTTTGTTCCATGTAGCCTGATCCTCACCGGCCTTTGAAAATGAAAGCAGAGTGTTACATTCACAGTGGAGTGAAAGCATTCACTATCTGAACTATCGAGACATAATTGGAGGGGCGCTGGAGAGGAACTGCGGTAATGTGGTGACGATTCAGTTACTTGTCTGCCCTGAATATTCATCAGTGCAACCACACCGGGGAAAAGCCATTCAACTGTTCTGAGTGTGAAAAGGGATTTGCTCAGTTTTCTAACTTGCTGACTCACCAGTGGGTTCGCACGGAGAAGAAACCATTTAATTGTCCAGAGTATGGAAAAGGCTTTAAAAGTTCTCACGAACTGCTGTACCATCAATGTGTTCAAGTTGATGAGAAACCATTCAAGTGTTCTCACAGAGGGAATGGGTTCAGGCCGTCACTTGATCTCACTTTACATCTGCGAACCCAGTGGACAGAGGCCGTTCGCCTGTTCTAAGAATGGGAAAACATTCAGTCAGTCATTCAGTCTGCTGAGACACCAGTGAGTTCATACCATTCGTATGAGACCATTCATCCGCTGTGATTTGAAGTAATTAATTGATTTCGGCAATCTGCTGAAATACAAGAGAGTTCAACTGGAAAGAGACCATTAACCTGCTCTGACGTTTCTCAAACTTACTGAAAGACGAGTGAATTCATATTGACGAGAGGCCATTCATATGTTCTGAATTGGGGAAAGGATGCACTTAAGCCATCCATCCTCCTGATACACCAACGGGTTCACTGTGACAATAATTTGTTTTAATGACGCAGTGTGGGAAATGCTTTATAAATTTCCAGTAATTGAGGTCCCATCAACATGTTCACGCTGATGAGAACACAATCTTATGCTCTCACTGTAGGATTGTTGTTTCTTTGATAAAAGTGAATACACTTCACGAGATCTTCATTTCGATGTGAAGAGCATTCAGAAATGCTGAATGCGTCGATATATCTTTTAGTACAAATCCACACTTAACAATGAAGAAGAGGATCAAGAACAGGGCAGTCAATGGATATCTACCAGTCTCCTCTAATTGTACGGAAATCCGGGAAAAGAATCTTTGAATTTGATGTGATTGAAAACTGAACAATTAAACATCAGATCAATTGAAGAGATTAAACACATCCAATGAAGTAAACTCCGGCTGACAGATTGAACACAGTTCAATTCTCGATGCAATAACTCCATATCGCATTCACATGGGACCTCACTGGATTGTTTGCACTATTACCATCTTTCCAGACCGTAGAGGCTACTGCCTTCATTTGAGAAAGAAGGGGCTGTTGGTGATTTAACCAGGCCAGAGAAGATTTCGAGAAGGACAACTTTTAAATTAACCTCAAACCATTGATAGGAATTGGAACCACGCAGCGAGCATCACACTGTTTTATAAGCCAACAAAGCAGCCATCTGACCGAAACGGATTCCACCTGACTGGGCTGTCACACGTGCGAATGAGTAATTGAATCCCTTGCTACCCACAGTGCAAATTAACTGCCTTGCCACGCACGGTGGATCATTGTTTAGCACTGCTGCCTCAAAGCATGAGGGGCTGGCTTCGATTCCAGCCTCGGCGGATTGTCTGTGTGGCGTTTGCATGTTCTCCACGTGTCTGCGTGAGTTTCCTCCAGGTCCTCAAATTTCATCCCACAAGACAAACTGGTGCGCCGGTTAGTTGAATTGGCCATGATATATTACCAATACCGTAGGTTAATAGGTGGGGTAAATATAAGGGAGGGTAATGCGTTTGAGTGCTTTTTGGAGGGTTTGTGTGGACTTGTTGGGCCGAAGGGCCTGTTGCTGCACTGCAGGGATTCTCATGTGTTTTCTGGTGTTTCGTCACATCATTGCTACTCCTTAAGCTCTTTTCAAAGTCAGACCATTAAAATTTTCTCTCATTTGTGGGAACAAAACCATATCTGCTGAGATTGGAAACCCGAGTTAATCACTTCCCAGGCAAGGAGCAAGTAAATATTTCTCGCTCATGTGAATATACTCGTGCTCGCTGAATAGAGATGACCAGGTGAATCTCTTTCCACACTCAGTGCAGGCCTCTCTATCGTGTGCCCATTCATGTTTATTTGAACCTTTGCTGATTTAATAAATTCCTTCTCATACACAGAACAGACGAATGGTGTCTCTCCAGTTTCATGTCGATTGGATGACATTAGGCGGTGTTGTGAAGATAATCGCTTACCAAACAGAGAAGACAAATATTCTCTCCCTTTGTTGAAGTCGTCTGCGTGCCATTAGGATTGATCCCCGAGTGAATGGCTCCCCGTCATGGAACAGCTGAGTGGCGTGTCCCCATGTGAACAGGTTGATGTTGAATTAAGATTTTGAATTTACAACCTTTGCAGATCCGAAAGTTTATTTTTCAACAGTATGGGAAATGACATGCAAACCTGCCTGCACACAGCATGGCCAATAAGAACACAGAAAATCAAGCCTGTCCAAGCCATACAAGGAACACCCAAAATGCCTCAGCATTGACCAAACAGGCTGACAAGGGAAACCATACATGATCACAGTTATTCACAAACCATGGAATACACTTCCCCAAGACAATCTACCAATAAGCTTCCTCGACCCGATAAACACAGCTGAACCAAAGGCCGTAGGGTAGTGTAGTACCCCAGTGATATCAAAGCCACATGAAGCTCAGGTAAGCTAGGGATGCACCAGAATACCTTGCTCATCTCTGGAGAGCAACAATGGTATCACCTTACTGCCAAGGAAAGGGACATTCTCACACACCCACGAAGAGATCTGGAACCCCCGATCCCATTCTTGAACAGATGAATGCTGCTGGATGCTTGATTGAGTCCAGACTGTATCAATCACGTCCAGAGCTTGTGCCGTAACCCGGATCCAGCCAGGGGAGAGCCGGACGGGCAAGGGAAGCCTGGAAAAATAGAATGAGAGACTGCTGATTACATTTTTTGCATCAATCCTAAGAGATTCCTCAGCTCGAAGAAAATTGACCGGGATTCCACCAGTTCACTGTTTTTTCTGTCTTGTGGTTTCTGAGCATTTGCTTTGGATGTGTCTGCTTGTTTGCTGACTGCATGTATTGTCAGTTTCAGTTCTGTCGTCTAAGTGTGTTTATCCATCAGACAAGTTTACTTTAGATTAGATTACATTACAGTGTGGAAACAGGCCCTTCGGCCCAACAAGTCCACACCAACCAGCCGAAGCGCAATCCACCAATACCCCTACATTTTACCCTTTACCTAACACTACGGGCAATTTAGCACGGCCAATTCACCTGACCTGCACATCTTTGTGATTGTGGGAGGAAATTGAAGCGGGAATTGAACCCGAGTCTCAGGCGCTGTGAGGTAGCAGTGCCACCGTGCCGCCCACGGTGTGTTTGTTTACAGTGTGGTGCGCGATAATCCTTTATTGCTTGACCTGTCAATCACTCACTGCTTGTGTGTTCTGTGAGTACTACCTTTATCTTTCCTCTAAAAATGAAGTGCAATGCTTAGCAGTCAGCGCAGGACGTCCATTACGCCATGGGGGCAGGGAATTCCACCCACTGCTGGGATGTGCGAGCTGGGCAACCCCAACCATGTGGTGGCAACGGCCCAGGACCGAAGTTGTACAAGACAATATTGAGGAGGCATGTAAGTTTCGATTCCCTACAGTGTAGAAACAGGCCCGTCGACCCAACCAGTCCACCCCGACCCTCGGAAGAGTAAGCCGTGCAGACCCATTTCCCTCCCACCAATGCACCTGACACTATGGGCAATTTAGCACGGCGATTTTACCTGACTTGCACACCTTTGTGAATGTGTGAGGAAACCGGAGCACACGGAGGAGTCCCACGCAGACATGGGGGAATGTGCAAACTGCACACAGACAGTCGCCCAAGGCTGAAATCGAAGCTGGGACCCTGGCGCTGTGAGGTAGCAGTGCTAACCATGCCGCCGTGTAAATACGTGAAAATCAAAATAAAGATCGGAGATTCTATTGTTATACCTGGTTCACTGGCAGACACTGTGCTGAAAGAGACAGGGGATGGCGGTTACTTTACACACTTTACAGTAGAGCTTTACACATGTCCACAAGGAAATTGACCATATGGGAAGTCCTTTAAATTCGATAAGCTTGATTATTGGACCACGGCCATTACGGGAGGGCACGTTGACCCCTCCTGGGACACTGCATACATGCTGCAGTGTCTTGCAAAGTTTCGGCAGGTTGCCCACCAGTATCAGGCCGCGGAGTCGAAAGACTGCTGCAATAACAAGCGACACTGTGATCAAAATAATTCCAGACACAGCCACACCGCCCTGTGCCCCACAGTACCTGAAATTTCCCATACTGGATTCAAAGCCAGACCCTATTGGGCCTGAATGATGTGGCTGCATTTTTCTTACCATGCATTACACAGCAAGCCCGCGATGGGACACACTAGCCCCGGGGCAGTATGAATCACCACTGCTGCCCAACTCAAATGATAACTCCAGACTCACAAGAAGACCGAGTGCTTGCCGAAATTACTAGGCCACCAACTGTCAGTTTCCCCGCATCATGATATGGTGCACTCCCCTGTATAAGACCTGGATCCACGCAGAGCTCCGGGCCATGCGACAGACCCGTTGAAGTGACAGCTCCCGTTCTACAATTGGGTCCTCGAAATTTCCTGTATTTTCAACTGTTGGTCCCAAGATGTGCAGACCTTATTACAGCTTGTGCATATGACCCATTGGTGACCATCAGCCCTGTTATTGACATCCCCCTGGGGCACCGCTTCAGACTGCGAAAAAGTGTCTGGACAGCACCGTGAAGGATGCAATAAAGGCCAGTGCAAGACGGCACGCCGATTTTGGGCAGTTATCCAGTGTCTGCAGAGCAGCCAAGCATTTGCTCGATGTCATTGTCCGTTTTAGGGAGGTCTGTGACTCCTCGTCGGGCATTCCATTAGCAGAGAACGAAAAGCTTGCCGTGCAGTCCTTACATATGCTCACGTTTTAACGTTGCACAAACGAACGACGAGCAGGACGGACAATTTAATTGTACTTAATAACTTGGACGGGAATGGGCTGTTCACTGCACCAAAACCGACGGGGGCATTCGACTGGCTCGCACAACCTGACAACCACAGGGACCACTCGGAAAATTACCTGAGTTGCAAGAACCTCTGCACGAAACGGTTTTTGAGAATACCCATAACAGACCCACTTTCCTAACCCATTAACTCCAGTATTGGCCCTGCCACTGCGACTGATGCTGCCATTATGTCAGGCTCTTGCCCAGTCGCCCTCCTGAGCCAGCAGACCTGATGTAAATTGAATGCCAATATCCACTGTTCCTCTGAGGATCTCACATTAGCGAACCAGGACGTCCAATATTCCATGCTGCGGGCAGTAATTTCACACAGCACTGAACCCTCTGACCAGGTAAGCTCCTGATGCTCTTGGTCATGCTCTAATTCACCTATCTGCGCTCTTCTCGACCCCTACTTGCCCTGTTGTCAATGGCCCCTTTCTTTAGACAGTTCCCTGACTCTCTGCACCTAGTGGGGTGCTCAATTGATGGATTTACTTGTCATGCATCCCAGCAGAATTAATTGAAAATAGCGACACACTACGGTGATAGGTAATAACAAAGTAGATACTTGTGAAATCTAAGGACTTCAAGGTGACCTTCTTAGCAAATGCGGGTGCTATGATGTTGTTATACCTCTGCACTGAAAGCTGAATTGACGTCAAGCTGCTGTCTGTTTTCTCCGTTGGTTTTGATCATTCTGGCTCTCGTCTAATTGCCTGAAGACGAGAGGTGCCGACAACCTAGGAGATTGCTGCGTGGTTTCTGGTGTAATTTTCAAAGGGAATGAGGAGCTGCTGTTGGTCACGGGAAGTGTCTGTGAGTCCCCCAACCCCCACTCCCCCGAAACCCCACAACTCCCCATAATCCAGTCACTGCAGTCAGCAGCTGATCTACCCTGTCAGAGCACACTGGATCCTCCTTACCCTGACCTTTTGGAACGACAGTCTGCTGCCATGAATGTGGCAAAGGCTGGATATGATGTGTTTTGCTTTCAATTTCACTTTCATCTCTGGCCACATGTAAGTTCTTCAGTTTAACCTTGTAACCCTTGCAGGAAATGTCCGCTCGCTGATCCCTTTTTGTCAACTTAACCAGGTTCCCCACACATAATCACCACCTCAGCAAACTCTACTTGAACTTGCCCACATTGACTTATTGATCTTCTCCAGCCTTGATAGAGCAGGGACTGTTCCTGTGCCCAAGCACCCTGCAGGAACTTTAATGACTCAGGGAGCAACCTGAATCTAATTGATGTTAAGTGTTTGTTAGCCAATGTCTCTCCAAAGCTGTTGTTTGAAAGTATAGGTAACAGCCTTTAAATATGATTGCTGCATTCTCTGAACCGGAACATCCTCTGCCCACATAGTTCGAACGACGCCTCCTGCTGACCGACCGTTAATTGACCAGTTCTGACAATGTTGCATTCTCGACTTTTCCTACCCTACCCACGTGGCCACACCTCCTAATTCCAATCCTGGTCCCAGCATTTCATAGCTTCCAGTAATATTTTGGCACTTATGCTCAATTCCACCACAAACCCCATTCCCGACCTATTATTTTGTGCTTCCAAGCAACTTTGGGCAAGAACGTTGGGATGCAGAGGTTCTGTTTTGCACCCTTATCATTTTGTTATCTCATCATTCCTGCACTTCCATTTTGATTTCGTTCCCTCCGGTTCCCCTCTTTGTTCTTTGTCACGAAATCCTTTTAATTGCAGCATTTTTATTTTTTGACGAAAGCGGATGGAACTCAGACAAAGTAAGTGTCTACAGCAGATTGTGAGTATTTGTTAATTTGCAATATAATAAAGAACGTATGATTAGGATTCATTAAAAATTACGCTTAATACTTATTGATGTTGGAATATAAAGTTCACTTTCCCCTTTATTGACACGAAGTAAGTTCCTCGATTTAATTTTCATATTTCATAATCAGTTCAGTTCAAATGGCAAAAGACAGCTAGATCGCTGAAGTCACTGCATTCCAACCTGATTTTGGACACGCGAGAACTTCAGTTTCTCTCCCTCCTGCTCTCTCTATCCGAGCAACTTTCTCTGATTTCCTTTCCTTCACTTTTAAGCGGCCGTGCTCCAGGGGGAAATCCTATTGGCTGTTGTTGAATCTCCAGCTCGAGCTGAGAGAGGGTTGTCTCCCATTGTGAGGTCAGAGACACAGCCGCAGGTTGATGGGACTCAGGGGTCAGGCCCCACTGCGCAGCCTCTGTAGAATCTCCATGTCTCAGTGTTCCCCAAGGGGAAAGGCGCATCCAGGAAGGAGTCACTGCGGGCCTCACTATAGGCTGCACAGAGGGACACTGACATTTACACACGGAGCTTGGACAGCGAGTTCCAAGGGAACCGGTGTGACACCTTTGCCCTGTGACTTTGCTTGCGAATTCAACCTGCGTGTGTTTAGAACAGGAACTCTTCCATTGGGTTAAATCCAGCCATTCAAAAGGATCGAATATCTACTGTACGAATAATGATATACTTCCGAACACCTCATGGAGACTATCATTTACAGCAGATTCTAGTCGATTGTACAACCAGAGAATTATACTGAAAAGTATAAATATTTCTTTGCATTAACTCATTCATAAAGGAATCATTCCATTGGTCAGGTATTTGTTGGAGAAGCACAGGCTGGCGTTGCATGTCAGGCCCCTGCAAAAACCTGGACATAGACTCTGTTCTAATTAACTGGGGACCTGAAAACTCTGATAGGGAGACCCTCCTGAAGAATGTGGCCTTCACTGTCTGTGCTGTCACTTATTCCTCCCGAGAAGTTGGTGGAGAGTGAGTTCACTTCCTTAATCACTACAGATTACTGGAATATTGTGTACATTTCTTCCTGGGTCCGCACCTTCAATCATGGGGATGGATTGGAAAGAATTGAACTTTTCAGATTGGGAATCTGATGGGATTTTCAAAAATCATGACACCTCTGGGAGATACTGTTCCCCGAATATAAGCTTCAAGAATGAGACAACACAGGCTGAAATTATCTGCAAAAGTAACAGATGTGTCGCAAGAGATGTTTTTGTTGACATAACGCTTGGTGTTTGTGTGGAGGGCCCTGCTGGAGTTCTCATGGAGGCGGCTCCAACTGACGCCTTTAACAGGGAACTCGGTCATTATTTGAATTTCACTGAGGGGTGGAGAGTCAATGGACAGAACAGAGTGTCACAGTAATTTAGTTTCTGAATCTCAAACTCCCACTTTGTCAATGAGGACTTGGTCACTGACATCAAGAGATGTCAGCATGCTGACGCTTGGCTTGGGAGTCTTTGTAGTGGACATAGAGCTTTACTCACGGTCAACCTCCAGACAATAGGATATGTCTTCAGAATTTGCAAATGACACAAATTGAAAATGCAGGAAACAGGGAAGAGAAGAGTAGCAGAATTTAGGAGGACACATGCAGACGTTATTTCTATTCGGTCTGAGGATGAACGTGGCCCACAGGATTCCTGATATCCTCATAATGAACTAATCAGAGCCAGACTTCCTTATTGTTCGTGGCCAATTAATATGAAGCACAGAATTCCTGTGAAACAGACAGGAGAGAGGCGAGAGCTTTCTGTTTGTCATAAAGAGCAAAACAGTCACGCAATGACCGTGGGGGAGAGACATTTCCTGTATTTAATCAAAATCACACTCTGACATGGCGAACCCTCCAACTACCTGAGGGACTGTGATTTGTAAAACATATTCCACGTGAAGTTTGTTCAGAATCAGTCACAGATTATTTTAAATCTGCAATCTGACTAGATTGATCCTGAAGGCAGAAGTTTTACAGACACTGCAGAAAAGATTTACCACCATGCTTCCTGGACTGGAGGGCATTTCTTATGAAGTAATATTGAGGGGCCGAGCGCTTTTCTCATTGGAGTGAAGAAGGATTCGGGGTGAATTGATAAGGGTGTATATGATGATAAGAACCACAGATAGAATGAATAGCCAGAGACGTCTTCCCAGTACAGAAATATCTTCATAAGGGGGCATAATTTAAAAGTGATTGGTGGAAGGTTATTGGGGAGATGAGAGGTAAGTTCTTTCTATGCACCGACCAGACTCTGTGGCGGTGGTAGTTCAATCAGATGCATTATGGATGTTTACGCGACTCTTGGATAGGCACATGGAAGATAGGTTATGCAGATTAGTTTGATCTTAAAGTACATTAACCGATCAGCGCATCATCGAGGGCTGAAGGGCCTGCATTGTACTCTTCTGTATCAATTGTCCTCCACATTATTGACTCCACTGTCAGTTAAAGTTCTGATACCATATATCCTCCTGAACGATAATGTTTAAGAACTTCTCACCATTTTCAACGGGATCATTCAGTTTCTGTTCGATTCCTCCGACAAACGTGAACCAATTGTTGTAATTGTACCATTCTCTACCACGACCTCTGGAGAGCAAGTGGGAATACAGCGTTGAGATAGGGAATTAGGCATGATCACATTGAATGGAGAGCAGGCTGTAGGGGCTGAATGGCTTCGTCCTGCTCCTGGTTTCATTCAGCTAAATGTCCTCCTGAAAATCTCATCCTTAAAAGTATCAGTGAAACATTGGGGAAGCACGTCAGTAGTTGTTTTCGTTGAGATTTTCCTGCATCTTTAAAATTTGATTTTTCTTTGCAGTGACGATGAACAGTCAGTCTGAGAATCAAAGTGGTCCTCAGGACTCCTGATGACCTCTCAGCGAAAAAGTTCATAGGAACGCTTCCTAACTGTTAATGATCAATCGCATGCAATAAAGAGAGACACTTCATGGAACTTCCTGATTGTTCACGGACCCGAGATGTTAATTTGCTTTGTGAATTACAGACTATATAAATGTAGAGGAATTACACTGTATATCGGCAAGTAACGTGAGGATGGATATTTAAAAACCCTGCAAAAAAATCTTAAGGATATCCTAAAATGTTTTAAACGTAATTGAGCGGTTTTGAAATTTATTCAACACTGTCGACGGAATGGGAGGTAATTTCAGAAACCGAGAGAGACTCACATACACAGATAGAGAGCCACAGCCACAGGTACAGGATAAGATTGCCCTGGAGGTGTTTCGGAGCTCACTCTGTGACCCACAATAGGCAAGGCAGCAACAGATGGAATGCAGTCATTTTCTGGTTATATGGACGATGTTTTGTTTACTATTTGGCACAGTATTGTCCCAGCCCTGGGAGGGTTTGAAGTGGAAAATGTAAAGGGGGATTTATTCTTTATCTGACTCAGTGCTGTTCCTGTCCTGGGAGTGTTTGATGGGAACAGTGTAATTGGGTTTTAATCTGGACTGAAACCTATGCCTGTGTTGGAGATTGATGGGGACAGTGTCGGGTGATTAAAACAAAACCTAACCTCATGCTAAACGTGGCCTAAGATTTCAAAGGGTTCCAGTCTATTGTTAGATTACTCGACACTGAACCTATTTATAGATTCCAGAAGCAACACCGATATTTTCTACCTATCTGATCCTGCAGTTCCTCTCATTGACTCTCAAACTTTCATCATTTTTGACTATTCAAAATTCCAGGGATACAGTCCTGGGCTTGTGTCATTTCCCTGGCCATTGAACCCGTGCCGTCCAACTATAGTTCTGTGAATCTACGCTGCATTAATTTGCACATGGACTCCCAAGTCCCCAACACGTTCTTGCCTTTATCTGTTTACAATGTCGCTGTCAGCGCTGTGCTGACCTGAAATGGCTAATAAAACAAACCTATAATGGCTACTGACACTTTTGGAATCATTTGTCCTGGTTTGGCAGATTAAAACACATCGTACACTTTATACATTTTCATCTCTCGGCCTCCTGCAGATGAAATAAACTGGGATGTGAATCGATGCAATTTCGATGTTAGAGGAGGGATAATCTAAACCAAATGGTACAATGGTAAACTGGATGCAGGAGCAGAGAAGCTTCAGTTTGAGTCTGAATTCTGTCAGCACAGGTGAGGGGCAAATGTGTGAACAGCTTTTTTTTTTCCATTCATGCATTCCTGCATTGGAGAAATGTTAATTTACAAATTAAACTCTAAAAGCAGGATATGGACAACGCTGTTAAAAAGTTTCCAATGATTAAGATGCAGATTCCAGAATCCTTTTAAAGTCCGTGCCCTGAGATTTTTAAAAGTCTGTCTAACTTTCCAAACTTCAAGACGAAAATGCGATAGTTATATGACAGGTCAGCTACTGAATTGTAGGTGCGTGGTCTTGTTCAGAATCTGTCAGAGATTTAGCGCGGATAAGATGTACTTTATCCAGATAACAGGCATTTATCAAGGACCAGCCTGACGTAATTTGCCTTCACATTTCGTGTTCTCTAAAAATAAAGAAATTGATTTACCATTAAGCAAGCCTCTCGGATTGTGTATCATTAGTATACATTTGTGAAAGAGTAATTGTGTATGTGAATGAGCGAGTGTGGCTTTGAGGTGTCTGTGACTGATTGACTGAGAGTTGGTGGCTGAGATTGGCTGAGTGAGAGGTTGTGTTCTAGTGTGAGATTCTGAGATCGGGAGTTTGCAATGCTCTATTTTGCGTGTGACTGATCATGTGTGACCGCATGACAGTGTGTCTGTGCGTATGAGCTATGTACGAGTTTGTGATAGACACTGTAGAGGCAGCTTTACTCTGTAATCTAACACAGGGCTTCCCCTGACACGGGAGTGTTTGTGGACATATCTGTACATTGTATGTAACCCTATTTTTCCCTGACCCTGGAAGGTTTAGTTGGAGAAAGTGTACAGGGAAATGTACTCTGCCGATAAGCCAGTGATATAACTATGCTAAGTGCATTTGATAGGGACAGTGTGTGGATAGGGGTTGACTTCGTCATTATCTAATTCCACGGTGAACATGCTCTGGGAGTAAGAAAAGCTGAAGAGCAGAAACAGCTTTACTCTGAACTTAACCCCATTCACTACCTAAATACAATCTGAAAGAACTGCTGATTCTGTCAATCAGAAACAAAACCTCAGCAGGCTTGGCAGCATATTTGAAGAGAAATCAGCGTTAAAGTTTCAGGTCTGGCTCAGATAAACGGTGACCGGATACGACGTGGTAACTCTGGATTCTCTGTTCGGATGTTGCCAAAACTGCTGAGCTTTTATCAGCAATTTGTTTTTTTCCCTATTCTCTACCTGTTCTACGAATTGCTCCCCTCAATTAGCTTAGAGACTTTGTTCTGCTGTACATCAACTTCCTGACAACACATGGAATTCCAGTCTCTCACTCAGACGAGAGTAAATGAATATATAATCCCAGCGGAGTGAAATTCCCCTGCCCTATCACTGTATATTTCCCTGACTAATGCACCTAACCTTCACATGTCTGATCACTATGGGCAATTTAGCATGGCCAATATTACTTAACCCGCACATGTCGAAGCAAACCAGACCATCCGAAAGAACCCCACGCAAAAACTTACAAACTCCATTTACAGTTGCACGACACTGGAATCAAACAGGAGTCCCTGGAACTCTGAGGCAGCAATCTAACCACTGAGTCACTGTGCCAGCCAAACAGTTAAGTTTAAAATTGTGACTGGGAATACAAAAAGCTGCAGTTTAATTTCTGCGACATTCAGTTTCTCCAAAATAAAGTTTATGGAGTACATCAGTTCAATAAGCCAGCTCACTACCATCTTCTCAAGGGCTGATGGGAATGAGGGATAAATGCTGAGCCCAGCCAGTGATGCTCACGTCCGATGAACAAACGAAAACTTCATCCCTTTGCCTTGCTAATACCTTGCTGCCCCTGCAGATTAATTCAATGTGTTTTAATATCCCAGGACACACAGATCCCTCTCTACGACAGAGTCCTATAACATCTCCCCATATAAACTGAAGTCTCTGTGGATTCTCCCTGACACTCTCCACTTTGTATTGTAATGGACAGGGCTTTGCCCATTGACTTATCATCGCTACATCAATCTGTTTGACAGCAGTTTACTTCCACTTCACAATTTACTTATAAACTAGTTTCACCAATAATATACTCAGTTTTTAGATCAAGACTGACTTGAGCAGATGCCTTTTGGAAATCTCAAAATCCTTCGGTCACTCTCTGTTCCTTACTCAGTGTGTCTGCCTGTTTCGCTCTGCCCGCCCAGAATATCTGTGAATTGCCACATTCTTCCGTTATCATTTTGGAGATGCTTCATGCTGTCCATACCTCCTGTACGATCACAGTAAAACGTCTTCACCTCCCTCGGCCCAAGTCCTGGTTATAATTGCCGAACTGTCCAAATATTTGGTCACGCCATCACTTTAACTCTCCCGATTTGTGTCCAAGGTTATGGACAATGATGTTGAATCAATTAATAAGATCCAGATTAAAGGAGTACTTGACTGAAAATAAATACAGTTCTACTAAAGGACTGTAAAATGTACAGATCGGGATTTCCAAACATCAAAGCTTCATTAAACAATCCTGGATGTCAGATAAACAGGATATTCACACACCTGGGTCGGACACAAGACTCAATGCCCCCGACACAGAAAGGTTCCTGTATCAAACAACATACGGTATTGGAATCAAATGCAGTTTTTGTGAGAAGGGCATAGCACATGGGTTGAGGAAAATTGTCCATGGGGATGTTACGAATCAGGAATCTAATTTAGAATCCAAACTGAACAGAAACAATCCAATAAAGAACTCTGTGATGAAGTTCTGGAATACATCTATTTTCGTTGAAAATGGGAACCCTGTTGGATAACAATCGAGAATTACTGCTTGTGTGTGTGTGCGTGTGTGAGTGTGTGTGTGCGCGCGTGCGTGTGTGTGCGCGCCTGCGCGCGCGTACACATGTGTGTTTCCGTGGTGATAGTTGAGAGTGAGTTAAATTTCTATCACTTCTCAGATTATACATATCTTCAAAATGTTTGGTTAGGCATCATCGAGGGAACTTTACTCTGTATTTAACCCTGTGTTGTCAATTGATCTCACAGCTTCCTAAACAGTTTTCAAGGCTCCATCCGTTGCCACATCTTATATTTGCCAGTATCCTTTTCAGAGTGTCCTTCAGCCACTCAGTGACATCCCAGACTCAGGGAGGCAGCTGGTGTCGCATCTGCACTGTCACAGGCATCTGCCTGATGTCCGAACAATGCAATCCCCTTCTCACGATTGCTCTCCCACTTCTTTTGTTTTCTCCATTAATTAAATTCAGAGAAGGTTCATTTAAACTCGGAAGCAACAGTAACTTTTCGATTTGAAAATGGAGGGAGGCAGAAAACTGGGCCACTGCTGAATTCTGTCCAAGCAACAATGTTAAATCTTTTCATCGTTCTGTGGTTCCTAACATTTATACATTTCCTGTACTATAGTATTGAAGTATTTCACGGGGTGGGTGCTGCCTTGTTACGGAATGATGGAATGTGAATAAATGATCTAGTTCTCCAAAAATATCTAGTTGCTTTCATTCAGAAAGTGGTTGCTGGTTCCTCTCGTGGCGGTCAGAGGGGATCGCTCTCCCTCACCTCACGGCCCTGGCACGAGTCACCTGTTGCCTCCTCTCGCTTCCTCGGTGTCAGACTTTCCCCACTGGTTGTGGCCATTCTTTTTGTGACGTCACTGCGCAGCCGCTTGCGCCTTTTCGTCATTCAGGGCATTGTGAGACTGTCAGAAATAATAGAATGTACAGGGACAGGAGCAAAGTGTCCCAGAGAAAAAAAAATCTGCTGCTTGTACAGTGACACTGCGAAGCCAGCAGAGGGCGGTATTTTATCACTTTAAACAAAAGAGGGACAGACAGTGACAGAGAGAGTCAGATACATTTCTTCATCAAATTTTAAGTAATTCATTGATTGATCAACTCACGTTAACACTTCTGGTAATATTGAATCGACACCCTCACTCCCAGGACCCCCTCCCCTGTCTTGGTTAGTTCTTGTGCAGGTGGCCCTCTTCCTAACAACATTTGCAGCTCTTGGACTGCTTATGCTCCTTACTCTGACACCCTCCTCTTTGCAGTTCCTGCTGAGGTTCATTTTACAGTCGGCTACCGTACACCCAGAAGAACGTAAAGTTTCACACACTCTCATTACTAGGATGAATGTTTGAATCATAAGCATTCATATTACCTGTGTGGTATTTCAATAGTCCCATGCATTGCTGAAACCTTCAGGACGATGGACTTATAGCCGAGAAATGGGATTTGTGTATGTGGATCTTCATTGTCTGCCAGGACCATTCGTTAATATGTTTCCCTCTGAGCTATAAAGAACAAATGAACACAAGAAATAGGAGCATGAGTCTCGAATTCGGCTCCTCGAACCTGCTCCGATTTTTAATACAATCATGACCGATCTCATTTATGAAGTGCTTTAAGAGGTTAGGAATGGCAAACATTAACTCCGAGATTGCTCAGGTTCTCGAGAATTCGCCACGATCGTAATCGATCCATGCAGACCCCATCTCTCTGGCACTTTCCTCATCTCTGGAACATCTGGATAACATGGATACCTTCATCAGACTTCTGTATATTGGCTTTAGCTCTGCCTTGAAGACCCTAATGCCAACAAGACTCATCGACATTTCTGAGTCCTAGGACTTTCCTCACATCGAGAACTGGATCTTTAACTTTCTGACCTGCAGATCACAATGAATGAGGAGAGTTGGAAACTCCTCCTCTTCAATAATACGCAATACTGCTGCCCTTCAAGGCTGTGTACTCAGCCCCCTTGAATATTTCTTACCCTCTCGTGACTGTACCGCCAAATTCAGCTCCATTTGCAGATTTACTAATGACACCATGATAGTGGGTAGGTCTCAAAACCGACCTAGATTACACCTCCTCCCACCATGCCCCCTGTAAAAACGCCATCCCATATTCTCAATTCCTTCACCTTCCTCCACATCTGCTCCCAGGTGGACCAATTCCAATACCGAACAACCCAGATGGCCTCCTTCTTCAAAGACCGCAATTTCCCCTCAGACGTGTTTGTCGATGCTCTCCACCACATCTCATCCACTTCCCGCTCTTCCGCCCTTGAACTCCGCCCCTCCAATCGCCACGAGGACAAAACCCCACTGGTTCTCACCTACCACCCCACCAACTTCCAGATATCGTATCATCCTTCGTCATTTCTGCCACCTCCAAACAGACCCCACCACCAAGGATATGTTTCCCTCCCCTCCCCTGGAAAGACTCCCTCCGCGACTCCCTTGTCAGTTTCACAACCCCCACGAACTCAAACCCCACTCCCAGCACCTTCCCCTGCAACCGCAAGAAATGCCCCTTGCGCCCAAAACTACCCCTCACTTCCCTCCAAGGCCCCAGGGGACCCTCCCATATCCGTCACAAATTCACCTGCACCTCAATACACAACATTTACTGTATCCACTGCACCTGATGTGGCCTCCTCTACATTGCGGAGTCAGGCCGCTTACTGGCGGAACATTTCAGAGAACCCCTCTGGGACACCCGCACCAAACAACCCAGCCGCCCTTTGGCTGAACACTTTAACTCCCCCTCCCACTCCGCCAAGGACATTCAGGTCCTTGGCCTTCTCCATCGCCAGACCATGGCAAGAGATGCCTGGAGGAAGAGCACCTCATCTTCCGGCTAGGAACCCTCCAACCACAAGAGATGGATGCAGATATCTCCAGCTTCCACATTTCCCCTCCTCCCACCTTATCTCAGTGCCAACCCTCGGACTCAACACTGCCTTCTTAAACTGCAATCTTCTTCCTGACCTCTCCGCGCCCTCACTCTCTCCGACCTATCACCCTCACCTTAACCTCCTTCCACCTACGCATTCCCAACGCCCCTCCCCAAGTCCCTCCTTCCTACCTTTTATCTTAGCCTGCTTGGCACACCCTCCTCATTCATGAAGAAGGGTTTATGCTCGAAACGTCGATTCTCCTGCTCCTTGGATGCTGCCTGACCTGTTGCGCTTTTCCAGCAACACATTTTCCAACTCTGATCTCCAGCATCTGCAGTCCTCACTTTCTCCTACAGGAAATAGAGCTTAGTAACATGGTGTAAAGACAACAATCTTTCCCTCAATGTCAGCAAAACAAGGGAACTGGACATTGACTTCATGAATTGGACTGAAGGACACACACTGGTCTCTGTCATTGGTGCTGATGTGGAGGTGATGGACAGCTTCAAGTTCCGAGTAATAAATATCACAAACAATCAGTCTATCCATGTCAACTCTCCAGCCAAGAAAGCACATCAATGCATCTACCACCTCAGACGGGGAAGAAAATTTAGCATTTTGGCAATGACTCTGATCAATTTTAATATTGCACTGCAGAAAACATTCTATCCAGACGCTTCGTATGGCAACTGCTCTGGCAGTACTGCAAGAAATTGCAGAGATGCATGTACCTAACACAATCCATCAGGCAAATCATATTTCCTGCCATTGACTCAGTCTGGAATTCCCACTGCTTCAGGAATGCAGCCAACACAATCAAATGCCCCTCCCACCACCGCAATGCTCTTTGCCAACCTCTTCCATCGGACAGAAGATGCAAATCTTTGAAAATACGCACCAATGGATTCAGGAACAATTTCTTCCGTGCTGCTATCAAACTTATGAATGGACCTGTCATATATAGAGTTGATCCTTTTCTGCACCTGTTTAAAAGCTGTGAAACTATATTAAACTGATGTCCTTATGTAAGGTATGATTTGTACTGGAGAGAATGCAGCACAATATGCTTCACTGTTTCTCAGAATGTATGACTATCATAAAACAAGCAAAATCAATCTGCATCCCACACATCTGGGTCTGGTCTGCTCGATAACACTTTAAACCTATGTCTTCTGTGGTTTGTGTAAAAGACTTCCATTATCCATTACTTCCATGCCTGTCATAATTTCGAAAGTATCTATTTCGTATCCCTCAGCCTCGACGTTCATGTGAAAGAAATGATTTATTATATTGTCCCGCATCATTTATGATGGGAGCTGGCAGGACTGCAGATATTATGTCTGATCCGTGAGTGATAAAGTCAATTAGCCTTGTCTATCCGTTGCTTCTTATGGTTTCTGGCATGCAACTATTTCTGTGTCGTAGCTTCACCAGGTTGACACCTTACGTTTAGATATACTAAGTGTACGCACTCACAGAACATAGAACATAGAAAAGTACAACACAGAACAGGCCATTTGGTCCACGAGATTTAATCCTAATGTCAATTATACTAACTTAACCTACGCACCCCTCAACTCACTGCTATCCAGGAGTCGCACCAATGTCCCCAATGATTCTGCTTCCATGACCACAGCTTGCAACCGATTCCATGCATTCACAACTCTCTGCGTAAAGAACCAACCTCTGACATCTCCTTTATACCTTCCTTCTAATCTCTTCAAACTATGACTTCTCATACCAGTCAATCCTGTCCGGGGGAAACGTCTCTTCCTATTGATTGTATCTATTCCACACATTATTTTCTATCCCTCTATCAGGTCTCCACTCTTCCTCCTTCTCTCCAGAGAGAAAGGTCCGAGCTTTTTCCAACTTTCTTCATAAGGCAAGCCCTCCAGTCCAGGCAGCATCCTGGTAAACCTTCTTTGCGATTTCTCCGAAGCCTCGGCATTTTCCTACAGTAGGGCGACCAGAACTGGACACAATATTCAAAGAGTGGTTTCATCAGGGACTTGTAGAGCTGCAGCAAAACCTCGCAGCTCTTAACCTCAAACCCCTTATTGAAAACCAATACTCCATATGCTTTCTTAATAACCCTATCCAATTGGGTGGCAACTTTGAGGGAGCTATGTACTTGCATACCCAGATCCCTCTGCTCATCCACACTACCAAGGGACCTGTCTTTAAGCTTATATTCAGCATTCATGTTCCTCCTTCCAAAATGCATCACTTCGCGTTTATCCAGGTTGAATTCCATCTGCCATGCCCAAATCTGCATCCTATCTATGTTGCGCTGCAGCCTGAAGTAGCCGTCTATATGTTCTCCATAATTAGGTAGAATTAACTTGCAGTGCAGCTTGCTCAGCACCACAGTCACAAATATTCTCTGTCTCCACCATCCACACTCAGTAGCAGTGGAATATACCACTGACAAGATGCACTGTAGAAATTCCCCAAAATGCCTCACAGAGCAGCTTCCAGAACCACAGCATTATCGCGTGGAACACTGAGCACAGCAGATACATGGGACACCAGTTGACAATTCCACACCAAGCCACTCGCCACCCTGGCTCGGAAAAACGTCTCAGTTCCACAAGTGCCATTCGTTGGAAATCCTCGAACTCCCTCCCTTACATCATTATGGGTTTATCTAGATAAAATGAATGGCAGCAGTTCAAGACGCTAACTCATCGTCAATTTCGCCAGCACAATTATATCTGAGTAATACGTGGTAACCCAGCGGCAATGAGTCAAACACGTTAATGAACCACAAAATAAAGGTCACTGTTTGAAACCCACGTGCTCCAATGCTGAGCTTTTGAATAAATTGTGTCCATATTCGAGAAAATTGAAATACGATTTCATTTGAATGCATCAAATTCTGAACAGGCTTCAGAGGGTAGATGGTGAGAAACTGATCCAGTGGGTCTGGGTATCTATAACACGATAACACAGTCTCAGGAGTTGCGGAAAAGCTCAGCAGGTCTGACAGAATCTGCGAAGAGAAGTCAGTGTTAAAGTTACACCATTTACAGGTCTTTTGCTTATTATTGACACACCCTCAGGGTAAGGGCAGGTTATTTGGGAATGAGATGAGGAGAGAGAGATTAACTCTAAGGCTTCTGAGTCTTTAATATTCTCTGTCCCTGACGATTGTTGATGCACCCTCATTGAGTGCATTTCAGATTGGAAGACACAGATTGCTGGTTTCTCAGGGAGTCACGGGATATGTGGATTGCACAGGAAACTGGATATGAAATCTAAGTTTAGCTTTGATTGGATTGACTACTAGAACAGACTGAACATGTTAAACAGGCTCTCATTTTTTCTTCAGCGTTAACCCCATTCCAATTGTTCAGTAATTATTACTTTTCTAACTTCCTACCGCTCTGCTTAATTCCCCTACTCTCATAACACACGAGCTAACCTTTCCCTTCTCTCGGCAGATGTTGCATGACCTTATCAGATTCCTCCGAATGGTCTGTGTTTATTTCAGAGAGAATTATAACTCTTTTGTGAGAGAAAGCATTCTCCAAACCGTTTCCTTTAATTCTAATTGTTCACAGAGAAAGGAGGCATTGTTCTGTCCAAATGCATTACATGCTCATGAGTGCATCAATATATTGTGATGATTTTTAAAATAAAATATATTAAACATAATGAAATTCATGATGAAGACACGAGACCCAATTCGATCTGTAAGGGGCAGGAATTCAGTCATACGAGGTGAAAGTGAGGACTGCAGATGCTGTAGATCAGTGTCAAGATTAGAGTAATGCAGGAAAATCACAGCACTTCAGGTAACATCCGAGGAGCAGGAGAGTCGACATTTCGGGCAAAACACCATCATGGGGAATGAGGCTGGGAGTGTCCATCGTGGACAGATAAATGGGAGGGAGTGGGGCTGCGGAGAAGGGAGCGGAGAGCGCAATTGATGGATGGAAGTGGGTGTAAAGGTGATTGGTCGGAGAGGACGGTGGAGCGGATAGGTGGGAAGAAAGATTGGCAGGTAGGACAGGCCATGAGGATGGTGCAGAGCTGGCAGGATGGAACTGGGATAAGGTGGTCGGAGGAGGAAATCAGGCAAATGGTAAAGGCCACATTGATGCCCTGGGGTTGGATGTTCCTGAGGAGGAAGATCAGGCGTTCTTCCTCCAGGCGCCGGGTGGTGAGTGAGTGGTGATAGAGAGGTTCCTGGTCCTGCATGTCCTCGGCAGATTCGGAAGGGGATTCAATTCTCCCTCCGCCTGTTGTTGTTTTGTATGTTGCTCCTGACCCATCACAACAGAGATCTGAGTGAATGCGCAAACAACCTCTCTCTATATATTTCAGTCAAAATAATGTCAATAACAGGACGGATTAAACAAAATGCAAACTGTGTTCAGTGCTGGATGTAGGGAATCATGTTACTGTAGAGCCTTTACAGCACTGAGATCAGGCTTTCGGCCCATCATTCACAAACCAGTCTGCACTCCCTCTTGAAACCTCTCCAATTACCCAGATCCCTGTCTGATTGAAGACTGTGTGTGTGGAGTTTGCACATTCTCCCCGTGTCTGCGTGAGTTTCCTCTGGGTGCTCCAGTTTCCTCGCACAGTCCAAAGATGCCCAGGTTAGGGTGGATTTGCAACGCTCAATAGTCAATAGTGTCCAGGTGAGTGTTGGTTATATGGTTAGCCATGAGAAATGTGGGGTTACAGGAATAGCGTAGAGGGTGAGACTTGGTGGGATGCATGATGAGCCGAATAGCCTGTTTCTACACTGTAAGAATTTTATGATCCTATACTCCATCCCATCTATATCTGTGGATGAAGAGGATTATCACCTGATCAAATATCCCCTTCAATGGGTCAACGTTTGTTTTCTATCTGACAAAGAACTGCAGACGTTGCAGATCTGAGAGACAGCACAAAAATTGCTGGGAAACTCAGCAGGTCCGGCAGCATTTGTGGGGAGTGAACCTTTTGGATCCAGTGATTGTTCTTAAGGGCTGAAGCCTTCTGATTCTGGTATTTTCAGACCTGTTGACGTTTTACAAGCAATTTCTTGTTTTGCTTTCATCCCCAGTTCAGTTGGTGACTATCACGGCCTTGTTATGTGTGTTTGGGAAAAGGGGCAGCTTCGCTGCTAGCGCGGTGGTGGTGTAGTGGTGAGCCTAGCTGCCTTTCAAACAGTTGATCTGGGTTCGATTCCGAGCCATCGCAGTGTCGTGGCTATTCCTGTGGTTTTGCAAGGAATCGTCTTGAGCACCAACGTTGCATTCTGTGGCGAAATGGATTCGTCAGGTTGCTTTAGGGTTTTCATGGCGATGGTTCCTGTTAATTGCCGTGACAATCCGGGCAGCGTTGCTCGAAAGTTTTCCACCCTGCTGCCCATAGCTTATTTGAATATTGTTCGCAACATAAGGGTCGTTTTGTTTTGTTCGAAAAGTGAGAGATTGCTATCGTCAGAAACCTTAAATAATTACAGAAGCCGCTGGAAATTCGGAACAGATCCAACAGCTTCTATCGTGGACAGGAAGGAGGTTTAAATGCGTCAAATTTCTTCAAGGTTAAAGTACATTCGCACCACAAAACCATTTGAAAGCTTAAGAATTGCAAACATCACATTATACCTTTTCTTCATCCGTTCACCTTTCACAATATCATTCCGGTAGCAGGAAGGCCAGATTTGTGTGGTTTATGCAATGTTACTATATTCGAACATTGACTGTTTCGTAGTTAAATGATGTTTCATTTCGTTCAGTTTTCCAATAGAGTTGAGTTAGTTAACACTTTGTTTTTTGATTGTGTTACAACGATAGTGCGAAGTAAATTGTGTTTCTATTCAAGCCTGGAAATTTCACCAATTGAATTGCATTGCCGTACATTTGCCTTCAGGGGAAAAGAAAAAGGGACCTAGACCATCTTCTTAACTCATAGGAGTTTGATCTGGTTCAAAACCTCCTCAATTTCGTTCAATAAATGTTACTACAGTCCGCAACAATGATTTTCACAGATGAGAGGAGGATTCACAGACATCGTTATTAATTGGTATGACCTCGGACATGAGACGTTTGGGAATGATACTCCTCAGACCATCGACTGTCTGCTCAGCCAAGATTAAAGGCCTGGAATCCGGCAAAATTGGGAACAGTGCAATTCCCAGGAGACTGAAAGGTTACAGGCGACTGACTGTGTGGAGTTTGCACGTTCTCCCCGTGTCTGCGTGGTTTCCTCCGGGTGCTCCGGTTTCCTCCCACATTCACAAAGATGTGCGGGTCAGGTGAATTGGCCATGCTAAATTGCCCGTAGTGTTAGGTTAAAGGGGTAAATGTAGGGGTAGGGGTATGGGTGGGTTGCACTTCGGCGGGTCGATGTGGACTTGTTGGGCCGAAGGGCCTGTTTCCACACTGTAAGTAATCTAATCTAAAGTAATCTAAAAAAAGTTACTAACAGAGCGGGAGGTGGAGATTCGGGAACAGAACTACAGGGACATTCCGCTCTGATCACTGACCCTTCACCGTCAGTATATCCAGTGCCACGAATGACTGCCATTGGTCAGAATGACAAAATGTTATTATGGAAAATAAAGAGCATGAAAGCAAGGGAAGGCTTAAAGCATGAACCCCACTGGCGATCTGTTGCAAGGGGTGTGTAGAATGCAGGATGAGATAAGAATAGTGGAATTCTCACACACCAATGAGCAAAGAAAGGTTGACGCTGAAAGGTCTCGATGGTGAGATTAGATTACAGTTAGTAAAGTTAGGCTTCCTGTTAAGTATCATTATGACTCGATTGGGAACATAAATATTTGGGACATGACATTAAGTATCAAATTAATAGTTAATAGAGTCAGCCTGATTGAGATTATTGACAATAAATAACTAATTATGGCATCGGGAAAATATGAAGTAGGGTCTGGAATGAAAGACCATTGTTGCGAAAGCTGATATTAAATATCTAACCGTCACATGAGAATAACGTTAAGTAGAATGAACAATTAAAGAGATGATGCGAACTAACATCACTGGTTTATTGTGTAGCGAGTGTGAGGTACTTTGATTAATATATTTAGACATGCAGATAAGCAAACAAAGCATGGGAAAATTTATAAAAAAAAACCATGGACAATGAAGTTCGAGAGCATTCGAGAATCTGCTTTCTTGGTGTCACGGTTTTTCGTTTGCAAATAACAGACCGACTTCTTGAAGAACACTCCATGTCTCCTCGTGAATCTCTATACTTTTTCCACGACAAAACTCAGCAGGTCTGGCAGCATCCATGCAGAGAGAATCGTGGACAATATTTAACAACTTCATCAGAACTCAATAATCTCCCACAGGTACTGCCAAACCAGATAGTTTTGTCAGCAGTTTCTGATTTTGTTTCAGATTCCCAGAGTCCACAGTTCATTACATTAACCTTTAAACCATTGCAGAAAGTTCTTTGTGGTTCTTCACACGGAAATTTTCCGTTTGAGGAACATTTTCCTGCCCCCATTAGAAACAAGAAACCCTGCAGCAGAGAAAACAGATGCTTTAACAACAACGATCGCTGTCGCCTTTGGAGATCTTGAACCACCAGCCTTTCATTTAACGGTCTAATACGCTGAAACTTCCAACCTAAAACCTTGCCAAAACATCTAAAGCAGGCTGTGACGGACTTCAATCTGTCCTTCCCAGATCGAGATGTGTCCTTTTATCAGTTTTATTTTTCCAAAATAAAGTCTGGAACATTCATTATGGAGGCATGGGAACAGTCTTATCCCATCCACGACAGACACACGCATGTCACTGAGCACCAGCTCTCCTCCAATTGGGACCACCTCCCTTCAAGCCTCCTAGTCCCTTGTGTAGTCCCGTGTTTTTTCATTGTCCCGGAGTCTAGATGAGGTTTGTGTTTGTCATGTAGTGGAATGAGAATTATTTCAATGTCTCAGATCAGTTCATGTCCCGATAACATGAAAGTTAATGGTCTGTCCTCTAAAAGAAGGGGAAGCTGTCTTGACTGTCTCTGCTCATTCGGGCAGTTCACCCGTCTTCATTCTCCTTGGATTTCACTCTCACAGAGTTTCTGAAGATTCACAATGTTGGAGACTGGATTATATGGTTTGCCTCTTTTACATTTTTTCCACCTGCCAATTGATAATATTTTCCCAAAGTCTCGTTAACACTCCTCTGCCTTGCACCATGTCCAGGGTAGAGATTTCCTGGCATTTGGAGAGATTCCCGAGGTTTAATTTGGAGCCAAGGGAGTTAACTGAAGATGTTCTGCAGCTATTTATCTTGATGGGGGAGGGAGCGGTGGGGATTGGCACATTGACGATCAGGAGGAAGTATTGTCACTGAACAGGGTCAGTGTCCAGAGGACTGTGATTGAAGGAATTTAATGAAATGCAGCACTTGTGCTTAGTAAATTCACAGAATACTGCAGAAAACCGACGGATCTAGCGGTACTTGTGGAAAACAGAGTTAACATTTTGAGAGTGATATATTTGTGATCAAGCACTCGACGTTCTAGCGCACTACACTGCCAGCGAAATTATAGCCAATGAAGTGTTTTTGAAGAAGATTCAGGTTTATTTGTTCATTCAAAAGTCAAAAAAGGCAATGCTACAAACACTCAGAGCTGGCACTGGACAGTGCAGACCGACCTTGAGGGTTTTTTCTGCTCTGATATACGCCTTGGATAATGTGGCACTAGGAGGCCTCCTCACAGTGGAAGGGGCCAATTATGTAAGACTTAGGTGTGGGGGATATTTTCTCTTTCAGAGGGTAGCAATTCTGTGAAGTTGTTTGCAACAGAGGGTTGTCAAGGCTGCATACATGCAAGGCTGAGAAAGACACTTCGGGAATCGAGGGCCACAGAGATGAGGCCGAAAGGGGATTTGAGGATTAACCAAATCAGCCGTGATCTCATTGAAACTTGTCGCTGACTTGATGGGTTAAATAGCTTCCATCTGCTCTAATGTCTTTGTTGTCATTTCGAAAATGTGAACCACCATTGCACATTAAGAAAAGCAGAAAGTTCAGAAGAGATGATTCCAGTCAAACTGACTCAACATCATTTTTTAAAGGAAAAACACACGATGACAATCTGACAGATTTCTTTGGTAGCATGACCTGCAGACTTGGTGAAGGACGATGCTCAGTAAAGTTCATTTCAATTTTAGCAAGCAATCAATAAGGGGCTATATAAAAGTCCGTTGCACAATACAGGAGTTCTCGGTGTTGGGTCATAAAGCAGCATTGTCTGTCCATTGTCTATTTAACAGAAATCACCGAATCGAGATTAATGAGCAGTTTTCAAGTTGGAAAGATATATTTAGTGAAATCCAGACTGGTCAGTCATCGGATTTAATGTTTTATCTGACCGAATGACTTGGAGGAAGTGGCAGAGTGAAATGCTGCAATACACAATAGGTGGGGGAGCATATTGTGATAAGGATGTGGAATTTTGCAAACAGGTATCGATAGTATGAGTGAGTGGAGAATTCTTGGCAAATGCAGTTTCATGTAGGGGCACTTTTATCTGTTAATAGGTTCACAACTCTCCATTCAATTTGCAATGTTGCAACCCCACACAAGAGCGCATTCATTCGCTGTTGCAGATTTTGTTGACACATTGTTACCACTGTTTTTGATCATGTGTTGGTTTCTGAGTGAAAATTGTTTCCACTGGAGCGGAGGTGCCAGAGACACGTTTATCAGTTCAGCCGAATATACGATAAACAATGTCTCTTTCAAAACGTGAGGTTTAATTCCAACCATGCACCAACCAAAATATCCCGAGCCGTGGAATGCGAATGGCCACATGCTCGGGGGATTGAGAGTGACAGCTCCATGTCAAATTGTACTGAAACACAATTAACTGATTTAGAATGCTCTGAATGAAACCGAACGGAACTCTCCATAAACTTTTCCCAATTCACTCGGAAAAGGATGCTGTTGCGTGCACGTGGGTTTACATAATGAACAGTTTATTGTCAGTAACAGGGGTGGGGTGGGGCAGGATAGTGAGGTTTTCGCGTGGCTGAGATTTGATCTGGTCGAACTGGGAATTAAAATGCCCACAGAACAGAGAGCTGGTTGATCCAGGAACTCAGTCCCATCTTCTGTTTCAGTACCAACAAAATAAATTGCGGGAAAATCTCAGCAGGTCTGGTAGAATCTTGGAAAGGAAAATAGAGTTAAGACTTCACGACCAGTGACACTTCTTTCTCCATGCCCATCTCCCTCTGCCTTACACACCCTCCCTTTTTATTGAATATCTCCTGACTTCCAACTTTATTCTCAGATCCTCTTTTATTACTTCGTCTCCAAACATTTTCCCAGTTTCTAAACTTACATCAGACGTGTTCCATCTCTCACCTCACCCAGTTATGACCGGAGTGCTTCGAACTGAAAAAAATAACTATCTTTCTATTTCCTAAGGTTCCGGATGGCCAGGGACCAGAAGGCATCGGTGGACAGTTAGAGCTTTCTGCCCATCTAGTCTGCCCGACCATTCGATCATGGCTGATATCTTTCCTAACCAAATTCTCCAGCCTTCTGTCTGTGACACGAAGCTCCCCTGAATTCCTGATCCAGTCTATTTCCCAGAATGGGTCTGAATCCGCCCCAAATTTCTCCACATCTGCTGGCAGCGGATACACCGCGTCTGTGTGTGATCGAACACAGTTTCAGTCCCACACAGCAAACCCGGTCTGTTCGGAGCAAAGCAATACCCGCTGTGGGACAGATATATGGGTCTCTGGCCCCAATTGTTTTTCTGCGAGGGAGTAGTTAGCTCCTTCACCACTCACGGCAAGGACTGGTGCTTCAAAATGTGGGGAGAAAGAAAATAGGTACAAAAGTTTGGACAGGTTAGGTCAAGGGTAATTGTCAGCATCTGTGGAGTCCCTGCTTCAGAGTCTGAGTTTGAATCGCACAGACCTGGATCCAATTCGCATTCAGGAAATAAAGATTTATTTCTCTTCTTATCGTTTATCTGAATGAAATCTATTTCCTGCTTCCACACAGAGCACAGACGCGGATCTGCCAGAATCAATCCAGTGATTGATCGCATCCAACTGGAAGGATCATTGCGGCAGATACACGAGACACCTGTCACCGCAAATCGCCTCTAAGGATCTCGCCTTTCGCAGCTGAAACTATCTCACTGTTCCTTCAATGTCGTTTGTTTTCATTCTGGGAACTCCCTTCCTAGCGACATCATGGATGCATCTCTGTGCTGAGTACTTCCACGATTCTGTAAAGTAACTTACTATCGCAAGCTCTGGAGTAATTATGGGTGGGCAGTGAAGCTGATCCCAAAGAGTGTCGTGTATACTCCAGAAATTTGTTTCAAACGGCTGCAATTTCGAAGTGGAAACCCGAAAGTATTCGGGAACAAGTGAGAAGATTCGAAGGGGGAGTAGGATAAACTGAAAGTCGATGATGACTGGGAGACGTGAGGCAAGAATTGAGATTGATGCTGTTGGTGCAAGGCTCAATGTCAGTGCTAATGGGTTAGCGTTTACTACCCACTGTTAACACCGACTCACACACCACTCCTGGTACATTCACTACAATTACCCTGATCTTTTGGTATGAGATTCCCTCTGTGCATATTCATGCGTTTTATCAGCTCCGAGAGGATGAACGCATCCCCTTTACCCTGTCAGATTACAGAGGGGAAGGCAATAGTTTGAAAGCAAAGCAAGAAGAGATTGCCCCTTTCGGTGCATTTTCACTGAAGGAAGACCAGCTGTGACCTGTTCTTTCCTGCATAAGTGCAGGTTGATATATATTCTCATCGAGCAGCTTTATTACTGCAAGGAAGTCTGCGTTACTCTGATCAATAGTTAATTAAATGCACATATGGATTTGAAGATCATCGTATGTGGCTTTGTCAGTTAAAGCATCTGGTAATAACCAGGCGAGTATGGTGTCAAATGCTCTGAAATGTTCCGTACACTGAAAGCCCATTGCATAAACTTATTGTAAAAGCCATGTTGTTGATCCAATATCGCGACAGTGAGGGCTCAGCATGCTTCTTGTGTTTGAGCTCAGCCCGTTGTTATTTGGTGAGACCAAGCCCTGCCGCCTGCTGTGGACCCATTAGTCAATGTTCTATCCTGCTCATCCAGCGGCGAGATTCTGTACTCTGCTCAACAATGGTTTCTCCATCTCTTCTACTTTTCGTCTCTCGCTGTCACAGCAAGTCTTTTTTAAAATAATGAAGTGAGGCAGGAGCCACTGCAGACTTGCCAGGAAATGTTGTGGTAATAACGCATCCATTGCGAGATGACTGCTCTCATTGTCTGCTGTCGCCATTCATTATTTTTAGGCAAACTGCAATGACGTCATCGAAATCCTATAATTGGAGAGAAACTGCTTTTCTTCTGGTCGGTTATGAATTCTAATTACAATTGTAAATGGTCATATTTTGAGTGAAGGAATGTCACCTGACCTCAGACCTAAATGACAGAGATATTACCTGGAGACTGTGAGACCAGTTCTACACACTCTGGCCGGGGCGGTGGGGTGGGAGGGGGGGCGGGGGTGGGGGCGCGGGTTGGGGGGGAGGCGGAGAAAGCCACGAAACAGGTATACTCTCAAACTTTCACCGAAGTTCAGACTTTTCCAAGCGTAGGAATAGAAATTGAGGGATATTGACAGACAGAGAGTGGGAGAATGTAGAAGAGAGTGAGATGGTATAGAGAGACAAAGGGAGACAAATAGATAAGCATACGAAGGTAGACACTGAAAACAGAAGCTCTCCATTCAACGTTGTTGGTCATGGACAGAAAGGAGAAGATGAAGGTAATGAGTAAGGCCAGTCTTTCACCAACTCAGGAGAACAGCAACAGCATTACAGCCGATATGACAGTTTTCATTTTACCGATGACGTATGTCAACTAATGAGAGATTCTGATATGTATGCTGATCCGTGAAGTGAAACTGGCAATTACCCAGGAATTAAAACAATAAAATGCACAAGTAACCTGATTCTGTCGATATGAAAAAATAAATCTTTTTGTCTCCACGGATGCTGTCAGGCCGGCTGAATTTGTCTGTCAATCCTGTTGTTGATTCAGATTTCCAGGATTCACACTTATTTGTTTTATGCTAGTCTGAATACTGTTTGTGACAAAACTCCATCAATTGCCAGCACCAGACAACATTCCCTGCTTTGGGAAAACTGTCAACAAGATAACCCGTCAGAGGAAATCTCCCATTGCCACAGCAGTCAGAGTACTGAATCCTTACCACTAGACTTCCAGGGAAATTGAAATATGGTGCTGTATGTTTCCATAATGAATCCCCTTTTATTATTTCATTCGTGATCATTTTAGCTGCACATCAACTTCGTTCTTTCTTCCATTCCTTTCAGCGTGGAAAAGGCCTTTCTGCCTACCTGCAGTGCGGGAGACCGGATATTCATCTCCTCTAGTCCCACTTTCCAGCATGAGGCACTTAGCCTTGCAGGTTCTGATGTTTCCAGGGTAAATGTCAATGAGATACTCCCTGTGCTTTAAATGACACAATCATAGGACTGAACTTTGACGTGGTCACACTGTATGGTAATCGCCCTGAGGAAATCATCCTCATTTTCATCCACAAAGGTGAACGGACAGACAAATCCCGCGAGAGCAGGAGAGATGTCAGGATGAGACCAGTTTGACATGCTTCACATCCGCCAGTTTCTCCGACCACCTCACCGCAGCATATCAAAGATTTCTGCAGCACAGAAAATGTACTTCAGCTGAACAAGTTTGCACCAGTCGAAAACAAGTCCCTGACTGTTCTCGTCTCATTTTCCAACAGTTGGCTCACAGCTTCAAACGCAGTTTGTGGTAGAAGTGTACACCTCAATGCGTCTCAAATCTCTCTCGACATTTCTGCTTGCTTTTCCCTGACAGGCAGTGGGTTGCAGATTTGTCCGTTTTTGTTTTTAAGCTGACTCTTCCAGTCGACGTTAGGGAGCAATTACCGTTCGCAATTATTGGCATTTCTCCATCGCCATCTCTAGGATTCGAGGCTGCATGTTTAAAGCCATATGAATTTCAATTCCATTGACTTAACCACTCATCCAGGACGACAGGACGACTTGTGCAATTCACTTTCCAGGTCTCTTTCCTTGTGGAGCTGAGGAAGAGTAAATCATCATTGGGTTTGTTTGAATCCAATCATTTCACAGCTTCCAAACGTGTAAAATTTCGGTGCGTGGTGAGGCTGGCTGCATCATCCTGATGGATGAAATGGGCATTCAGTTAAATAAAAACAGAACTTGCAAGAGAGCCTCAGCAGGTCCAGCAGCATTTCTGGAGAGACATTAAGAGGTAATGTTTCAGAATGTCATCAGCGCTGTGTTTTCTCCCATAGGTACTCCCAAATTGGCTCGTTTCTGCAGCAGTTTCGTTTTGGTTTCAGATTCCCACAAGTCACAGTTCTTGACATTAATCTTGACAGCAATGCGGAAATGTCATTGTGGTTAGTCACACGATAGTGTTTCCATTTGGAGAATATCTGTTGACCTCAGTAGAAACCGAAACAGTGCAGCAAAGCAAACAGATGCATTAAGGGCAGCAATCGCTGTCGCCCTGGTGGCTCTTGAATCAGCTATCTTTCATTCAGCAGACTAATGCGCTGACATGTGCAATCCAGCACATCGCACGATCCTCCAAAGTAGGCGGTAACTGAATCTCAACTTCAGTCTGCCCTTCCCAGAATGACAACTGTCCTCTATCAGATTTATTTTTCCAACATAAAGCCTGGGACGCTCATTATGGAGACCTAGGAACAGTCTGAACGCACTCACTGCAGGCGTACCCATGTCACTGGGAAGCCTCTCTCCCACAACCGGGACAGGCTGGGTTCGAGCCTCTCAGTGTTTGTCTGGCCCGAGCTTTTTCAATGTCCTGGAGTCCTCATATACAAAAACGAGAAATCTTTCAATGTCTCAGATCAGTTCGTGTCCCGAGAACATCAAGAGTCAATGTCCCGTCCCCATAAAGAGGGGGAAGCTGTCCTGACAGTTTCTGCTCAGTCCGACAGTTCACGATTGCAGGTTGCCCTCCGATTCCAACTTCCCAAAAAGTTTCTGAAGATCCACAAAGCTGGAGACTGGTTTCCATGCTTTGCCTCCTTAACATTGTTCCGCTCTCAAATGTCAATATTTCCCCAAAATCTCTTCACTTTCCTCTGTCTTGCACCATGTCCGGGGATGAGAATTTCCTTTATGAGGAGAGAGCCCAGAGGCTGGTAAGTTTCACTTTGGAGCGAAGAAGGTGAACCAGAGATTTCCTGCGGCTGTTTATAATGATGTGGGAGGAAGCGGTGGGGATGGGCGCTTTGACGAACAGGAAGAAAACTTGCCACCGTCCAGGGTCAGGACATGGAGGACTGTGATTAACGGAATCGAATGTAAAGTTGCACTTTTGCACAGTACATTCAGAGGATACCGCAGAAACTCGATGTGTCCAGAGTATCCGTGGGAAGAGAAACGGTCAAGGTTTTGATCGTGGTTCAGTTCTGATTAAGAACTCGAGGTTACAAAATCAAATCGAACAACTGGCATGGTTTGTTGAGATTGTTCTTTTTTCAAGTTTGAGCCCGAAATCGTGCTTTCGGAAATCATTGAAAACGTAGTCGGCAGAATTCGAAACTGCATGGGGATTCCCAATGGATTTCTAACCCATCACCTTTCCCACTCGGACACGACTACACATTTAACTCCCGTGCTTAATACATCTTATGAAATGAATGTTTCCAACCTGAAACACCAGTATTTGGCTTGCCCTGTCCGCAGCCTGACCCCAGCATTCGCTGTCCCCCTCTCTTGGTTCAGAACGGAGTAGGATGCTGGGAGATCAAGTTGAATTACACGCGTTGATGAGAGATAATTGTGGCTCAGCAGTTAGCACTGCTGCCTCGCATCACCATGGTCCCAAGTTTGCTTCCAACGTCGGGCCACTGTCTGTGTGCTGTTTGCACATTCTCCCCCTGTCTGCGTGGGTTTCCTTCCACAGTCCACACATTTGTTCGTCAGGTAAATTTGACGTGGTAATTTGCCCATAGTGTTTGGTGCATTACTCACAGGGAAATGAGTCTGGGTGTGTTAATCTTCAGAGGGTCAGTGTGGATTTGTAGGGTCGAAGGGGGCCACACTGGAGTGAATTTAATCCATTAAAGTGGATGAGAAGGATCCATTTTCATGTGCAGAGAGATTAATAAACATAGCAGTGGATCGAGAAAATATTGTATTGGTCCAGTGTTTTCATCGCCAGCTGAGTTACCGAGGGTTACCTCAGATTACAACAGGATCTGTACCAGATAGGTCAATGGGCTGAGAAGTGGCAGCAGGAATTTAATTGAGATAAATTCGAGGTGCTGCATTTTGGGAAAGCAAATCTTAGCAGGACTTATGCCATTAATGGTAAGATCCTTGGGAGTGTTGCTGAACAAGGAGACCTTCGAATGTAGGTTCGTAGCTCCTTGAAAGGGGAGTCGCAGGTCGGTAGAATAGTGAACAAGGCGTTTGGTCTGCTTTCCTTTATTGGTCAGAGTCCTGAGTACAGGAGTTGGGAGGTCATGTTGCGGCTGTACAGGACATTGTTTAAGCCAATGTTGGAATATTGCGTGCAATTTTGTTCACCTTCCTGTCGGAAAGATGTTGTGAAGATTGAAAGGGTTCAGAATAGTTTTACAAGGATGTTACCAGGGTTGGAGGATCTGAGCTGCAGGGAGAGGCTGATCAGGCTGGGGCTATTTTCGCTGCTGCGTCGGAGGTAGAGGGGTGACCTTCTCGAGGTTTACAAAATTATGCGGGGCATGGATAGGATTAATAGACAAAGTCTTTTTCCTGGGGTCGGGGAGTCCAGAACTCGAGGGCATAGGTTTAGGGTTAGAGGTGAAAGATATAAAAGAGACCTATGGAGCAATGTTTTCACGCAGAGGATGGTCCGTGTATGGAATGAGCTGCCAGAGGCTGTGGTGGAGGCCGGTACAATTGCAACATTTAAGAGACATTTTGATGGGCAAATGAATGAAAAGTGTTTGGCGGGAAATGGGCCGGGTGCTGGCAGGTGTGACGAGATTGGGTTGGGATATCTGGGTCGGCATGGACAGGTTGGACCGAAGTGTCTGTTTCCATGCTGTGCATCTCTATGACTCTATGATTCTATGTGATCTTGACCAAAATTCGCTTTTGGCAAATCTAATGTGCAATTCATGTCTGTTTGTGGTCAAGATATAAAAATGTTTCAAATACTCACAGCTGGCTCTGTAGAGTTAAGACCGACCTTCGGGTGTTTATACTGCCCTGATTTAAATATATGGATAATGTGGAACCAGTGGGCCTTATCACAGCGGATGGGGTCAAACATGAAAGACTGACGTTAGGAAAATATTCTCTCTTTCGGAGGATAGTAAGTCTATGGAAATGCATCCAACAGAGGTCTATCAAGAATGGGTACCTTCAAGGCTGAGATAGACAGTTATTTCGTCAGTCCGCAATCAAGAGCCACGGAGATAAGGCTGAAAAGTAGAGTTGGGGATTATACAATTAAGCCGAGATATCATTGAAAGCTGTCGCTGACCTGATGGACTAAATTGCTTCTATCTGCTCTAATGTCTTTGCTGTCATTTGCAAAATGCTAGACACCATTTAAAATGAGTAAAAGCACAAAGTTAAGAAGAGATGTTTGCACTCAAACTGAGTCAACATTATTTATTGAAAGGAAAATCACACTTGCCAATTTGCCAGATTTCTTTGCTAACATGACCAGCGGAGCTGATCAAGGGAGCTGTTCGGTATAGTCCTTTCGAATTTCTGTCAAATACTCAATTAGGAGCCATATAATAGATCATTGCACACTGAGAGGGTTCACGGTGTTGGGTAATAAATCAGCATTAACTGTCCACTGTCTACTCACAAGAAGTCACCGAATCGGGATTATTGAACAGTTTTCAAGTTGGAAACATATAATTAGTGAAATCCAGAATGGTCAGTCATTGGGCTTCAATGATTTATCTGTCTTAATGACTTGAAGGAAGTGGCAGAGCGAAATGTGTTCAGTTCTGCTGCCGATACGCAATCAGTGAGCGGGCTTATTTTGATGAGGACGTGCAAATCTGCAAAAAGATATCGATAGTATGAGTGAGTGGAGAAATCTTGCTGTTTCATGTTGTGAGTGTGAGGTCATGCACTTTGTTAGGAATAATCAAAAGACAGACTAATATTAATATGGGAAGAAACCCAATAAAAGTGTGGTTCAGATGGTTTCCAAGAAAAGACGGAAACTAAATCGCCAGATTTTATACGTATTTTATTGATTATTGTTCTCCAACCATTCTTTACAATAGAACCGGGAGTGGGAGAGGGGAAATTAAAATCACCCATGATTACTGCCATCTTTTACTCACACACAGTACTTTTTCATGTACGCCTTATTTCTCACTCTGGTTACTGCGAGTGGGATTGTCAACTACACCTGCTACTGACTTCTTTTCTCACTATTCCTTATCTCGGCACAAAACACATTTTACGTCCTTATTTCCTGAATCAAGGCAATCTCTAATCATTGCATAAATATCACTAAAATCTCGGCATTTCGCACGCCTCTGAATGTCATCTTCCAATATTAATTGATTCTTTACTGTGTTGTAATTGCACATGATAAGTGAAAGACAAAAAAGACATTGGTGGACCTGGGCTTCACGCGCGCGTTATTGAAGTTAAAACGCAGATTACTGCCCACAATACGATCATAGAAGCACTCACATAATCTTCAGGAAGCACAGAATAAGTACAGTGTTGTAGGACATGTCAAGAGTAGCACCAGAAACACAACAGAAATACTGCTTTGGGCTACTATTTTGTATGTATTTCTCAATGAGCAATAGACTTTTACATGTGTTCCATCAGGAGGTAATTCACAAAAGGAAGTAACCAGTGCTGCAGACGGTCATATAATCCCAGTTCAAACTCCCTGGATCAGAGATACTCAGTGTCCTGCATATCGATATGAGGAACAGTTGTCCGTGGCATTTACGGGTTAGATGAACTTTACGAATGCAGCTCGCACGTTGTCAGTCACTTTCTCCTATATATTGTTTCGTGCAGTCCTTGGTGGAATCTCGTCAAATACTTTGTCCTGCACTTGATGGGTCTTGGGTCTTGTGTTCTCAAACCCCAACAATCGGAAGTGGAAACTATTGATTGAAACTAATTCAATTCATAACACTCACAGGACCGCAGCGTTTCACATGAGCTTCAGCAGCACTGAGAATGTCATCGACAAAGGGGAGGAAAAGGCTGGAAACCTTCTTCCCAGCTCCACTGAAAATTCCAACAGCAACTCCGAGGACCGGAGCTTCACATCTTTCTGCTCCAAAACTCTATGGTTTTCTGCCGTAGAGAATTGCACCCTCAACTCCCGTGTGCAAGGTGAGGATACCAAGCCCTACACTATCAAGGATGGTAGTTAGAGTGAGGGCAACACCGGTCACTATCATATGGACAGCCACAAACACACTCTTTTCATATGGAAGTCCATTCCTTCACACTCTCTTCATTTTACCATCATCCCAGAGATTATTCTGATAAAACAGCTTTGCACTGCCTCTGTGACAAGGAGACCATTGATTTATAAAGGTCAAAAAGTCTGTCCACAATAGCCGAAATACTGCCTCAACAACACTCCACAACTCCTACACATGATTCATTTTGTAATGAAGGCTGACATTTCATTTCCTCTCCTGGTTAATGGATGCCCTGCATGAATTCTGTTCGTGTTGTGTGACCAAGGACATTCCGGTCCTTTTTGGCAAAAGCACTTCCCAACCTCTCACCTTCTAATAAATACAACATGAAAAGGAATGTATAAGTTAACAAAAAAGAACAAAGGAAATTTACTGCCCAGCAACAGGCCCTTCGGCCTCCAAGTCTGAGCCGATCCAAATGTACTGTCTAAACCTGTCAGTCAATTCCTAAGCATCTGTATCCCTCTGCTCTCCATCTACTACATCTGTCTACATCTACTAAATGACTCTACCTAGCCTGCCTCTACCACCTCTGCTGGCAACGCCTTCCAAACAGCCACCACCCTCTGTGTGAAGTACTTGCCGCGTGTATCCCCCTTAATCTTTCCTTGAAAGCCTGACCTCTCGTTATTGAATCCTTCACCCTCGGAAAAAGCTTATCTCTATCCACCCTGTCTATACCCTTCACGATTTTGTAAACCTCAATCAGGTCCCCCCTCAATCTCCTTTTTATTAATGAAAATAGACCTAACCTACTCAACCTTTCTTCATAGCTCGCACCTTCCATACTCGTAAACCTTCTTTGCACCCTCCAAAAGGCGTCCATATCCTTTTGATAATGTGGCGACCAGAACTGTATACAGAATTCTAAGTGCGGCTGAACCAATGTCTTGTACAATGTTAACATGATTTGCCAGCTCGTATACTCAATACCCCGTCCAATGAAGGCAAGTAAACCATATTCCTTCTTGACTACTCTATCCACCTGTGCAGCAACCTTCAGGGTACAATGGACCTGCGCTCCCAGATCTCTCTGCCCAACAACTTTTCTCAAGGCTCTTCCGTTCATTGTATAATTCGCTCTGGAATTAGTCTTGCCTACATGCATTACCTCACATTTGTCTGGATTGAAAACCATCTGCCACTTTCCGCCCAAATCTCCAGTCCCTCTATATCCTCCTGCATTCTCTGACAGTCCCTTATGCTTTCTGCTACTCCAACAATCTTCGTGTCATCTGCAATCTTGCTGATCATACCAACAGTGTCCTCTTCCATATCATTTATTTATATTACAAACAACAGTTGCCCCAACACTGACCCCTGTGGATCATCACTGGTCACCTTTCACCATTTCGAGAATCTCCCTTCAAATACTCCTCTCTGTCTCCTGTTTCTCAACCTGTTCTTTATCCACCTAGCTAGAATACCCTGCACACCATATGACTTCAATTTCTCCATTAGTCTACCATGGGGAATCTTAGCAAACGCCTTACTAAAGTCTATGTATATGACATGTACAGCGCTTCTTTCATCTAGCAAATTGCTCACTTCCTCAAAGAGCTCAATTAAGTTGGTAAGGCACGATCTCCCCTGCACAAAACCATTTTGCCTATCACTGTAAACCCATTCTTTTCTAAATATAAGTAGATCCTATCCCTCAGTACCTTCTCCAGCAACTTTCCCACCACTGACATCATGTACACTTGTCTTTGGTTACCCGGAATATTCCTACTACCCTTCTTGTACAGGGGGACAACATGAGCTACCCTCCAATCCTCCGGCACCTCACCTTTATTTAAGGATTCCACAAAGATATCTGTCAGGGCCACAGCTATTTCCCCTCTCGCCTCCCTCAGCAACTTGGGATAGATCCCATCCGGTCCTGGGGATTTGTCCACCTTAATAACCACTAGCCTACCCAACACATCTTCGCTACTTATGTCAGCATGATCAAGACTAATCAAACTTCTATCTCTAATCTCAACATTCATCATGTTCCTCTCCTCAGTGAACACTGATGCAAAGTAATCATTCAGAATCTCACCCACTCTCTCAGGTTCGACACACAGCCTTCCTTCGTTCTCCTTTAGTGGACGTATCCTTTCTCTAGTTACCCTCTTGCTTCTTGAATAAGAATAAAATGCTTAGTGATTCTCCTTAATTCTGCTCGCTAAAGCTATTTCATAACCCGTTTAAGCCCGCTTGATTCCTCGTTTAAGACTTGTCCTACCTTTCCGATATTCTTCCATGGCCCGTTCTGTTCTTAGTTGCCTAGACCTTATGTATGCTTCCCTTTACCTCTTGGCTAGTCGTAGAATTTCTCCTGTCATCCACGGTTCACGAATGTTGCACTTCCTATCCTTTGCCTTCAACGGGACATGCCTATCCTGCACTATCCATAACTTACCTTTCAAAGCATCCCACGTCTCAAATGTGGACTTCTCTTCAAATAGCTGTGTCCATTCCACATTTCCGAGCTTCTGCCGATTTTTGATATAATTGGTCTTGGCTCAGTTTAGTACTCTTCCCTTAGGACCACTCTCTTCTTTATCCATGAGTACTCTAAAACTTACAGAATTGTGGTCACTGTTCCCAACGAAATCCCCCACCGCAACTTCTACCACCTGCCCTGGCTTGTTCCCCAGTAGCAGGTCCAATTTGACCCCTCCCTCGTCGGACTATTGACACACTGCAGTAGAAAACTCTCCTGGACATTTCTTACAAATTTAACCCCATCCAGACCTCTGACGCTAAGTATATCCCAGTCAATGTTGGGAAAATTAAAATCTCTCATCACCACTACCCTGTTGCATCTACATATTTCCAAAATCTGTTTACCTATTTGTTCTTCTCCCACATGCTCACTGTTGGGAGGCCTGTAATACAGCCCCAACAGTGTAACTGCACTCTTCTAATTTCTCTGCTCCACCCATAATGCCTCACTAACCAAGACCTCCATAGTGTGCTCCTTTAGCACAGCCGTGATATCGTCCTTGACCAGCAATGCAACTCCACCCCGCCCTTTTACTTCCCTCCCTGTCCTGTCTGAAGCGTTTATATCCAGGGATGTTTAATTGCCAATCTTCATGCCCTTCCTTCAACCAAGTCTCTGTGATTTCAATGACATGATACTCCCAGGCACCAATCCAAGCCCTAGGTTCATCTGCCTTTCACACTATACTCCTTGAATTAAAGTAGACGCATTTTAGGCTCCCAGTTTTTTTTTGTGCTCATCTACTCTCTGTCTACTCTTCCCTTTATGAATGCAAATCTTCATAATTCTTCCAGTCTCCGGTGTCCACATCACTGCCTACTTGTTTTCTCTTCTGGTTCCCAGTCTCCTGCCATATTAGTTTAAATATTCCCAAATGCAGTAGCAAAAAACCCACTAAGGATATTGGTTCCAGTCTGGTTCAGATGTAGGCCGTCCATTTTGTAATAGTCCCACCTGCCCCAGAACCGGTCCCAATGTCCAATAAATTAAGCCCCTCCCTTCTACACCATCTCTCAAGCCATGTGTTCAACCTGTATTTTTTTTAATTTCTACGCTGGCTAGCACGTGGCGCTGGTAGTAATCTCCAGATAACTACCTTTGAGGTCCTCCTCTTTAACTTCTCTCCGAGCTCCCTGAATTCTTCTTTGAGGACCTCATCTCATTTTCTACTTATATCGTTGGTGTCCGGAAGCACCAGGACAACTGGCTGTTCACCTTCCCCTTTTAGAACGCTCTGTAGCTGATCGATGGCATACCTGACCTGAGCACCTGTGAGGCAACATACCATCCAGAAGTCCCATTCCGGCCACATAACCGCCTATCTACTCCCTTCACAAGAGAATTCCCTGTGAAAATGGTCCTACGAGTCGTTTTGCCGCCCTTCAGAACAGCAGTGCCTGCCACGATGCCATGAACCATGCAACTGCTGCCCTCTCCTGGTAAGTAATCTCCCCCAACAGTAGGCAAAACGGTATACCTATTTTGGAGGGAGATGACGGCAGGGGTCACCTGCACTGTCTTCTTACTCTTTTTCTTTCTTTTGGTCACCCATCAACTGTCTCCCTCAGCAATTCTAAACTGTTTTGTGACCAGTTCACTAAACGTGCTATCCACGGCATCCTCAGCATTACAGATTCTCCACAGTGAGTCCATCCGCAGCTCCAGAGTCATCATGCGGTCAAACAAGAGCTGCAGCTGGACACACTTCTTGCAAGTGTAAGAGTCTGGAGCGTCAGCCACTTTCCTAAGCTCCCACATCAAGCAAGAGGCACAGGCCATGGGTCTAAGTCAACCATTGTTGTTTTGCTAAAAGGTTGACATAATACAGTGGAAGTTCATAGTATCCATTTGCCTTACAGACATCTTACATTTCATGATTTCCCTTATCCATGGTGTGTGTGTGTGTGTATGTGTGTATGTGTGTGTGTGTGTGTGTGTGTGTGTGTATGTGTGTGTTTGTGTGTGTGAGAGAGAGTGACAGAGAGAGAGGGGTGCTGACAAGAATCCTATTGTTATTTTGGTATACTCTAATTATATTCAGGGGTTCAGCCTTTTTTATATGAATGTTCATTACTTCGGTGTTTGTTTGGAACTGAGAATTAACCGGAGTTTCAGAATGGTTAGGATAATATAACTTGAGCAGCTATTTAAAACAAATCTGTATCTGCTCAAATCTTTCAAGTATTGACTCACAGTCCATGACTCACGAAGGAATTAATATAAAGCAGACATGACAAAGAAAGGCTAAAAAATAACTTCAGAGGACATTGGGGCGCTATAGAGAAATATAGGTTAAGTGAGTAGTCAAAGGCCTGACAAATAGAGCTTTACGTGGATAAATGTGAAGTTGTCCATTTTGACTGGAAGAAAAGCATTTTGTTTTGATAGAGGGAGATTCCACAGCTGTGACATGCAGTGGTATCAGAGTGTAACATTACCTGAATCACAAAGTGCTAGCAGTACGTAATTAGGACAGTGAATAAATATTTTCCTTTTATCGGGGGAATTTAAACACAAAAGTAGAGAGCACCGTTGAGCTTGTATCTTGAATGCTCTAATTCTTATCGGTCACCCTGTTTATGGAAGGAAGTAAATACGTTGGAGGCAATTCGGAGAATGCTTACCAGAATAATACTTACAGAATGACTTGTCATACAAAGGGAATTCGGATAGTCTAGGCTTTTTGTCAGTTTGTGGTTAGGAGAGGAAGAGGCAAATTAATTGAAACAAGATGTTTCCTCTGACAGAAGGGACGGGAATGAAGGATTGCTGTCTAAATGTCAGGGATTGCCCATTTACAACACATCGAGATGATTTGTTTTCTCTCAAAATGTGGAAACTCTGGCACGTTATTAAAGCAGATTTATGGAATATTTTAAAGGCAAACATAAACTGTTTATTGTTGAGAGAGAGATGGCGAAAGGTTTTCAGTGTAGGCAGGAATGTGGATTTAAAGTTACAATTAATGAGACATACTCATGTTGAATACCTAACTCATCCCTGTTTGTATGGGATGTGGCAGGTTGATTAAACTGATAAATTAGAGTTTCAATGTAAAGATCCAACAAACAAGTTTATAATGCTGATATCCTCCATCTTCAGAGCTTTTTCAATGGTTGAATTTTTCAAGTGTTTGATTAAAATCACTTAATTTGTGCTGTAACACTAATTGCAGATATGGAAACTGTGACACTTCCAAGGGGAAGAGATTCCAGTAATGAATGCAGTGATCACAAAGCAAGTTTTAGTCCAATGTGTGACTTACTTAAGATTCATCTAGAACACAACATGTGAAAGAAAATTAGTGCCACTTCCTGTAAGTTCTGTGGAGGGGCTTCTGTCTGAGTAATACTAGAGCAATGCAACAAAAACCAACCTACGGCAGTCACATTAACAAAGTTGTTTTAATATGTCTATAATGTTTGCATTTTTCTGAGGGATTAGAGATTTTGTTTGCTTAAAATAGTTGCATCAATACAAAATCTTCAAAAGTGGTCAGTGGAAAATTGCTTGCCGATTCAATATTCAGATCTCAATTTGTATTCGAACATTTAGATAGCTGAACTCTGAAGAAAGAATAAATATATTGAACAATTAGGATTCCTATATCCTCTGCTCCCCTCATTCTGCCTGTGATGTCTTTCAAAGCCGCTATGATAGTTTTAAAGAAAAAATCTACTGTTTTCCATTGTCCCACGACCTCTGGAAGTTGATCTACTTAATAAATACAGTTGATCAAAGAATATAATACTGAATCCCTGAGGATCCAGCAATTTTATACCAGCCATCAGCCAATTGTGCATACAAGACCTAGCTTAAAATGTTACCTTTCATGACTAATTTCAGCTGCGTATACTGTGAAGAACCGGGAAATCTAATTTCTCCAGGAACAGTTGCAGAAAATAAGTTTGCTCCAGTTTGTGTATAAATGATCCTTGATTCAGAATTCAAAGACGTGAAAGGAAATTGCTGGAGAGCTGTTGTTTAGATTGTTCAGGGGCTTCCTCTTGAAAGCATGTGACAGCAGTGCAACAAACACCTTTGCAGACCAGACCACAGCAATCGCTCTAAATTTCCATCCCTAATGTTTGCTTTGTTCCTACTGATTGATGCTCTTATTTAACTAGAACAACAGAAAGCATCCAAATAAAACCCGAAACAACTGCGAATGCTATAAATCAGAAAGAAAAATATAGTTGCTGGAAACGCCATTGCTTTAAAACATCCCAATCTCTTCAGTGAAACGTTTCCCCTTCATCAGCCCGGTCCTGAACGTTTTACCTCCCATTGACCTCTCTGGTCTATACTGCAAGGAAAAATTCCATCTCCACGACATTATCTGCCTCTCCCCCTACCTGTGCTCTGACTTCTTGCAAACCAGTTATGTAAGTTTGACAAAAAAAAATCACCAACTCATGCAGTCATCCTTCTGCAGTGTGAGCAGTTTTTTTTTTAAAAAAAACAGCTGAATAAGTGCTGTAATACTGAATCCAGATCCTTCAGCCATTCCAGCGGCTGGCACACAATTGTATATGCAGACAAATGCTGATTTCAGTGACTAAACTTGCCTGTTCAATTGCAAGCCTGGTAAACGTGACAGCCTAAACTGCGATGAAGATGGAAAAATATGCCTTCCAAATCTAAGGCGGTCTCGAAAAAGTATGTTTGATACGATATGTGACCATGATTTTGCTTCATTCAGAATACAAGAAAGTGAAAGTAAGTTGCTGGTGGGCAGGCAGTTATGGTAAGATAACGTACAGACCCCTCGTGAAAACACCACACAGCAGTGCAGAGATTACCATTCCCGACCATAGCAATCACATACTGCCTCTCCATTAACCACATTGTTCTTTGGGCCGGAGAGTTCTTTTCAAAACAAACAATTTTAGGAGAGGACATCAAGGAATCTTGAATTCAAAATTGCTTGCAAATTTGGGTTACTTATTCCTGATCAGTTTAGTCTCGTAAAATGAATATATTCAAGAAATATGTATCCCATCACACACTCACCCTTATCACCAGCTATAGTGTCCTATGAAAGGGGTTGAAGAATAAAATCAGTATTGATTGCAGTATCTGTCTGGATTGTAAGTAGTTTAACAAAAGCAGCTGAACTCAAGTTGCACGACTGAATCCAGAGTCTTCAGCCATTCAAGCAGCTAGATTAGATTAGATTACTTCCAGTGTGGAAACAGGCCCTTCGGCCCAACAAGTGGGCGGCACGGTGGCACAGTGGTTAGCACTGCTGCCTCGCAGCGCCAGAGACCCGGGTTCAATTCCCGCCTCAGGCGACTGACTGTGTGGAGTTTGCACGTTCTCCCTGTGTCTGCGTGGGTTTCCTCCGGGGGCTCCGGTTTCCTCCCACAGTCCAAAGATGTGCAAGTCAGGTGAATTGGCCATGCTAAATTGCCCGTAGTGTTAGGTAAAGGGGTAAATGTAGGGGTATGGGTGGGTTACGCTTCGGCGGGTCGGTGTGGACTTGTTGGGCCGAAGGGCCTGTTTCCACACTGTAAGTAATCTAATCTAATCTAAAAGTCCACACCGGCCTACCGAAGCGCAAACCATCCATACCCCTAACCTAACACAACGGGCATTTTAGCATGGCCAATTCACCTGACCTGCACATCTTTGGATTATGGGAGGAAACCGGAGCACCCGGAGGAAACCCACGCAGACACGGGGAGAACGTGGAAACTCCACACAGTCAGTCACCTGAGGCGTGAATTGAACCCGGGTCTCTAGCGCTGCGAGGCAGCAGTGCTAACCACTGTGCCACCGTGCCGCCCACTTGTTGGGCCGAAGGGCCTGTTTCCACACTGGAAGTAATCTAATCTAATCTAATCTGGCGCTGTGAGGCAGCAGTGCTCACCACTGTGCCACTCTCCGCACATCAATAATACTCAATAGCTGGCACTCAATAGTAGCTGGAGGCAAATGCTAACATAAGGACTTAATTTATCTTGCTTGACCAGTTACAGGCATGGCAAGTTTGACAATCCAAACAGACAGACATGAGTGGCTCTCAAATGGTGCCTTCATTTGCCCACCACTGACAAGATAATATAATGGTGCTGAAGGGATTGGGCTTTGCTCCTGAACTCCCCTCCACTTGGCCTGACTCATGAGAATCTTGGCAAGAGCAAATTGACGTGGAAAATTTAGCCCTGTATGTCGAGACTGTACCAAAGGTCCTCATTGGAGACATTGGAAAATTGGTTGCCTCGTCTCCATTTGGGCCTGGAGCTCTTTAGTTGAGATATTTTGAGACGTTTCAACAAGTATAAAGTATTGAAGAAATGAATTAGTTGCATCGTATCTCCCTTTCTTTGCTCCCACACTCCAGCCTCATTACCTTGTCTTGCAAACAGCCAGTGAGGTTTTGGGGTAAAAAATCACCATCTACTGTAATTGTGCCTTGAACTAGTTTTACAAAACTAGCTGTCCATGGCTTGAAATACTTACTCAATGTTTCAGGTTAATAATGATGATTTTATTGTGGATATAGATGTACGCTTAAAATGACTGAATAGCACTTTTCTGACTATTAGCAGACCACCTGATAGTCCATAGAACAAGGTCGATGGAAAACTGTACACTCCAAAATCTATTATGGAAAAAGTAAGTTTGAAAACAATATGTGATTAATGTTTTGTTTCATTCAGAGTACGGAAAATAGAAAGGAAATTACTTTCTAGGTACTTTTCAGGAAACATCACACAGCAGCGCAGGGAACACCACTCCAGGCAAGAGCATTTCCATTACTGTCTCTCTGTTATCTGCATTAGAATTAGGGCTTCAGAATTTTGGTTCAAGAATATTGTATTAGGAGAGGACATCAAAGACACTTCATTGTAAGTTTGCTTGCATTTTGTTATTGAAGTTTCTAAACTCTGAATATGAATACATTCAAGAACTTGCTATCCCCTTTCTGTCGCTCATCGTTATCACCAGCAACAAAGGTTCTGAAAAACAAATTCACCATCTAATGCAGTCACCCATCTGGAGTGTGACCAGTTTCACTCAAACGGCTGAATGCAGGCTGCAGTCCTGAATCCAGAATCTTCAGTCATTCAAACAGCTGGCACACAATTGTGGGATGGAGGCAAATGCTTATTTAAATAACTTCATTTATCTTTTATGACCAATTGCAGACATGGTAAGTGCGACAATCCAAACTGCAATGTAAATGAAACCTATAGTCCGTCAGGAACAACTGAAGAAATTAAAGAGTCAGTTTGATCCAAAGTGCAATTTAATTCGTGATTAATATTGTATTTGGAATAAAGGTTATTGCTGGAGAACCAGCAATTCCTGTGAAGTTATGTAGATGTTTCCTTCTGCATACATGCGAGAACAATGTCAAATACGCTATTCCAGGCCATAGTTAGCACATGACAGAAACTGCTGGGCTCTGCCTCCCAAGTGTGTATTCTTTCTGAAGTTAGATTGTGGTGGTTTTTCTTAAAAACAAGCCATTTGCAGTAATAATGTTGTGAATTGTGGTGGAGCCCTGCTGCTTGGACTGAGAGCTGGACCCAGCGCTGCTGTGAATGATGGTTCCATTAATGTTGGCATGCTGCTGATGTGACCTGATCAAGAAGCTGTTGCTGGGTCACTATCCCAAGAAGAAAACGGCCAAATCTAAAGAGCTGATGGATCAATTGGAGCAATAGCAGAGTGGCAAACCTTTCTGTGCCACTATTAATGTTTGCAATTGCTGAGCCAATACCCATTGATGAGGAACAGTCAATCCTGTATGTAGAACCAGAATCCAAAGCTCTTCAATGGAGAAATTGGACAGTTTAGTTGCCCTTCTTTAATTGCCCTAAGCTCTTTACTTGAGACTTTTCTAGACTGTGCAACACGTGTAAAGCATTGAAGAAATGGGTTTGTCACATCCTTCATTTCCATGTTCCAGCCTGACTGTCAGTGGCTTGAAATCCTGACACTCCTATTCAAGTTTCTAAAAATGTTTTTATTCTGAACGTAAATGTTTGCTTCAATTGACTTAATGGCACTTGATGACCATTTGCAGATCTGAAAACATCAACTGCTGAAAGTGCAAGGGAGCTGGTGTTTCTGCTTCTCCAGAAACTAAGAAGGTCATTGAAAAGTAAGCTGAACACGATGTGTGACTGTTTACTAACAGCTAGCAGATCTGGCTGCATCTGTCGAGTGAAAGCACAGTTAATGTTTTTCGTTGAATGACTCATGTTCACAACTTCAGATCTCTCTGAAGAAGGGTCACTTGACTCAAGGCGAACTCTGCTTTCTCTCCAGAGATGCTGCAAAATATGTTGAGTTTCTCCAGCAACTTCTGTATTTCTTTCAGATTGTCAACTTCCACAGTTTGTTCTTTTACATTAAAGAAATTATTGACTGGCATATAATCTTTGCTCTATCGTTAGTCTTATAAAAAATATTTTAGATGAAGCTTGCAGTGAATGCTGCAGACCTGATGTTGGGACTGAAACCTGGAGGTTTTGGCGTATGCTAAGGATGGTATATTGCCAGCAGTGACCAATGAAGAGATTCTTCATTAATGAAGGGCTTTTGCCCGAAACGGTGATTTTCCTGCTCCTCAGATGCTGCCTGACCTGCTGTGCTTTTCCAGCTCCATTCTAATCTAAGATGAAGAGATTCTTGCCAGGGTTACTCATCAGTTGACAGCGCAGGTTAGTTTCAAGAGTTGCTACTCCAGTAAGAGGGAGGACAGATCAAAACATTTCTGAGCCCTACTGTTCATACTGATCATTGCTGAGGCTGCAAAGGTGGGCACTATCAGGGAAATGAGGGAGGCAGGCTTGAGAGATCATGGAGAGTCAAGATGTCAAAGAGAACTGGTCTATGTCAGCATGACTTAGCAATGAGAAGGTGCCAGAGTCCCTACCTGCCATTTTCTAAATCCTACCACCTCCCAGTTAAAAGCCAGTGAATAATTGAGCATGCATTAACACAAAGTCTTTCAATAATCATTTCCAGCCCTTCAATGTTCAGGCCTTCACTTGTTCACTTCAAAGCACTGGACTGTGCAATGAGGCTAAACATATTGAAAACACATTGACTACCTAACTCTCTGCTTTCCAATACTATTACATCGGCCACCGCCCCTCACCCCATCTCTTCAAAAAGAACTGACCATGGTGTCCTGCAAACCTCTGTGCAAGTTGTAAAAAGGCAACATATATTGCTGTCATAGCTTTTGAAAGTGGCCTGTTTTTCAGAGAATGTAATGTGAACAGGAATTTCTGGAAAGCAGAAATTTCTGTAAGATTCCTCTTGACAACATCTCCCAGTGCTATAGCAAACACCACCATTCCAGACTACAGCCCCTCCCAATATTTGCATTACTCCTGGTGAGTAGAGTGATTCCTCTTTTTTTTAAAAAAAATGTTGTACCAGCTCAATAGAGCCTTTTGATCTTCAGGGTTTATTTCCAAATGTTTGCAAGTTGTTTATAGGTGTAAACCTTTTGATTAATTTGTGCCTCATGATGACTTGTGACTGGGGACGTTTGGACAGACCAGATTGTCAGGAGGATGGGAATCAAAGTTTGCCAGACGTGAGGGCAACCCTGAGGAAGCAAGTTTGATTTGATCTGATTTTGATGTGGTTTAATTATGCTTCATTTGGAATACAACAATGTGAAAAGGGAATGTTGGAGAACCACTGATTCCTTTAAAATGTTTTGTGCAATGCGACAAATGCCAGTTCAGACAACAGCAGCTACATTAAAGAGGCGGCTAGACAGCCTCCCAAGGAATATAATATTAGTGACGGAGTTGTCTTAAACAGTAGTACCATCCCCTAAATGCTGAGACGGGAAATTACTTGCTGATCAATATTGAGGTTCTGTTTCTGGCCATTGGAGCTATAATGAAAATACTGAAGAATTGGGTTCCTCTCCTTCACCCCACCTCATCGCTTCTCTTTGTTTCTCTTTCCTGCTCATCCTCACTCCCCCACCCACCATTCCACACTCCCTCCAAAATCATTGCCATGGTCTCCAGACTTTGGTGACATTTGATGAAATATGGCTGTGGATTGGGACCAGCAACTTGTCTCCTCGCCTTGTCTATCTCCCATACAATGTCGCCATTGAATGCTTCGCACTTCTTATAATTTAAGTTGACCAGAGGCCATGTGTATCCACGGAGTCAGGCACATTCCCTAGTAATAATTATTTGTTTGAATCAAACTTATAAAGTGCTTTCATGGTGAATTCAATACAGGCAGCATCACATGCACACCGTTTCACTGATGTCACCAATTAATCGAAGCCTAAATACTGAGGTCATTACACTGCTCTGGGTCAGAGACCTGTAATTACTTTTGGGTTCATTATGGTCAGATCTTGCAGTAAACTCCGAATGATGAAGGAGCAGAAAAGGAAAAGGAATACAATTTTCTTTTCAACAATACAGCCAATAATGACTAATATGACATGAACATTCAGTGAATTTGAAAAATGAGGAATTACTATATTCGGATTCTGAATCAAACATTGAGTTACAAATTATGCTTGTAAGGGTTAAATTAGCAAAGTATGTGAAGAGCTTGAGTTTCTTGTTCTAAGATCAGAAAGTTAAACTTCAATCCTTGCATTTGGGATGTTTTCTCTCTGTCCCAGTGCAGAAAGTCTTTATTTGACCTCTTTACTCCCCAACCACCAGTTCCTGCCCTCACAGCCAAAACTCTCGATGTTGATAAGAAGTGCCAAATATTAACTTGGTGAGCATGCACATATTTAAATGATCTAACTGGTACTTTATGATGAGTTGCAGCTGTGAAAATGTTGACACCTCACACTGTGAATTAGGTGGAAACCTAAGTTTGTCAGAAACAAAAGGAAACAGATTGGCAAGTAAGTCTGGTATAATGTCAGATTTAAATCTGCTATGTTAGGGATCCAATATTGTGAAAGGGAAGTGCTGGCAGTTGTTGTAAGATTATGTCAGGATTGCCTCACGAAGGCATCCAATGGCAGTATGGTGAACACTAACACAGATGAGAACAATCACAGAAAACAACTGCCTGACTGGTTCAGAAATGCTTGGCTTACTTTGAGAGACAAATCTTGAATCAGCATAAAACATCCAAAGTTTTTCAATGGTCGGTTGAATTTTGCTTGTTTTTGAGTATGAAGGTCTTGCATAGACCAGAAATGGCTATAAACAATGGTGACATACTAAATAAATGGTTTTCTCTTCTTTTCACCTTGTACTGTCTCTTCCACACCCCAACCCCAGCATTCCCTCATTGTGGTGTACTGTAGACATCCTGTGGAAGTCAAAAGAACCACATACCAACACGACCACGATGGTTCATGATGCATCTTGAAAACAAATAAAGTCCCAGCAACATTTTCCAGATCATAGGATAGCATTGCCAATACACTCCAGGGGGATGGGTGGTGATATCAACAATAACTAATTACATTAGCAAGATTACAAGATTGGATTCAAGGTATACTGCTTTGTCATTACCCCCTCATTAACTTCACCATTACAAGGCTAAAATCGGGAGCATTGGAATCTTCACTGCTCACCTGGTGATTGGTTAAATTGCAACAATAGTCAAGAAGCTCAATTTGATCAAAGAGAGAGCAGTTTGATTGCCTGGCAAAAGAACTAACGTACCTAATTTCCACTCCCTTCACCATCACTGAACTACGATGTTCGGTTACCTAGCACTTACACTCCACGGAATGGACCCATTAGACTTACACTGAAAGGACCTTTCCTGTCTATAATTTCTATTTCTGAAGAGAACAACGATCAGCTAAAGGCCTGTTACACCTGATTCTGACTTTGCATGGATATCTCTGTTCTTTTATTATCACTATGGCAAAATAATGCGATGTATTAAAATTGCACAGTCATTGACTAACTTAGGAAAATTAGTCGATCAGGCTTGGAATATTGAATCTCAAGTCTGCGATTTTTTTGTTGTTAAATTGCTTTGGACTTTATTCTGGATAAGGTTACTGATGTTAAATGCCTGCATTTGTGCTCTTTGATGAATTGCAGTTCTCGAAACATTGTCAGTGCAAACAATGAGGGAAATGGAAATGCATGTTCTCCTGGATCAAGTGAAGTAATTGCAAAGTAAGTTTAGTTACAGGCATGACTAAGTTAGTCATTATATCAGAATATGACAAACCATTAGGAAATAACTGGTGAACTGGTAGTTTGTGCAATGTTATACAATGATCAATGGTAACAGATCGGATGCAATGATTTGATCAGCTCTCACAGAGGAAGTTGCCTATGTTCATTCCCAAGTCCTTTTACTTTGTGATACTGCAAAACCTCTCCTTATGAAAATTGTAGATTCCTTTTGAAGACCTCAGTTGAAGCTGCCTCCTCCACTATACCATTAGGCAGAACATTTCAGTTTCTGATCTATGCTGTTTTTTGTTCAAAGTATTCCTTGTCACCAGTGATTTATTTTGCTGATCATTTTAAATCAGTGTTCTTTTCTTCTCAAGCCTTTTTAAAATATAATCCGCACAGTATGGAAACAGGCCACTTGGCCCAATAAGTCCACACCAACCCTCCACAGAGTAACCAATCCAGATGCATTCTCCTACCCTTTTACTCTATTCTATGCAAATCCCTCATGATTTTGAACACTCGTAAAATGTCTTATTTATCTTCAGTTCTCCAAAAAAGAGCAGCCCGAGCTTCTTCAAACTATCCAAATAGTTGTCCAGTTGCTCATCTCTGGTAGCAATTTTGTGTACCTTTTGTGCACCTTCTCAAATCCCTTCCTGCAGCGTGCTGCATAAATACTAGACATGAGGGAAAAGCAGGACTGTTTATAACCATTTGTCATTATTTCCTTATTTTGCATGCCACGGTCCTATTTATAATGTTCAGAATCCTAATGATATCTTCAATCTTCACTGCCAACTTCATAATTTGTGTGCATACACACAATATGTATAAAATGCATTAAATATTAGACTGGGATCATTTAAGGAAGCATTGATACTTGTATCGAAAGAATTTAGATTGTGTATAAAATGAACAAGGAACAATCCAGAAAAGCTCTGAGTTGGAGGAGGGCTAAATTCAATGGGCCAAGAGGGCATTTGAGCAAAGACATTTGAGCACAAATCTGGGCAATGTTCAGCTTCAGCAGTACAGTACAGCTTAACATTTCCACAAGCAGGAAATGGTGCCAAAAACAATACTCTAATTCCCTGCATGGTGTTGCAAAGAATATGGATTATTGTTAACCCCAGTGAGAACCATACTAAATATAGACAGTTCAGAGGGGAAATAAAGGTTAAGGGAGACTGACAGCTAACTTTAAAACGGAATCTAAAAGTCATCATTAGTCACAAACAGTGAAAGGGTGGCAAAAGAATGAGTGGGGCCAATGATCATGAATCCCTTGTTTAAAATTCACAGGTGCAGGGGCCTGGCTGTGGTATTATGAAGAGGAAGTTCATGCCCAGTTCATGGTGAAAAAAAGTAGTCGAGACTTGGATGAGATGAAGTTTGACAGAATTTTAGAAAGGCTAAAATAAATCAAAATTGCAGATGCTGGAAATCTGAAACAAAAATGAAACTGCTGGGGAATCTCATCAGGTTTGGCAGCATCTGTGGCGGGAAAGCAGAGTTAATGTTTTTGAGTCCTGTGACACTTGAGCATCTCCAGCTATTTCTGCTTCATTTAGAAAGGCTGATTGTCATTGAGTGTTGGTAGCTGATAACAACTGAATTGGAGACATCTGAGGATACAGAGAAGAGGATCATTGAAGCTGCCGCGGTAATATCCACAACAACCTAATCCTGTTCAAATAGAGGCATGGAATCAGAGACTGGAGAATCACAACATTTAAAATACTTTTGTTCAAAATTGTCTCGATAAATCCAGCAACCAGATTCATCTTAGTGATGGGAAAGCTTCTAATGAACTGTAATCTCAGCCTCAAGCAACAATACTGGGAAATCATATGGACTAACTTTATATGCTGACTAGAAAATCTAATGTGTAACCTGTTTACCTAAATCATCTGATGACGGCTTATAATTCTGAATCTTCAGTTTTCTTGGGTATTTAAGCCGGTTTAGAAACGTAGAAAATAGGAGCAGAAGGAGGCCATGCAATCTTTCGAGCTTGCTCTGCCATTCATCACGATCATGGCTGATTGTCCAACTCAATAGCCTAATCATGCTTTCTCCCCATGACATTCGATCCCATTTGCCCCAAGTGCTATATCAAGCTGCCTCTTTAATTGTAGTTGAAAGTGCTTGCTTGAAGTGTCTTAATTTGTCCTTACGTTCAATTGAAGCTGAGAAACAAACATGGAGTCCAAACTCTGTCCAAAGTCTGAGGAAGTAGACAATTTAAGTTCACGATAAAAGACAGTGACAGTCAAAAAGTAAGTTTGATCCAATGTACGACCATGTTATGCTTCAGCATGTGTTCAGTCCCTTTCTGAACCTGTGCCAATCTTCAAAGTTTAAGTCTGTAGGATGTTGCTTGATTGGAACTGCATTTCCTCAATCAATATTATGTGTCGTGAGATTAGCAATTCCCAGGTTATTCCCACATATCTCCCATGTGATTATACCAACTCTTTCAGGTCATTTCGATTTTCATCTGGAGGTAACTCAGCAGTTTATCCCAGTTTTCCAGAACTTTCTCATTGTTCAATTTAATTTGAGGAATGTCTAATTCACAATCATCTTGATTGGCTTTTGAACAAAATCCATCTCTTCAAGCCACAGAATGGTCACAGAAATAGGTGGAGCAGTAAGCCATTCATCCCCTTAAGCATGCGCTGCTGTTCACAATGATGATGGCTGATTATCTAACTCAGTACTCTGTTCTATCATTCTTTGATCCCTTTAGTCCGATAAAAAATCTATTATGTTTTGGACTCAATCAATTTCTATGACAGTGAATTCCAAAGAGTCACCACTGTCATGGTGAAGAAAACTTTCCTCATCTCAGTCCAAAATGCCCGAGCCAGTATCCTTAGACCGTGAGCCCTGGTTCGGGACTCCCCAGCCATGGAGAACATCCTTCCTGGTTATCTAATTCTGGACAGAAACATTGGCTTGTGCTGCATTTTGTGATCTTCGCCTGGGTCATGTATGGGGAGGGTTGTTCTCTGTATTGCCACACTTTGACAGTGCAAGTTAACCTCTTGCTGATAGCAGGCTGGAAGCAAGGTAGCCATTTGTTGCTAAAAAAGAGATAGGACTGAGTGCTCACTGCCCATATTCAAAAGGGAAGAATGACCTACTGAGGAGAGATATTACAGAACTTTTTGTAGCTTTAACGGTGAACACTGATAGAAATTACTGACTCCAGTAGAACACACAGGGAATCAGCAAAGGTTACCCAAAGTGCTGATTCCTAATTACACATGTCGCACTTTCCAAATGACAACAGCCCATTTTCTTTTTTAAAAAATTAAAATGTTCAGCGATGTATGACACACCTCTGGAGTAGGTGAGACAGGAATCCAAGTCTACTAAATCTAACTTAGGAACTTAAGCCTACTGACCAAGGGTAGGGAGACTATCATTCTATCATCAGAGGTCTGTTTTGAATCTCATACAGAATTGATGCAATTGCCCTTAATTGCCTCATTAATCCCTCGGGATGTAAATAAAAAGCCACTTGTCAGAGCATTGTGCGTTGCTCAGGTGCAACTGAGTATAATGCTGATCGTTGAGTCGGAGGGTTCAAGATCTACCCTCGGGTTTAGAATACACTAATTGATACTGGCACTGCTGTGCAATCCTGGGATAATCCTGCACATCAGACGTGTATGAGGCATTAAACCAAAGCAACTCTGCCGTCTAATGGGACCCTTATTATTTTGAATTAAAGTGAGATTATATCTGATGTCCCGGCCAATATTTATCTCTCAATCCCGATGAGCAGACCATCTGGTCATCATCCCCTTTCTTCTTTTCTCACGGTATACAAATTAGATATCACATTTCTCACATGTGACTACATGATCAAAAGTACTTCGGTTGTTGTATAGAACATCTCTGATTGAAAATTGGCTTTGTCAGAACCTGCATGTATTATTACTCAACTTGACCGTTCATTTTTCACTCTCTTGACCCTCTGTTGTAAGAAAGCACTCCTTTCCAACTTCCACCAAAGGAGAATGAGACAAAGCTCAGTGCTGTAATATTTCACTTTATACTAACATCTGGATCAAACTGAAATATCATTCAATGCAAATATAAAACGAACTGAACCAGTTTTAAAGGATTAAAACAAATCATATTTGTCACCAAAGGAGTGTATTGAAATATTTCAATAGTTCTCAATGTGTCAAGTACAAGCAAACAGTGGAGTCTGTTGCAATCTATTTTATCTTGTCTATAAAATAGGCTGAGGAAAAGCATTGCAAGCTCTTTAAATTCGAGAATGAGGAAAGGAGTACAATGTGGAACAGTGACTAACAGCAGGAAAAATATTCTTCAGATTAGAATAGATATGTAGTGGAATATACTAAAATGGTAGAATGAGAGAAGCTAAAGTGGGATATTGTCAGCGGAATGTTTTATAAGCTTGTTAATATCGGGTCAGTGAGGATCTTATTGAATGGTGGAACAGGCTCGAAGCGCCAAGTGACATATTCTCATTTACTGTTCATACCTCGAAAAGATTTTGTTAGTTACTCGAACGGAGGTGTTAAACACATTTTAAACTGTTACATGGGCACATGCTGATATTTCCGTCTATGATTCCCTGGGTTTCATAGTATGTAGTTGGCAGTGGCCCCAGGGGTTCTGCACTTGTGTCAGAGATCTGGAAAGAGATGTTTAGGATACTCTGAGGTGGTATTAAGATGTTATATAAATGCGCAACTTTTCTACTCTGCTAGGTTAGAGAGGGTTTTGCTCTCTATCAAACCTGTGCATCATTTGACTTCAATCTGCTTTTCTTTGTTGCATTATTGTATGGAGTTTATTCTCTTAAGTCAATAGCCTGGGATTTGCCAAAGTTTAAGAAGTTTTTACTCACATTGGTGAGTTTCTGTATCCCATGAGGTAGATTCATTGCAATCAGTAATGGGAAATATAGCAGATCAAATATAATGTTGTTAATTGTTATTACATCTTTTAACATGGATAACTATGTGCTGTTCTATGAACCTCAAGATTTAAAAGCCTTTTCAGTGGAGCCACTGCTGATTTACCCAATACTGGTGAACTCACTGATACTGAAACCTCTATAATCTGGGATAATGATGAAATAGAAACTGACTGGAACTGCAACTTATCAAGAAAACTAGGGATCAGCGAGAGGTTGAGGCCGAAGCTCAGAATACAGAGGCACTGCAAACCCAAACACCCACTGACACAGTTTCTCAAGATGAATTATGATGTGGTTCTGCATTATTCGGTTCTGATCTCTGTGGTTTGTGGAAAAATATGATTTCTGCTAGAAGACAACTACAAAGCTCTCTTGCGATAATGTGACACAGAATCAAGTGAAACTTGGAGTTCTCCTAATGGGGCTTCTTTCATCCTTTCAAGTGGCAGCTGAATTTGGTGATCAGGTATCAGTTACTATCAAATTGGATGAAATCTTGATAGTGATTCCTTTATTTACATTTCCCTATCTCTGAGGTTTGCCCCATTTCTTTTTTAAAGGGCCAATGTGTGTGAGATCTCTTTAGTGCTGTCCATAGGATAGCCGTGCTGCTGCCACTGTGCAACTTCATATTGATATCTGCATTTAAAAACAATCTGAATCTATGGTCAAATACTGGTGTCGGAACTAACCGGGATTCATAATAGAATGACTAATTTTTCAACTGCTGCAAACCAATATGGGCTAGATTTTCAAACTGTCATTATCACAAAGGTGCTTTTGGTGCCACATTCAGTATTCAGAATGATAATTAGGTTTTCTATTAGTGCAGAATTTCTCTCTGTTACTTTAAATAATAGTGTGCTGTGTGTATGTGCATGTGGTTTGTTTCTATTTATTTCTGTTCCTCAATGGCTTTGAAATTGTTGTTGTATAGGATAAAAGGCAAAGTAATGTCTCCACAAGGACATTGTTGCTGGTTTTTCTCTGAGACCAGTGCCGAACTTTACCAGTTCATTGTAGGCCTGATACATAATAGTTCAGTTTCACCTCTGCCAGCTGGTACAACATGGAAATTTGAGTATTGATG